>NC_089844.1:47400360-47711360 GCF_035609145.1 Eleutherodactylus coqui | reverse complement strand
CCAAATTTCAAGTTTCTATGTGAGAAAATTGGATTCCGTACGTAAAATTTGGAGGCTAATTCTTTCGCACATAGAGTTGAAAAATCGAGTTGGGACCCATTAGCTTTTCCTATTTATGACATAATCAATGCTCGTGCCAAATTTCAAGTTTCTATGTGAGAAAATTGGATTCCGTACATAAAATTTGGAGGCTAATTCTTTTGCACATAGAATTGAATAATCGAGTTGGACCCATTAGCTTTTCCTATTTATAACATAATCAATGCTCGTGCTAAATTTCACGTTTCTATGACACTGGAAAGTGGGAAAAATACATTTCGTACATTAAATTTTGACGCTAATACTTTTGCGCATAGAATTGAATAATCGAGTTGGGACCCATTAGTTTTTCCTATTTAGAACATATTCAATGCCCGTGCCAAATTTTACGTTTCTATGTGAGAAAATTGGATTGTGTACGTAAAATTTGGACGCTAATTCTTTTGCGCATAGAATTGAATAATCGAGTTGGGACCCATTAGCTTTTCCTATTTATGACATAATCAATGCTCGTGCCAAATTTCAAGTTTCTATGACACTGGAAAGTGAGAAAAATACATTCCGTACGGAAAATTTTGACGCTAATTCTTTTGCGCAAAGAATTGAATAATCGAGTTGAGACCCATTAGTTTTTCCTATTTTGAACATATACAATGCCCGTGCCAAATTTTAAGTTTCTATGTGAGAAAATTGGATTCTGTACGTAAAATTTGGACGCTAATTCTTTTGCGCATAGAATTGAATAATCGAGTTGGGACCCATTAGCTTTTCCTATTTATGACATAATCAATGCTCGTGCCAAATTTCAAGTTTCTATGTGAGAAAATTGGATTCCGTACGTAAAATTTGGAGGCTAATTCTTTGCACATAGAGTTGAAAAATCGATTTGGGACCCATTAGCTTTTCCTATTTATGACATAATCAATGCTCGTGCCAAATTTCAAGTTTCTATGTGAGAAAATTGGATTCCGTACGTAAAATTTGAAGGCTAATTCTTTTGCACATAGAATTGAATAATCGATTTAGGACCCATTAGCTTTTCTTATTTATGACATAATCAATGCTCGTGCCAAATTTTAAGTTTCTATGTGAGAAAATTACATTCCGTACGTAACATTTGGACACTAATTCTTTTGCGCATAGAATTAAATAACGGAGTTGGGACCCATTAGCTTTTCCTATTTATGACATAATCAATGCTCGTGCCAAATTTCAAGTTTCTATGTGAGAAAATTGGATTCCGTACGTAAAATTTGGATGCTAATTCTTTTGCACATAGAATTGAATAATCGAGTTGGGACCCATTAGCTTGTCCTATTTATGACATAATCAATGCTCGTGCCAAATTTCACGTTTCTATGACACTGGAAAGTGAGAAAAATACATTCCGTACGTTAAATTTTGATGCTAATTCTTTTGCGCATAGAATTGAATAATCGAGTTGGGACCCATTAGCTTTTCCTATTTATGACATAATCAATGCTCGTGCCAAATTTCAAGTTTCTATGTGAGAAAATTGGATTCCGTACGTAAAATTTGGAGGCTAATTCTTTTGCACATAGAATTGAATAATCGAGTTGGGACCCATTAGCTTTTCCTATTTATGACATAATCAATGCTCGTGCCAAATTTCAAGTTTCTACGTGAGAAAATTGGATTCCGTACGTAAAATTTGAAGGCTAATTCTTTTGCACATAGTATTGAATAATCGAGTTAGGACCCATTAGCTTTTCTTATTTATGACATAATCAATGCCCGTGCCAAATTTTAAGTTTCTATGTGAGAAAATTACATTCCGTACGTAAAACTTGGACGCTAATTCTTTAGTGCCTAGAATTAAATAACGGAGTTGGGACCCATTAGCTTTTCCTATTTATGACATAATCAATGCCCGTGCCAAATTTCAAGTTTCTATGTGAGAAAATTGGATTCCGTACGTAAAATTTGGAGGCTAATTCTTTTGCACATAGAGTTGAAAAATCGAGTTGGGACCCATTAGCTTTTCCTATTTATGACATAATCAATGCTCTTGCCAAATTTCAAGTTTCTATGTGAGAAAATTGGATTCCGTACGTAAAATTTGGAGGCTAATTCTTTTGCACATAGAATTGAATAATCGAGTTGGGACCCATTAGCTTTTCCTATTTATGACATAATCAATGCTCGTGCGAAATTTCACGTTTCTATGACACTGGAAAGTGAGAAAAATACATTCCATACGTAAAATTTTGACGCTAATTCTTTTGCACATAGAATTGAATAATCGATTTAGGACCCATTAGCTTTTCCTATTTATGACATAATCGATGCTCGTGCCAAATTTCACGTTTCTATGACACTGGAAAGTGGGAAAAATACATTCCGTACGGAAAATTTTGACGCTAATTCTTTTGCGCATAGAATTGAATAATCGAGTTGAGACCCATTAGTTTTTCCTATTTTGAACATTTACAATGCCCGTGCCAAATTTTAAGTTTCTATGTGAGAAAATTGGATTCTGTACGTAAAATTTGGACGCTAATAGAGATGAGCGAACGCGTTCGTCCGAGCTTGATATTCGTGCGAATATTAGGGTGTTCGGGATGTTCGTTATTCGTGACGAACACCATGCGGTGTTCTGGTTACTTTCACTTCCTTCCCTGAGACGTTAGCGCGCTATTCTGGCCAATTGAAAGACAGGGAAGGCATTACAACTTCCCCCTGCAACGTTTAAGCCCTATACCACCCCCCTGCTGTGAGTGGCTGGCGAGATCAGGTGTTCGCCTAATATAAAAGTCGGCCCCTCCCGCGGCTCGCCTCAGATGCGGTGTGAGTTAGATGAGGGACAGTGCTGTTTATACCGGAGCTGCTGTAGGGAAAGAATTGGTAGTTAGTGTAGGCTTCAAGACCCCCCAAAGGTCCTTATTAGGGCCACTGATAGCTGTGTGTTGGCTGCTGTTAGCAGTGGGATTTTTTTTTTCTCAAAATCGCCTCTGCAGACCGTTGCACCTGGCATTAGGGACAGAAGTGCTGCATAGGCAGGGAGAGTGTTAGGAGTGAGTGTAGCCTTCAAGAACCTCAACGGTCCTTTCTAGGGCCATATTTATCCGTGTGCAGTACTGTCCAGGCTGCTGTTGGCTGTGCTGCATTTTTTTTGGGCTTCTCAAAATCGCCTCTGCAGAGCATTCCACCCTCCATTGATACTGCAGGGAAAGAATTGTATAGGCAGGGCCACAACACAGTTATTATTCATAGAATATACGCAGTGCTGCCTGTTGGTGGGAAAAAACTGAAAACAAATCTATTTGTCCAGCCTCTGTCCGTCCTTACGGGCGGTGGACACGTGTGAGCTGCGTGAAAAACATTGCTAAATCATACGCAGCCAGCTACGCTTTACTGCTGGGTTCGCCATTTGCTTTCCTTAATTGGGAAAAAAAATACCTGCTCTCCAAGAGTTATAATAACTCTGCTACCCTCACGTTCTGTGACACATAAGCAGGGACACAGCACAGTTATTAAACTTCTCAGGTTCATTGAATATACGCAGTGCTGCCTGTTGGTGGGAAAAAACTGAAAACAAATCTATTTGTCCAGCCTGTGTCCGTCCTTACGCCTGTGGAGACGTGTGAGCTGCGTGAAAAACATTGCTAAATCATACGCACCCAGCTACGCTTTACTGCTGGCTTCGCCATTTGCTTTCCTTAATTGGGAAAAAAAATACCTGCTCTCCAAGAGTTATAATAACTCTGCTACCCTCACGTTCTGTGACACATAAGCAGGGACACAGCACAGTTATTAAACTTCTCAGGTTCATTGAATATACGCAGTGCTGCCTGTTGGTGGGAAAAAACTGAAAACAAATCTATTTGTCCAGCCTGTGTCCGTCCTTACGCCTGTGGAGACGTGTGAGCTGCGTGAAAAACATTGCTAAATCATACGCACCCAGCTACGCTTTACTGCTGGCTTCGCCATTTGCTTTCCTTAATTGGGAAAAAAAATACCTGCTCTGCCACAGTTAATAACTCTGCTACCCTCACGTTCTGTGACACATAAGCAGGGACACAGCACAGTTATTAAACTTCTCAGGTTCATTGAATATACGCAGTGCTGCCTGTTGGTGGGAAAAAACTGAAAACAAATCTATTTGTCCAGCCTGTGTCCGTCCTTACGCCTGTGGAGACGTGTGAGCTGCGTGAAAAACATTGCTAAATCATACGCACCCAGCTACGCTTTACTGCTGGGTTCGCCATTTGCTTTCCTTAATTGGGAAAAAAAATACCTGCTCTCCAAGAGTTATAATAACTCTGCTACCCTCACGTTCTGTGACACATAAGCAGGGACACAGCACAGTTATTAAACTTAGATAATTCATTCACTAGAGGCAGTGGGGCCTTTCGTTTTCCAAAAAGGGCAAAAATTATATTTTGCCTGCAGTCTTGCGCCAATTTATTTCCTGCCTGTGAAATCAAATCACTGGTAATACAGCATGCTGAGGGGTAGGGGTAGGCCTAGAGGACGTGGACGCGGCCGAGGACGCGGAGGGCCAAGTCAGGGTGTGGGCACAGGCCAAGCTCCTGATCCAGGTGTGTCGCAGCCGACTGCTGCGCGATTAGGAGAGAGGCACGTTTCTGGCGTCCCCACATTCATCGCCCAATTAATGGGTCCACGCGGGAGACGGTTATTAGAAAATGAGCAGTGTGAGCAGGTCCTGTCCTGGATGGCAGAAAGTGCTTCGAGCAACCTATCGTCTACCCGCAGTTCTGCGCCGTCCACTGCTGCCAATCCGAATCCTCTGTCTGCTGCTCCTCCTTCCTCCCAGCCTCCTCACTCCACTACAATGACACCTGCTCAGGAGCGGGAACACTCCCAGGAACTGTTCTCGGGCCCCTGCTTAGATTGGGCAGCAGCGGTTCCTCTCCCACCAGAGGAGTTTATCGTCACTGATGCCCAACCATTCGAAAGTTCCCGGGGTCCGGGGGAAGAGGCTGGGGACTTCCGCCAACTGTCTCAACAACTTTCTGTGGGTGAGGAGGACGATGACGATCAGACACAGTTGTCTTGCAGTGAGGTAGTAGTAAGGGCAGTAAGTCCCAGGGAGCAGCGCACAGAGGATTCGGAGGAAGAGCAGCAGGACGATGAGGTGACTGACCCCACCTGGTGTGCAACGCTTACTCAGGAGGACAGGTCTTCAGAGGGGGAGTCAAGGGCATCAGCAGGGCAGGTTGCAAGAGGCAGTGCAGTGGCCAGGGGTAGAGGCAGGGCCAGACCGAATAATCCACCAAGTGTTTCCCAAAGCGCCCCCTCGCGCCATGCCACCCTGCGGAGGCCGAGGTGCTCTAAGGTCTGGCAGTTTTTCACAGAGACGCCTGACGACCGACGAACAGTGGTGTGCAACCTTTGTCACGCAAAGCTCAGCCGGGGAGCCAACACCAACAGCCTCACCACCACCACCATGCGCAGACATATGATGGCCAAGCACCCCGCAAGGTGGGACAAAGGCCGTTCACCGCCTCCGGTTTGCACCCCTGCCTCTCCCCCTGTGCCCCAACCTGCCACTGAGATGCAACCCCCCTCTCAGGACACAGGCACTACCGCCTCATGGCCTGCACCCACACCCTCATCTCCGCTGTCCTCGGCCCCATCCAGCAGTGTAGTTCAGCGCACCGTTCAGCCGTCGCTTGCGCAAGTGTTCGAGCGCAAGCGCAAGTACGCCGCCACGCACCCGCACGCTCAAACGTTAACCGTCCGCATCGCAAAATTCATCAGCCTTGAGATGCTGCCGTATAGGGTTGTGGAAACGGAGTCCTTCAAAAGTATCATGGAGGCGGCGGCCCCGCGCTACTCAGTTCCCAGTCGCCACTACTTTTCCCGATGTGCCGTCCCAGCCCTGCACGACCACGTCTCCCGCAACATTGTGCGCGCCCTCACCAACGCGGTTACTGCCACGGTCCACTTAACTACGGACACGTGGACAAGCACAGGCGGGCAGGGCCACTACATCTCCCTGACGGCACATTGGGTGAATTTAGTGGAGGCTGGGACAGAGTCAGAGCCTGGGACCGCTCACGTCCTACCCACCCCCAGAATTGCGGGCCCCAGCTCGGTGCTGGTATCTGCGGAGGTGTATGCTTCCTCCACTAAAGCACCCTCCTCCTCCTCCTCCTCCTCTGTCTCACAATCAAGATGTGTTAGCAGCAGCATGTCGCCAGCAGTCGGTGTCGCGCGGTGTGGCAGCACAGCGGTGGGCAAGCGTCAGCAGGCCGTGCTGAAACTACTCAGCTTAGGCGATAAGAGGCACACGGCCCACGAACTGCTGCAGGGTCTGACACAGCAGACCGACCGCTGGCTTGCGCCGCTGAGCCTCCAACCGGGCATGGTCGTGTGTGACAACGGCCGTAACCTGGTGGCGGCTCTGCAGCTCGGCAGCCTCACGCACGTGCCATGCCTGGCCCACGTCTTTAATTTGGTGGTTCAGCGGTTTCTGAAAAGCTACCCACGCTTGTCAGACCTGCTCGTAAAGGCGCGCCGGCTCTGCGCACATTTCCGCAAGTCCCACACGGACGCTGCCACCCTGCGCACCCTGCAACATCACTTTAAGCTGCCAGTGCACCGACTGCTGTGCGACGTGCCCACACGGTGGAACTCTACGCTCCACATGTTGGCCAGGCTCTATGAACAGCGTAGAGCTATAGTCGAATACCAACTCCAACATGGGCGGCGCAGTGGGAGTCAGCCTCCTCAATTCCTTTCAGAAGAGTGGGCCTGGTTGGCAGACATCTGCCATGTCCTTGGTAATTTTGAGGAGTCTACCCAGGTGGTGAGCGGCGATGCTACAATCATTAGCGTCACCATTCCTCTGCTATGCATCTTGAGAAATTCCCTGCAAACCATAAAGGCAGCTGCTTTGCGCTCGGAAACGGGGGCGGGGGAAGACAGTATGCCGCTGGATAGTCAGGGCACCCTCCTGTCTATTTCTCAGCGCGTACAGGAGGAGGAGGAGGAGCATGAGGAGGATGAGGAGGAGGGGGAAGAGACAGCTTGGCCCGCTGCTGACGGTACACCGGCTGATTGCCTGTCATCCTTTCAGCGTGTATGGCCTGAGGAGGAGGAGGAGGAGGAGGAGGAGGATCCTGATAGTGATCTTCCTAGTGAAGACAGCCATGTGTTGCGTACAGGTACCCTGGCACACATGGCTGACTTCATGTTAGGATGCCTTTCTCGTGACCCTCGCGTTGCACGCATTCTGGCCACTACGGATTACTGGGTGTACACACTGCTCGATCCACGGTATAAGGAGAACCTGCCCACTCTGATTCCCGAAGAGGAAAGGGGTTCGAGAGTGTTGCTATACCACAGGACCCTTGCGGACAAGCTGATGGTAAAATTCCCAGCCGACAGCGCTAGTGGCAGAAGGCGCAGTTCCGAGGGCCATGTTGCAGGGGATGTGCGTAGATCGAGCAGCATGTACATCCCAGGCAGTGCAACAGTCTTTAAGGGCCTGGCCAGCTTTATGGCTCCCCACCAAGACTGTGTCACCGCTCCCCAGTCACGGCTGAGTCGGCGGGAGCACTGCAAAAGGATGGTGAGGGAGTACGTAGCGGATCGCACGACCATCCTTGGTGACGCCTCTGCCCCCTACAACTACTGGGTGTCGAAGCTGGACACGTGGCCTGAACTAGCGCTGTATGCCCTGGAGGTGCTTGCTTGTCCTGCGGCTAGCGTGTTGTCGGAGAGGGTGTTTAGTGCGGCTGGGGGAATCATCACAGATAAGCGTAGCCGCTTGTCAACCGACAGTGCCGACAGGCTAACACTCATCAAGATGAACAAAGGCTGGATTTCCCCAGACTTCTGTTCTCCACCAGCGGACAGCAGCGATACGTAAGCAATACGTAGGCTGCACCCGCGGATGGAAGCTACGTTCTCTCTCACCATCCAAAACGGGGACATTTCTGCTTCATCAATCTGTGTCTAATATTCCTCCTCCTCCTCCTCCTGCTCCACCTCCTGAAACCTCACGTAATCACGCTGAACGGGCAATTTTTCTTAGGGCCACAAGGCTCACTCAAATAATTTTTCAGAACAATTTTTATAAGTTTCAATGCGCTTAAAAGCATTGGAACTTTAACTTGAACCAATTTTTCGTTACACTGGGCTGCCTCCAGGCCTAGTTACCACTTAAGCCACATTAACCAAAGCGATTAATGGGTTTCACCTGCCCTCTTGGCTGGCCATGGCCAATTTTTGGGATGTACATTAGTACTGTTGATACAGCAATTTTTGTGGGCCCTCGCCTACAGTGTAATCAAATTAATTTTTAGCCCACCTGCATTACAGCTGACGTTACCTCAGCTGTGTTGGGCAATGCAATGGGATATTTCTATGTACCGCCGGTGGCTTCCTGGCACCCACCCAGGCAGTGGGTCCACAGGGAGTTAAACCTACATGTGTCCACTTGTAAAGAATCCCAGTCTGACTGGGGCATGCAGTGTGGGCCGAAGCCCACCTGTATTACGCACGACATTACTACCTCAGCTGTGTTGGGCAATGCAATGGGATATTTTTGTGTACCGCCGGTGGGTTCCAGGGAGCCACCCATGCTGTAGGTGCACACTGAGTTTTTAATACATCTGTACACTTCTAAAGAACCCGTCTGACTGGGGCATGCAGTGTGGGCCGAAGCCCACCTGTATTACGCACGACATTACTACCTCAGCTGTGTTGGGCAATGCAATGGGATATTTTTGTGTACCGCCGGTGGGTTCCAGGGAGCCACCCATGCTGTAGGTGCACACTGAGTTTTTAATACATCTGTACACTTCTAAAGAACCCGTCTGACTGGGGCATGCAGTGTGGGCCGAAGCCCACCTGTATTACGCACGACATTACTACCTCAGCTGTGTTGGGCAATGCAATGGGATATTTTTGTGTACCGCCGGTGGGTTCCAGGGAGCCACCCATGCTGTAGGTGCACACTGAGTTTTTAATACATCTGTACACTTCTAAAGAACCCGTCTGACTGGGGCATGCAGTGTGGGCCGAAGCCCACCTGTATTACGCACGACATTACTACCTCAGCTGTGTTGGGCAATGCAATGGGATATTTTTGTGTACCGCCGGTGGGTTCCAGGGAGCCACCCATGCTGTAGGTGCACACTGAGTTTTTAATACATCTGTACACTTCTAAAGAACCCGTCTGACTGGGGCATGCAGTGTGGGCCGAAGCCCACCTGTATTACGCACGACATTACTACCTCAGCTGTGTTGGGCAATGCAATGGGATATTTCTATGTACCGCCGGTGGCTTCCTGGCACCCACCCAGGCAGTGGGTCCACAGGGAGTTAAACCTACATGTGTCCACTTGTAAAGAACCCCAGTCTGACTGGGGCATGCAGTGTGGGCCGAAGCCCACCTGCATTAAGCACGACATTACTACCTCAGCTGTGTTGGGCAATGCAATGGGATATTTCTGTGTACCGCCGGTGGGTTCCAGGGAGCCACCCATGCTGTGGGTCGACAGGGACTTCACAATAGGGAGTTGTACCTGCCTGTGTCTATGAATTAAAAAGCCCGGTCTGACTGGGGCATGCAGACACCTTGACAGAATGAATAGTGTGTGGCACATAGGTTCCCCATTGCTATGCCCACGTGTGCAGCTCCTGATGGCGGTGGCACAGGATTCTATTTCTCATTGCTTCTGTACAGCATTGTGGGCTATCGCTCCGCCACTTTTAAAGAGGGTCGCTGCCTAGCCGTGCCAACCTCTGCAGTGTATGCCTGCGGTCCCTCGTCATGGCAGACGCAATTCTAAATAGACATGAGCGTGGTGTGGCATGAGGGCAGCTGAAGGCTGCGCAGGGACACTTTGGTGTGCGCTGTGGGGGGGAGGGGGTGCGGTTGGGCAGCATGTAACTCAGGAGAAGTGGCAGTGGAGTGTCATGCAGGCAGTGATTGTGCTTTGTTGGAGGTAGTGTGGTGCTTAGCAAAGGTATGCCATGCTAATGAGCGCTTTTCAGAAGTAAAAGTTGTTGGGAGGGGGGGGGCCCACTCTTGCCGCTATTGTGGCTTAATAGTGGGACCTGTGAACTTAGGATGCAGCCCAACATGTAGCCCCTCGCCTGCCCTATCCGTCACTGTGTCATTCCCATCACTTTCCTGAATTGCCTAGATTTTCACACATGAAAACCTTAGCGAGCATCGGCGAAATACAAAAATGTTCTGGTCGCCCATTGACTTCAATGGGGTTCGTTGTTCGAAACGAACCCTCGAGCATCACGGGAAGTTCGTTACGAATAACGAACACCCGAACATTTTGGTGTTCGCTCATCTCTAGACGCTAATTCTTTTGCGCATAGAATTGAATAATCGAGTTTGGACCCATTAGCTTTTCCTATTTATGACATAATCAATGCTCGTGCCAAATTTCAAGTTTCTATGTGAGAAAATTGGATTCCGTACGTAAAATTTGGAGGCTAATTCTTTTGCACATAGGATTGAATAATCGAGTTGGACCCATTAGCTTTTCCTATTTATAACATAATCAATGCTCGTGCTAAATTTCACGTTTCTATGACACTGGAAAGTGAGAAAAATACATTCCGTACGTTAAATTTTGACGCTAATACTTTTGCGCATAGAATTGAATAATCGAGTTGGGACCCATTAGTTTTTCCTATTTAGAACATATTCAATGCCCGTGCCAAATTTTACGTTTCTATGTGAGAAAATTGGATTGTGTACGTAAAATTTGGTTGCTAATTCTTTTGCGCATAGAATTGAATAATCGAGTTGGGACCCATTAGCTTTTCCTATTTATGACATAATCAATGCTCGTGCCAAATTTCAAGTTTCTATGTGAGAAAATTGGATTCCGTACGTAAAATTTGGAGGCTAATTCTTTGCACATAGAGTTGAAAAATCGATTTGGGACCCATTAGCTTTTCCTATTTATGACATAATCAATGCTCGTGCCAAATTTCAAGTTTTTATGTGAGAAAATTGGATTCCGTACGTAAAATTTGAAGGCTAATTCTTTTGCACATAGAATTGAATAATCGAGTTAGGACCCATTAGCTTTTCTTATTTATGACATAATCAATGCTCGTGCCAAATTTTAAGTTTCTATGTGAGAAAATTACATTCCGTACGTAACATTTGGACGCTAATTCTTTTGCGCATAGAATTAAATAACGGAGTTGGGACCCATTAGCTTTTCCTATTTATGACATAATCAATGCTCGTGCCAAATTTCAAGTTTCTATGTGAGAAAATTGGATTCCGTACGTAAAATTTGGATGCTAATTCTTTTGCACATAGAATTGAATAATCGAGTTGGGACCCATTAGCTTGTCCTATTTATGACATAATCAATGCTCGTGCCAAATTTCACGTTTCTATGACACTGGAAAGTGAGAAAAATACATTCCGTATGTTAAATTTTGATGCTAATTCTTTTGCGCATAGAATTGAATAATCGAGTTGGGACCCATTAGCTTTTCCTATTTATGACATAATCAATGCTCGTGCCAAATTTCAAGTTTCTATGTGAGAAAATTGGATTCCGTACGTAAAATTTGGAGGCTAATTCTTTTGCACATAGAATTGAATAATCGAGTTGGGACCCATTAGCTTTTCCTATTTATGACATAATCAATGCTCGTGCCAAATTTCAAGTTTCTACGTGAGAAAATTGGATTCCGTACGTAAAATTTGAAGGCTAATTCTTTTGCACATAGAATTGAATAATCGAGTTAGGACCCATTAGCTTTTCTTATTTATGACATAATCAATGCCCGTGCCAAATTTTAAGTTTCTATGTGAGAAAATTACATTCCGTACGTAAAACTTGGACGCTAATTCTTTAGTGCCTAGAATTAAATAACGGAGTTGGGACCCATTAGCTTTTCCTATTTATGACATAATCAATGCCCGTGCCAAATTTCAAGTTTCTATGTGAGAAAATTGGATTCCGTACGTAAAATTTGGAGGCTAATTCTTTTGCACATAGAGTTGAAAAATCGAGTTGGGACCCATTAGCTTTTCCTATTTATGACATAATCAATGCTCTTGCCAAATTTCAAGTTTCTATGTGAGAAAATTGGATTCCGTACGTAAAATTTGGAGGCTAATTCTTTTGCACATAGAATTGAATAATCGATTTAGGACCCATTAGCTTTTCCTATTTATGACATAATCGATGCTCGTGCCAAATTTCACGTTTCTATGACACTGGAAAGTGGGAAAAATACATTCCGTACGGAAAATTTTGACGCTAATTCTTTTGCGCATAGAATTGAATAATCGAGTTGAGACCCATTAGTTTTTCCTATTTTGAACATTTACAATGCCCGTGCCAAATTTTAAGTTTCTATGTGAGAAAATTGGATTCTGTACGTAAAATTTGGATGCTAATTCTTTTGCGCATAGAATTGAATAATCGAGTTGGGACCCATTAGCTTTTCCTATTTATGACATAATCAATGCTCGTGCCAAATTTCAAGTTTCTATGACACTGGAAAGTGAGAAAAATACATTCCGTACGGAAAATTTTGACGCTAATTCTTTTGCGCAAAGAATTGAATAATCGAGTTGAGACCCATTAGTTTTTCCTATTTTGAACATATACAATGCCCGTGCCAAATTTTAAGTTTCTATGTGAGAAAATTGGATTCTGTACGTAAAATTTGGACGCTAATTCTTTTGCGCATAGAATTGAATAATCGAGTTGGGACCCATTAGCTTTTCCTATTTATGACATAATCAATGCTCGTGCCAAATTTCAAGTTTCTATGTGAGAAAATTGGATTCCGTACGTAAAATTTGGAGGCTAATTCTTTGCACATAGAGTTGAAAAATCGATTTGGGACCCATTAGCTTTTCCTATTTATGACATAATCAATGCTCGTGCCAAATTTCAAGTTTCTATGTGAGAAAATTGGATTCCGTACGTAAAATTTGAAGGCTAATTCTTTTGCACATAGAATTGAATAATCGAGTTAGGACCCATTAGCTTTTCTTATTTATGACATAATCAATGCCCGTGCCAAATTTTAAGTTTCTATGTGAGAAAATTACATTCCGTACGTAAAACTTGGACGCTAATTCTTTAGTGCCTAGAATTAAATAACGGAGTTGGGACCCATTAGCTTTTCCTATTTATGACATAATCAATGCCCGTGCCAAATTTCAAGTTTCTATGTGAGAAAATTGGATTCCGTACGTAAAATTTGGAGGCTAATTCTTTTGCACATAGAGTTGAAAAATCGAGTTGGGACCCATTAGCTTTTCCTATTTATGACATAATCAATGCTCTTGCCAAATTTCAAGTTTCTATGTGAGAAAATTGGATTCCGTACGTAAAATTTGGAGGCTAATTCTTTTGCACATAGAATTGAATAATCGAGTTGGGACCCATTAGCTTTTCCTATTTATGACATAATCAATGCTCGTGCGAAATTTCACGTTTCTATGACACTGGAAAGTGAGAAAAATACATTCCATACGTAAAATTTTGACGCTAATTCTTTTGCACATAGAATTGAATAATCCATTTAGGACCCATTAGCTTTTCCTATTTATGACATAATCGATGCTCGTGCCAAATTTCACGTTTCTATGACACTGGAAAGTGGGAAAAATACATTCCGTATGGAAAATTTTGACGCTAATTCTTTTGCGCATAGAATTGAATAATCGAGTTGAGACCCATTAGTTTTTCCTATTTTGAACATTTACAATGCCCGTGCCAAATTTTAAGTTTCTATGTGAGAAAATTGGATTCTGTACGTAAAATTTGGACGCTAATTCTTTTGCGCATAGAATTGAATAATCGAGTTGGGACCCATTAGCTTTTCCTATTTATGACATAATCAATGCTCGTGCCAAATTTCAAGTTTCTATGTGAGAAAATTGGATTCCGTACGTAAAATTTGGAGGCTAATTCTTTCGCACATAGAGTTGAAAAATCGAGTTGGGACCCATTAGCTTTTCCTATTTATGACATAATCAATGCTCGTGCCAAATTTCAAGTTTCTATGTGAGAAAATTGGATTCCGTACATAAAATTTGGAGGCTAATTCTTTTGCACATAGGATTGAATAATCGAGTTGGACCCATTAGCTTTTCCTATTTATAACATAATCAATGCTCGTGCTAAATTTCACGTTTCTATGACACTGGAAAGTGAGAAAAATACATTCCGTACGTTAAATTTTGACGCTAATACTTTTGCGCATAGAATTGAATAATCGAGTTGGGACCCATTAGTTTTTCCTATTTAGAACATATTCAATGCCCGTGCCAAATTTTACGTTTCTATGTGAGAAAATTGGATTGTGTACGTAAAATTTGGACGCTAATTCTTTTGCGCATAGAATTGAATAATCGAGTTGGGACCCATTAGCTTTTCCTATTTATGACATAATCAATGCTCGTGCCAAATTTCAAGTTTCTATGTGAGAAAATTGGATTCCGTACGTAAAATTTGGAGGCTAATTCTTTGCACATAGAGTTGAAAAATCGATTTGGGACCCATTAGCTTTTCCTATTTATGACATAATCAATGCTCGTGCCAAATTTCAAGTTTTTATGTGAGAAAATTGGATTCCGTACGTAAAATTTGAAGGCTAATTCTTTTGCACATAGAATTGAATAATCGAGTTAGGACCCATTAGCTTTTCTTATTTATGACATAATCAATGCTCGTGCCAAATTTTAAGTTTCTATGTGAGAAAATTACATTCCGTACGTAACATTTGGACGCTAATTCTTTTGCGCATAGAATTAAATAACGGAGTTGGGACCCATTAGCTTTTCCTATTTATGACATAATCAATGCTCGTGCCAAATTTCAAGTTTCTATGTGAGAAAATTGGATTCCGTACGTAAAATTTGGATGCTAATTCTTTTGCACATAGAATTGAAAAATCGAGTTGGGACCCATTAGCTTGTCCTATTTATGACATAATCAATGCTCGTGCCAAATTTCACGTTTCTATGACACTGGAAAGTGAGAAAAATACATTCCGTATGTTAAATTTTGATGCTAATTCTTTTGCGCATAGAATTGAATAATCGAGTTGGGACCCATTAGCTTTTCCTATTTATGACATAATCAATGCTCGTGCCAAATTTCAAGTTTCTATGTGAGAAAATTGGATTCCGTACGTAAAATTTGGAGGCTAATTCTTTTGCACATAGAATTGAATAATCGAGTTGGGACCCATTAGCTTTTCCTATTTATGACATAATCAATGCTCGTGCCAAATTTCAAGTTTCTACGTGAGAAAATTGGATTCCGTACGTAAAATTTGAAGGCTAATTCTTTTGCACATAGAATTGAATAATCGAGTTAGGACCCATTAGCTTTTCTTATTTATGACATAATCAATGCCCGTGCCAAATTTTAAGTTTCTATGTGAGAAAATTACATTCCGTACGTAAAACTTGGACGCTAATTCTTTAGTGCCTAGAATTAAATAACGGAGTTGGGACCCATTAGCTTTTCCTATTTATGACATAATCAATGCCCGTGCCAAATTTCAAGTTTCTATGTGAGAAAATTGGATTCCGTACGTAAAATTTGGAGGCTAATTCTTTTGCACATAGAGTTGAAAAATCGAGTTGGGACCCATTAGCTTTTCCTATTTATGACATAATCAATGCTCTTGCCAAATTTCAAGTTTCTATGTGAGAAAATTGGATTCCGTACGTAAAATTTGGAGGCTAATTCTTTTGCACATAGAATTGAATAATCGAGTTGGGACCCATTAGCTTTTCCTATTTATGACATAATCAATGCTCGTGCGAAATTTCACATTTCTATGACACTGGAAAGTGAGAAAAATTCATTCCATACGTAAAATTTTGACGCTAATTCTTTTGCACATAGAATTGAATAATCGATTTAGGACCCATTAGCTTTTCCTATTTATGACATAATCGATGCTCGTGCCAAATTTCACGTTTCTATGACACTGGAAAGTGGGAAAAATACATTCCGTACGGAAAATTTTGACGCTAATTCTTTTGCGCATAGAATTGAATAATCGAGTTGAGACCCATTAGTTTTTCCTATTTTGAACATTTACAATGCCCGTGCCAAATTTTAAGTTTCTATGTGAGAAAATTGGATTCTGTACGTAAAATTTGGACGCTAATTCTTTTGCGCATAGAATTGAATAATCGAGTTGGGACCCATTAGCTTTTCCTATTTATGACATAATCAATGCTCGTGCCAAATTTCAAGTTTCTATGTGAGAAAATTGGATTCCGTACGTAAAATTTGGAGGCTCATTCTTTCGCACATAGAGTTAAAAAATCGAGTTGGGACCCATTAGCTTTTCCTATTTATGACATAATCAATGCTCGTGCCAAATTTCAAGTTTCTATGTGAGAAAATTGGATTCCGTACATAAAATTTGGAGGCTAATTCTTTTGCACATAGGATTGAATAATCGAGTTGGACCCATTAGCTTTTCCTATTTATAACATAATCAATGCTCGTGCTAAATTTCACGTTTCTATGACACTGGAAAGTGAGAAAAATACATTCCGTACGTTAAATTTTGACGCTAATACTTTTGCGCATAGAATTGAATAATCGAGTTGGGACCCATTAGTTTTTCCTATTTAGAACATATTCAATGCCCGTGCCAAATTTTACGTTTCTATGTGAGAAAATTGGATTGTGTACGTAAAATTTGGACGCTAATTCTTTTGCGCATAGAATTGAATAATCGAGTTGGGACCCATTAGCTTTTCCTATTTATGACATAATCAATGCTCGTGCCAATTTTCAAGTTTCTATGTGAGAAAATTGGATTCCGTACGTAAAATTTGGAGGCTAATTCTTTGCACATAGAGTTGAAAAATCGATTTGGGACCCATTAGCTTTTCCTATTTATGACATAATCAATGCTCGTGCCAAATTTCAAGTTTTTATGTGAGAAAATTGGATTCCGTACGTAAAATTTGAAGGCTAATTCTTTTGCACATAGAATTGAATAATCGAGTTAGGACCCATTAGCTTTTCTTATTTATGACATAATCAATGCTCGTGCCAAATTTTAAGTTTCTATGTGAGAAAATTACATTCCGTACGTAACATTTGGACGCTAATTCTTTTGCGCATAGAATTAAATAACGGAGTTGGGACCCATTAGCTTTTCCTATTTATGACATAATCAATGCTCGTGCCAAATTTCAAGTTTCTATGTGAGAAAATTGGATTCCGTACGTAAAATTTGGATGCTAATTCTTTTGCACATAGAATTGAATAATCGAGTTGGGACCCATTAGCTTTTCCTATTTATGACATAATCAATGCTCGTGCCAAATTTCACGTTTCTATGACACTGGAAAGTGAGAAAAATACATTCCGTACGTTAAATTTTGATGCTAATTCTTTTGCGCATAGAATTGAATAATCGAGTTGGGACCCATTAGCTCTTCCTATTTATGACATAATCAATGCTCGTGCCAAATTTCAAGTTTCTATGTGAGAAAATTGGATTCCGTACGTAAAATTTGGAGGCTAATTCTTTTGCACATAGAATTGAATAATCGAGTTGGGACCCATTAGCTTTTCCTATTTATGACATAATCAATGCTCGTGCCAAATTTCAAGTTTCTACGTGAGAAAATTGGATTCCGTACGTAAAATTTGAAGGCTAATTCTTTTGCACATAGAATTGAATAATCGAGTTAGGACCCATTAGCTTTTCCTATTTATGACATAATCAATGCCCGTGCCAAATTTCAAGTTTCTATGTGAGAAAATTACATTCCGTACGTAACATTTGGACGCTAATTCTTTTGCGCATAGAATTAAATAACGGAGTTGGGACCCATTAGCTTTTCCTATTTATGACATAATCAATGCCCGTGCCAAATTTCAAGTTTCTATGTGAGAAAATTGGATTCCGTACATAAAATTTGGATGCTAATTCTTTTGCACATAGAATTGAATAATCGAGTTGGGACGCATTAGCTTTTCCTATTTATGACATAATCAATGCTCGTGCCAAAAATTTCACGTTTCTATGACACTGGAAAGTGAGAAAAATACATTCCGTACGGAAAATTTTGACGCTCATTCTTTTGCGCATAGAATTGAATAATCGAGTTGAGACCCATTAGTTTTTCCTATTTTGAACATATACAATGCCCGTGCCAAATTTTAAGTTTCTATGTGAGAAAATTGGATTCTGTACGTAAAATTTGGACGCTAATTCTTTTGCGCATAGAATTGAATAATCGAGTTGGGACCCATTAGCTTTTCCTATTTATGACATAATCAATGCTCGTGCCAAATTTCAAGTTTCTATGTGAGAAAATTGGATTCCGTACGTAAAATTTGGAGGCTAATTCTTTGCACATAGAGTTGAAAAATCGAGTTGGGACCCATTAGCTTTTCCTATTTATGACATAATCAATGCTCGTGCCAAATTTCAAGTTTCTATGTGAGAAAATTACATTCCATACGTAAAACTTGGACGCTAATTCTTTTGTGCCTAGAATTAAATATCAGAGTTGGGACCCTTTAGCTTTTCCTATTTATGACATAATCAATGCCCGTGCCAAATTTCAAGTTTCTATGTGAGAAAATTCGATTCCGTACGTAAAATTTGGAGACTAATTCTTTTGCACATAGAGTTGAAAAATCGAGTTGGGACCCATTAGCTTTTCCTATTTATGACATAATCAATGCTCTTGCCAAATTTCAAGTTTCTATGTGAGAAAATTGGATTCCGTACGTAAAATTTGGAGGCTAATTCTTTCGCACATAGAGTTGAAAAATCGAGTTGGGACCCATTAGCTTTTCCTATTTATGACATAATCAATGCTCGTGCCAAATTTCAAGTTTCTATGTGAGAAAATTGGATTCCGTACATAAAATTTGGAGGCTAATTCTTTTGCACATAGGATTGAATAATCGAGTTGGACCCATTAGCTTTTCCTATTTATAACATAATCAATGCTCGTGCTAAATTTCACGTTTCTATGACACTGGAAAGTGAGAAAAATACATTCCGTACGTTAAATTTTGACGCTAATACTTTTGCGCATAGAATTGAATAATCGAGTTGAGACCCATTAGTTTTTCCTATTTTGAACATATACAATGCCCGTGCCAAATTTTAAGTTTCTATGTGAGAAAATTGGATTCTGTACGTAAAATTTGGACGCTAATTCTTTTGCGCATATAATTGAATAATCGAGTTGGGACCCATTAGCTTTTCCTATTTATGACATAATCAATGCTCGTGCCAAATTTCAAGTTTCTATGTGAGAAAATTGGATTCCGTACATAAAATTTGGAGGCTAATTCTTTGCACATAGAGTTAAAAAATCGATTTGGGACCCATTAGCTTTTCCTATTTATGACATAATCAATGCTCGTGCCAAATTTCAAGTTTTTATGTGAGAAAATTGGATTCCGTACGTAAAATTTGAAGGCTAATTCTTTTGCACATAGAATTGAATAATCGAGTTAGGACCCATTAGCTTTTCTTATTTATGACATAATCAATGCTCGTGCCAAATTTTAAGTTTCGTTGTGAGAAAATTACATTCCGTACGTAACATTTGGACGCTAATTCTTTTGCGCATAGAATTAAATAACGGAGTTGGGACCCATTAGCTTTTCCTATTTATGACATAATCAATGCTCGTGCCAAATTTGAAGTTTCTATGTGAGAAAATTGGATTCCGTACGTAAAATTTGGATGCTAATTCTTTTGCACATAGAATTGAATAATCGAGTTGGGACCCATTAGCTTTTCCTATTTATGACATAATCAATGCTCGTGCCAAATTTCACGTTTCTATGACACTGGAAAGTGAGAAAAATACATTCCGTACGTTAAATTTTGATGCTAATTCTTTTGCGCATAGAATTGAATAATCGAGTTGGGACCCATTAGCTTTTCCTATTTATGACATAATCAATGCTCGTGCCAAATTTCAAGTTTCTATGTGAGAAAATTGGATTCCGTGCGTAAAATTTGGATGCTAATTCTTTTGCACATAGAATTGAATAATCGAGTTGGGACCCATTAGCTTGTCCTATTTATGACATAATCAATGCTCGTGCCAAATTTCACGTTTCTATGACACTGGAAAGTGAGAAAAATACATTCCGTATGTTAAATTTTGATGCTAATTCTTTTGCGCATAGAATTGAATAATCGAGTTGGGACCCATTAGCTTTTCCTATTTATGACATAATCAATGCTCGTGCCAAATTTCAAGTTTCTATGTGAGAAAATTGGATTCCGTACGTAAAATTTGGAGGCTAATTCTTTTGCACATAGAATTGAATAATCGAGTTGGGACCCATTAGCTTTTCCTATTTATGACATAATCAATGCTCGTGCCAAATTTCAAGTTTCTACGTGAGAAAATTGGATTCCGTACGTAAAATTTGAAGGCTAATTCTTTTGCACATAGAATTGAATAATCGAGTTAGGACCCATTAGCTTTTCTTATTTATGACATAATCAATGCCCGTGCCAAATTTTAAGTTTCTATGTGAGAAAATTACATTCCGTACGTAAAACTTGGACGCTAATTCTTTAGTGCCTAGAATTAAATAACGGAGTTGGGACCCATTAGCTTTTCCTATTTATGACATAATCAATGCTCGTGCCAAATTTCAAGTTTCTATGTGAGAAAATTGGATTCCGTACGTAAAATTTGAAGGCTAATTCTTTTGCACATAGAATTGAATAATCGAGTTAGGACCCATTAGCTTTTCTTATTTATGACATAATCAATGCCCGTGCCAAATTTTAAGTTTCTATGTGAGAAAATTACATTCCGTACGTAAAACTTGGACGCTAATTCTTTAGTGCCTAGAATTAAATAACGGAGTTGGGACCCATTAGCTTTTCCTATTTATGACATAATCAATGCCCGTGCCAAATTTCAAGTTTCTATGTGAGAAAATTGGATTCCGTACGTAAAATTTGGAGGCTAATTCTTTTGCACATAGAGTTGAAAAATCGAGTTGGGACCCATTAGCTTTTCCTATTTATGACATAATCAATGCTCTTGCCAAATTTCAAGTTTCTATGTGAGAAAATTGGATTCCGTACGTAAAATTTGGAGGCTAATTCTTTTGCACATAGAATTGAATAATCGAGTTGGGACCCATTAGCTTTTCCTATTTATGACATAATCAATGCTCGTGCGAAATTTCACATTTCTATGACACTGGAAAGTGAGAAAAATACATTCCATACGTAAAATTTTGACGCTAATTCTTTTGCACATAGAATTGAATAATCGATTTAGGACCCATTAGCTTTTCCTATTTATGACAGAAACGTGCAATTTGGCACGAGCATCGATTATATGACACTGGAAAGTGGGAAAAATACATTCCGTACGGAAAATTTTGACTTTAATTCTTTTGCGCATAGAATTGAATAATCGAGTTGAGACCCATTAGTTTTTCCTATTTTGAACATTTACAATGCCCGTGCCAAATTTTAAGTTTCTATGTGAGAAAATTGGATTCTGTACGTAAAATTTGGACGCTAATTCTTTTGCGCATAGAATTGAATAATCGAGTTGGGACCCATTAGCTTTTCCTATTTATGACATAATCAATGCTCGTGCCAAATTTCACGTTTCTATGACACTGGAAAGTGAGAAAAATACATTCCGTACGTTAAATTTTGATGCTAATTCTTTTGCGCATAGAATTGAATAATCGAGTTGGGACCCATTAGCTTTTCCTATTTATGACATAATCAATGCTCGTGCCAAATTTCAAGTTTCTATGTGAGAAAATTGGATTCCGTACGTAAAATTTGGATGCTAATTCTTTTGCACATAGAATTGAATAATCGAGTTGGGACCCATTAGCTTGTCCTATTTATGACATAATCAATGCTCGTGCCAAATTTCACGTTTCTATGACACTGGAAAGTGAGAAAAATACATTCCGTATGTTAAATTTTGATGCTAATTCTTTTGCGCATAGAATTGAATAATCGAGTTGGGACCCATTAGCTTTTCCTATTTATGACATAATCAATGCTCGTGCCAAATTTCAAGTTTCTATGTGAGAAAATTGGATTCCGTACGTAAAATTTGGAGGCTAATTCTTTTGCACATAGAATTGAATAATCGAGTTGGGACCCATTAGCTTTTCCTATTTATGACATAATCAATGCTCGTGCCAAATTTCAAGTTTCTACGTGAGAAAATTGGATTCCGTACGTAAAATTTGAAGGCTAATTCTTTTGCACATAGAATTGAATAATCGAGTTAGGACCCATTAGCTTTTCTTATTTATGACATAATCAATGCCCGTGCCAAATTTTAAGTTTCTATGTGAGAAAATTACATTCCGTACGTAAAACTTGGACGCTAATTCTTTAGTGCCTAGAATTAAATAACGGAGTTGGGACCCATTAGCTTTTCCTATTTATGACATAATCAATGCTCGTGCCAAATTTCAAGTTTCTATGTGAGAAAATTGGATTCCGTACGTAAAATTTGAAGGCTAATTCTTTTGCACATAGAATTGAATAATCGAGTTAGGACCCATTAGCTTTTCTTATTTATGACATAATCAATGCCCGTGCCAAATTTTAAGTTTCTATGTGAGAAAATTACATTCCGTACGTAAAACTTGGACGCTAATTCTTTAGTGCCTAGAATTAAATAACGGAGTTGGGACCCATTAGCTTTTCCTATTTATGACATAATCAATGCCCGTGCCAAATTTCAAGTTTCTATGTGAGAAAATTGGATTCCGTACGTAAAATTTGGAGGCTAATTCTTTTGCACATAGAGTTGAAAAATCGAGTTGGGACCCATTAGCTTTTCCTATTTATGACATAATCAATGCTCTTGCCAAATTTCAAGTTTCTATGTGAGAAAATTGGATTCCGTACGTAAAATTTGGAGGCTAATTCTTTTGCACATAGAATTGAATAATCGAGTTGGGACCCATTAGCTTTTCTTATTTATGACATAATCAATGCTCGTGCCAAATTTCAAGTTTCTATGTGAGAAAATTGGATTCCATACGTAAAATTTGGAGGCTAATTCTTTCGCACATAGAGTTGAAAAATCGAGTTGGGACCCATTAACTTTTCCTATTTATGACATAATCAATGCTCGTGCCAAATTTCAAGTTTCTATGTGAGAAAATTGGATTCCGTACATAAAATTTGGAGGCTAATTCTTTTGCACATAGAATTGAATAATCGAGTTAGGACCCATTAGCTTTTCTTATTTATGACATAATCAATGCTCGTGCCAAATTTTAAGTTTCGTTGTGAGAAAATTACATTCCGTACGTAACATTTGGACGCTAATTCTTTTGCGCATAGAATTAAATAACGGAGTTGGGACCCATTAGCTTTTCCTATTTATGACATAATCAATGCTCGTGCCAAATTTCAAGTTTCTATGTGAGAAAATTGGATTCCGTACGTAAAATTTGGATGCTAATTCTTTTGCACATAGAATTGAATAATCGAGTTGGGACCCATTAGCTTTTCCTATTTATGACATAATCAATGCTCGTGCCAAATTTCACGTTTCTATGACACTGGAAAGTGAGAAAAATACATTCCGTACGTTAAATTTTGATGCTAATTCTTTTGCGCATAGAATTGAATAATCGAGTTGGGACCCATTAGCTTTTCCTATTTATGACATAATCAATGCTCGTGCCAAATTTCAAGTTTCTATGTGAGAAAATTGGATTCCGTACGTAAAATTTGGATGCTAATTCTTTTGCACATAGAATTGAATAATCGAGTTGGGACCCATTAGCTTGTCCTATTTATGACATAATCAATGCTCGTGCCAAATTTCACGTTTCTATGACACTGGAAAGTGAGAAAAATACATTCCGTATGTTAAATTTTGATCCTAATTCTTTTGCGCATAGAATTGAATAATCGAGTTGGGACCCATTAGCTTTTCCTATTTATGACATAATCAATGCTCGTGCCAAATTTCAAGTTTCTACGTGAGAAAATTGGATTCCGTACGTAAAATTTGAAGGCTAATTCTTTTGCACATAGAATTGAATAATTGAGTTAGGACCCATTAGCTTTTCTTATTTATGACATAATCAATGCCCGTGCCAAATTTTAAGTTTCTATGTGAGAAAATTACATTCCGTACGTAAAACTTGGACGCTAATTCTTTAGTGCCTAGAATTAAATAACGGAGTTGGGACCCATTAGCTTTTCCTATTTATGACATAATCAATGCTCGTGCCAAATTTCAAGTTTCTATGTGAGAAAATTGGATTCCGTACGTAAAATTTGGAGGCCAATTCTTTTGCACATAGAATTGAATAATCGAGTTGGGACCCATTAGCTTTTCCTATTTATGACATAATCAATGCTCGTGCCAAATTTCAAGTTTCTACGTGAGAAAATTGGATTCCGTACGTAAAATTTGAAGGCTAATTCTTTTGCACATAGAATTGAATAATCGAGTTAGGACCCATTAGCTTTTCTTATTTATGACATAATCAATGCCCGTGCCAAATTTTAAGTTTCTATGTGAGAAAATTACATTCCGTACGTAAAACTTGGACGCTAATTCTTTAGTGCCTAGAATTAAATAACGGAGTTGGGACCCATTAGCTTTTCCTATTTATGACATAATCAATGCCCGTGCCAAATTTCAAGTTTCTATGTGAGAAAATTGGATTCCGTACGTAAAATTTGGAGGCTAATTCTTTTGCACATAGAATTGAATAATCGAGTTGGGACCCATTAGCTTTTCCTATTTATGACATAATCAATGCTCGTGCGAAATTTCACATTTCTATGACACTGGAAAGTGAGAAAAATACATTCCATACGTAAAATTTTGACGCTAATTCTTTTGCACATAGAATTGAATAATCGATTTAGGACCCATTAGCTTTTCCTATTTATGACATAATCGATGCTCGTGCCAAATTTCACGTTTCTATGACACTGGAAAGTGGGAAAAATACATTCCGTACGGAAAATTTTGACGCTAATTCTTTTGCGCATAGAATTGAATAATCGAGTTGAGACCCATTAGTTTTTCCTATTTTGAACATTTACAATGCCCGTGCCAAATTTTAAGTTTCTATGTGAGAAAATTGGATTCTGTACGTAAAATTTGGACGCTAATTCTTTTGCGCATAGAATTGAATAATCGAGTTGGGACCCATTAGCTTTTCCTATTTATGACATAATCAATGCTCGTGCCAAATTTCAAGTTTCTATGTGAGAAAATTGGATTCCGTACGTAAAATTTGGAGGCTAATTCTTTCGCACATAGAGTTGAAAAATCGAGTTGGGACCCATTAGCTTTTCCTATTTATGACATAATCAATGCTCGTGCCAAATTTCAAGTTTCTATGTGAGAAAATTGGATTCCGTACATAAAATTTGGAGGCTAATTCTTTTGCACATAGGATTGAATAATCGAGTTGGACCCATTAGCTTTTCCTATTTATAACATAATCAATGCTCGTGCTAAATTTCACGTTTCTATGACACTGGAAAGTGAGAAAAATACATTCCGTACGTTAAATTTTGACGCTAATACTTTTGCGCATAGAATTGAATAATCGAGTTGGGACCCATTAGTTTTTCCTATTTAGAACATATTCAATGCCCGTGCCAAATTTTACGTTTCTATGTGAGAAAATTGGATTGTGTACGTAAAATTTGGACGCTAATTCTTTTGCGCATAGAATTGAATAATCGAGTTGGGACCCATTAGCTTTTCCTATTTATGACATAATCAATGCTCGTGCCAATTTTCAAGTTTCTATGTGAGAAAATTGGATTCCGTACGTAAAATTTGGAGGCTAATTCTTTGCACATAGAGTTGAAAAATCGATTTGGGACCCATTAGCTTTTCCTATTTATGACATAATCAATGCTCGTGTCAAATTTTAAGTTTCTATGTGAGAAAATTACATTCCATACGTAAAACTTGGACGCTAATTCTTTTGTGCCTAGAATTAAATATCAGAGTTGGGACCCTTTAGCTTTTCCTATTTATGACATAATCAATGCCCGTGCCAAATTTCAAGTTTCTATGTGAGAAAATTCGATTCCGTACGTAAAATTTGGAGACTAATTCTTTTGCACATAGAGTTGAAAAATCGAGTTGGGACCCATTAGCTTTTCCTATTTATGACATAATCAATGCTCTTGCCAAATTTCAAGTTTCTATGTGAGAAAATTGGATTCCGTACGTAAAATTTGGAGGCTAATTCTTTCGCACATAGAGTTGAAAAATCGAGTTGGGACCCATTAGCTTTTCCTATTTATGACATAATCAATGCTCGTGCCAAATTTCAAGTTTCTATGTGAGAAAATTGGATTCCGTACATAAAATTTGGAGGCTAATTCTTTTGCACATAGGATTGAATAATCGAGTTGGACCCATTAGCTTTTCCTATTTATAACATAATCAATGCTCGTGCTAAATTTCACGTTTCTATGACACTGGAAAGTGAGAAAAATACATTCCGTACGTTAAATTTTGACGCTAATACTTTTGCGCATAGAATTGAATAATCGAGTTGAGACCCATTAGTTTTTCCTATTTTGAACATATACAATGCCCGTGCCAAATTTTTAGTTTCTATGTGAGAAAATTGGATTCTGTACGTAAAATTTGGACGCTAATTCTTTTGCGCATAGAATTGAATAATCGAGTTGGGACCCATTAGCTTTTCCTATTTATGACATAATCAATGCTCGTGCCAAATTTCAAGTTTCTATGTGAGAAAATTGGATTCCGTACATAAAATTTGAAGGCTAATTCTTTTGCACATAGAATTGAATAATCGAGTTAGGACCCATTAGCTTTTCTTATTTATGACATAATCAATGCTCGTGCCAAATTTTAAGTTTCGTTGTGAGAAAATTACATTCCGTACGTAACATTTGGACGCTAATTCTTTTGCGCATAGAATTAAATAACGGAGTTGTGACCCATTAGCTTTTCCTATTTATGACATAATCAATGCTCGTGCCAAATTTCAAGTTTCTATGTGAGAAAATTGGATTCCGTACGTAAAATTTGGATGCTAATTCTTTTGCACATAGAATTGAATAATCGAGTTGGGACCCATTAGCTTTTCCTATTTATGACATAATCAATGCTCGTGCCAAATTTCACGTTTCTATGACACTGGAAAGTGAGAAAAATACATTCCGTACGTTAAATTTTGATGCTAATTCTTTTGCGCATAGAATTGAATAATCGAGTTGGGACCCATTAGCTTTTCCTATTTATGACATAATCAATGCTCGTGCCAAATTTCAAGTTTCTATGTGAGAAAATTGGATTCCGTACGTAAAATTTGGAGGCTAATTCTTTTGCACATAGAATTGAATAATCGAGTTGGGACCCATTAGCTTTTCCTATTTATGACATAATCAATGCTCGTGCCAAATTTCAAGTTTCTACGTGAGAAAATTGGATTCCGTACGTAACATTTGAAGGCTAATTCTTTTGCACATAGAATTGAATAATCGAGTTAGGACCCATTAGCTTTTCTTATTTATGACATAATCAATGCCCGTGCCAAATTTTAAGTTTCTATGTGAGAAAATTACATTCCGTACGTAAAATTTGGACGCTAATTCTTTTGCGCATAGAATTAAATAACGGAGTTGGGACCCATTAGCTTTTCCTATTTATGACATAATCAATGCCCGTGCCAAATTTCAAGTTTCTATGTGAGAAAATTGGATTCCGTACATAAAATTTGGAGGCTAATTCTTTTGCACATAGAATTGAAAAATCGAGTTGGGACCCATTAGCTTTTCCTATTTATGACATAATCAATACCCGTGCCAAATTTTAAGTTTCTATGTGAGAAAATTACATTCCGTACGTAAAACTTGGACGCTAATTCTTTAGTGCCTAGAATTAAATAACGGAGTTGGGACCCATTAGCTTTTCCTATTTATGACATAATCAATGCTCGTGCCAAATTTCAAGTTTCTATGTGAGAAAATTGGATTCCGTACGTAAAATTTGGAGGCTAATTCTTTTGCACATAGAATTGAATAATCGAGTTGGGACGCATTAGCTTTTCCTATTTATGACATAATCAATGCTCGTGCCAAAAATTTCACATTTCTATGACACTGGAAAGTGAGAAAAATACATTCCGTACGGAAAATTTTGACGCTCATTCTTTTGCGCATAGAATTGAATAATCGAGTTGAGACCCATTAGTTTTTCCTATTTTGAACATATACAATGCCCGTGCCAAATTTTAAGTTTCTATGTGAGAAAATTGGATTGTGTACGTAAAATTTGGACGCTAATTCTTTTGCGCATAGAATTGAATAATCGAGTTGGGACCCATTAGCTTTTCCTATTTTTGACATAATCAATGCTCGTGCCAAATTTCACGTTTCTATGACACTGGAAAGTGAGAAAAATACATTCCGTACGGAAAATTTTGACGCTAATTCTTTTGCGCATAGAATTGAATAATCGAGTTGAGACCCATTAGTTTTTGCTATTTTGAACATATACAATGCCCGTGCCAAATTTTAAGTTTCTATGTGAGAAAATTACATTCCATACGTAAAACTTGGACGCTAATTCTTTTGTGCCTAGAATTAAATATCAGAGTTGGGACCCTTTAGCTTTTCCTATTTATGACATAATCAATGCCCGTGCCAAATTTCAAGTTTCTATGTGAGAAAATTGGATTCCGTACATAAAATTTGGAGGCTAATTCTTTTGCACATAGAATTGAAAAATCGCCTCCTACAGTGGCATCCTCCCTAAAAATTTGGGAAGAATACACAAAAAAAGTAGCCACCTACGATACCCACAAAAAACCAAAACTGCCAATTGAAATACTAAACTTGTTTATATCTGATTTAAGAATTGACACCTGGAGAGTAAGGGGTGTGGAAAACTTAGAGGACATAATGACAGGAGAGGAACTAAAACCTTTTGAAATCCTACAGGAAAAATGTAACCTTCTCCAAAAAGACCTCTTCAATTATACCAGAATAAAAAATTTCCTTAAAAAGTCTCCTATATATAAGATAGAAATCCCGATGGAAGTCCAAAGAAAGATCACATCAGAACCCCTCCTGAGAAAGTCCGAAACCAGATATTTCTACGATATTCTGACAGGCGACAACAAATTATCCAAAAAAACACATATGCTTAGTTGGGAAAACGAACTGGGTACAGCTATTTCAACGGAATCATGGGAAAAGGCGTATAAAACGGCATGTGGCTCAACCAAAGGTCTGGGGATACTGGAAACACAAATTAAAGTAAATCTGAGATGGTACTACACACCGTGCTTGTTGGCCACAAGATTCCAAAACACCAATGACAAATGTTGGAGGAACTGTGACCAAAAGGGTACTCTAACGCACATATTTTGGGCATGCCCTGCTCTTGAGAGATACTGGGATCTTATTCTTAATCATCTAGACGAAATTCTAAAAACCCGTATCACAAGATCCGCAAAACTAACCTTATTATTGGTTGGCTTAAATAAATACCCTACAAAAATTAGTTATTTGCTGGGTCATGCCCTTATGACAGCAAAATCTCTCATTGCGAGAAGATGGAGAGAGCCCACACCTCCATCCTTTGGGGAATTTAGGGACCGTATGGCAGAACAACAATTATTCGAAAAGTGGATAGCACTAAGAAACAACTCTTTAAAAAAACACAAAGAGGCATGGGAGCTATGGAGGTAACCTTATTAGAAAAAGTTAAAGCTGCACAAAAATGCCAAGTTCATTCAATACGATACATGTTGTATCGAAGTATTTCTTTTATATACAATTTCTGAAAATGTTTATCCGTTCTAATATTATTGATATAAGGAAAAAATGGGATTTGACAATTGCATGATTTAAATAGAAAACAACAACATAGTAATGTTAACATGTCTGCAACTATTACATGTCTTATAAACTGTGTGTATATTACATGTCTATATCCCAAATAAAGATTTAATATTGAAAAAAAAAAAAAGAATTGAAAAATCGAGTTGGGACCCATTAGCTTTTCCTATTTATGACATAATCAATGCCCGTGCCAAATTTTAAGTTTCTATGTGAGAAAATTACATTCCGTACGTAACATTTGGACGCTAATTCTTTTGCGCATAGAATTAAATAACGGAGTTGGGACCCATTAGCTTTTCCTATTTATGACATAATCAATGCCCGTGCCAAATTTCAAGTTTCTATGTGAGAAAATTGGATTCCGTACATAAAATTTGGAGGCTAATTCTTTTGCACATAGAATTGAAAAATCGAGTTGGGACCCATTAGCTTTTCCTATTTATGACATAATCAATGCTCTTGCCAAATTTCAAGTTTCTATGTGAGAAAATTGGATTCCGTACGTAAAATTTGGAGGCTAATTCTTTTGCACATAGAATTGAATAATCGAGTTGGGACCCATTAGCTTTTCCTATTTATGACATAATCAATGCTCGTGCGAAATTTCACGTTTCTATGACACTGGAAAGTGAGAAAAATACATTCCATACGTAAAATTTTGACGCTAATTCTTTTGCACATAGAATTGAATAATCGATTTAGGACCCATCAGCTTTTCCTATTTATGACATAATCGATGCTCGTGCCAAATTTCACGTTTCTATGACACTGGAAAGTGGGAAAAATACATTCCGTACGGAAAATTTTGACGCTAATTCTTTTGCGCATAGAATTGAATAATCGAGTTGAGACCCATTAGTTTTTCCTATTTTGAACATTTACAATGCCCGAGCCAAATTTTAAGTTTCTATGTGAGAAAATTGGATTCTGTACGTAAAATTTGGACGCTAATTCTTTTGCGCATAGAATTGAATAATCGAGTTGGGACCCATTAGCTTTTCCTATTTATGACATAATCAATGCTCGTGCCAAATTTCAAGTTTCTATGTGAGAAAATTGGATTCCGTACGTAAAATTTGGAGGCTAATTCTTTCGCACATAGAGTTGAAAAATCGAGTTGGGACCCATTAGCTTTTCCTATTTATGACATAATCAATGCTCGTGCCAAATTTCAAGTTTCTATGTGAGAAAATTGGATTCCGTAAATAAAATTTGGAGGCTAATTCTTTTGCACATAGAATTGAATAATCGAGTTGGACCCATTAGCTTTTCCTATTTATAACATAATCAATGCTCGTGCTAAATTTCACGTTTCTATGACACTGGAAAGTGGGAAAAATACATTCCGTACGTTAAATTTTGACGCTAATACTTTTGCGCATAGAATTGAATAATCGAGTTGGGACCCATTAGTTTTTCCTATTTAGAACATATTCAATGCCCGTGCCAAATTTTACGTTTCTATGTGAGAAAATTGGATTGTGTACGTAAAATTTGGACGCTAATTCTTTTGCGCATAGAATTGAATAATCGAGTTGGGACCCATTAGCTTTTCCTATTTATGACATAATCAATGCTCGTGCCAAATTTCAAGTTTCTATGACACTGGAAAGTGAGAAAAATACATTCCGTACGGAAAATTTTGACGCTAATTCTTTTGCGCATAGAATTGAATAATCGAGTTGAGACCCATTAGTTTTTCCTATTTTGAACATATACAATGCCCGTGCCAAATTTTAAGTTTCTATGTGAGAAAATTGGATTCTGTACGTAAAATTTGGACGCTAATTCTTTTGCGCATAGAATTGAATAATCGAGTTGGGACCCATTAGCTTTTCCTATTTATGACATAATCAATGCTCGTGCCAAATTTCAAGTTTCTATGTGAGAAAATTGGATTCCGTACGTAAAATTTGGAGGCTAATTCTTTGCACATAGAGTTGAAAAATCGATTTGGGACCCATTAGCTTTTCCTATTTATGACATAATCAATGCTCGTGCCAAATTTCAAGTTTCTATGTGAGAAAATTGGATTCCGTACGTAAAATTTGAAGGCTAATTCTTTTGCACATAGAATTGAATAATCGAGTTAGGACCCATTAGCTTTTCTTATTTATGACATAATCAATGCTCGTGCCAAATTTTAAGTTTCTATGTGAGAAAATTACATTCCGTACGTAACATTTGGACGCTAATTCTTTTGCGCATAGAATTAAATAACGGAGTTGGGACCCATTAGCTTTTCCTATTTATGACATAATCAATGCTCGTGCCAAATTTCAAGTTTCTATGTGAGAAAATTGGATTCCGTACGTAAAATTTGGATGCTAATTCTTTTGCACATAGAATTGAATAATCGAGTTGGGACCCATTAGCTTGTCCTATTTATGACATAATCAATGCTCGTGCCAAATTTCACGTTTCTATGACACTGGAAAGTGAGAAAAATACATTCCGTACGTTAAATTTTGATGCTAATTCTTTTGCGCATAGAATTGAATAATCGAGTTGGGACCCATTAGCTTTTCCTATTTATGACATAATCAATGCTCGTGCCAAATTTCAAGTTTCTATGTGAGAAAATTGGATTCCGTACGTAAAATTTGGAGGCTAATTCTTTTGCACATAGAATTGAATAATCGAGTTGGGACCCATTAGCTTTTCCTATTTATGACATAATCAATGCTCGTGCCAAATTTCAAGTTTCTACGTGAGAAAATTGGATTCCGTACGTAAAATTTGAAGGCTAATTCTTTTGCACATAGAATTGAATAATCGAGTTAGGACCAATTAGCTTTTCTTATTTATGACATAATCAATGCCCGTGCCAAATTTTAAGTTTCTATGTGAGAAAATTACATTCCGTACGTAACATTTGGACGCTAATTCTTTTGCGCATAGAATTAAATAACGGAGTTGGGACCCATTAGCTTTTCCTATTTATGACATAATCAATGCCCGTGCCAAATTTCAAGTTTCTATGTGAGAAAATTGGATTCCGTACATAAAATTTGGAGGCTAATTCTTTTGCACATAGAATTGAAAAATCGAGTTGGGACCCATTAGCTTTTCCTATGTATGACATAATCAATGTCCGAGCCAAATTTTAAGTTTCTATGTGAGAAAATTACATTCCGTACGTAAAACTTGGACGCTAATTCTTTAGTGCCTAGAATTAAATAACGGAGTTGGGACCCATTAGCTTTTCATATTTATGACATAATCAATGCTCGTGCCAAATTTCAAGTTTCTATGTGAGAAAATTGGATTCCGTACGTAAAATTTGGAGGCTAATTCTTTTGCACATAGAATTGAATAATCGAGTTGGGACGCATTAGCTTTTCCTATTTATGACATAATCAATGCTCGTGCCAAAAATTTCACATTTCTATGACACTGGAAAGTGAGAAAAATACATTCCGTACGGAAAATTTTGACGCTCATTCTTTTGCGCATAGAATTGAATAATCGAGTTGAGACCCATTAGTTTTTCCTATTTTGAACATATACAATGCCCGTGCCAAATTTTAAGTTTCTATGTGAGAAAATTGGATTCTGTACGTAAAATTTGGACGCTAATTCTTTTGCGCATAGAATTGAATAATCGAGTTGGGACCCATTAGCTTTTCCTATTTATGACATAATCAATGCTCGTGCCAAATTTCAAGTTTCTATGTGAGAAAATTGGATTCCGTACGTAAAATTTGGAGGCTAATTCTTTTGCACATAGAGTTGAAAAATCGAGTTGGGACCCATTAGCTTTTCCTATTCATGACATAATCAATGCTCGTGTCAAATTTTAAGTTTCTATGTGAGAAAATTACATTCCATACGTAAAACTTGGACGCTAATTCTTTTGTGCCTAGAATTAAATATCAGAGTTGGGACCCTTTAGCTTTTCCTATTTATGACATAATCAATGCTCGTGCCAAATTTCAAGTTTCTATGTGAGAAAATTGGATTCCGTACGTAAAATTTGGATGCTAATTCTTTTGCACATAGAATTGAATAATCGAGTTGGGACCCATTAGCTTGTCCTATTTATGACATAATCAATGCTCGTGCCAAATTTCACGTTTCTATGACACTGGAAAGTGAGAAAAATACATTCCGTACGTTAAATTTTGATGCTAATTCTTTTGCGCATAGAATTGAATAATCGAGTTGGGACCCATTAGCTTTTCCTATTTATGACATAATCAATGCTCGTGCCAAATTTCAAGTTTCTATGTGAGAAAATTGGATTCCGTACGTAAAATTTGGAGGCTAATTCTTTTGCACATAGAATTGAATAATCGAGTTGGGACCCATTAGCTTTTCCTATTTATGACATAATCAATGCTCTTGCCGAATTTCAAGTTTCTACGTGAGAAAATTGGATTCCGTACGTAAAATTTGAAGCCTAATTCTTTTGCACATAGAATTGAATAATCGAGTTAGGACCCATTAGCTTTTCTTATTTATGACATAATCAATGCCCGTGCCAAATTTTAAGTTTCTATGTGAGAAAATTACATTCCGTACGTAAAACTTGGACGCTAATTCTTTAGTGCCTAGAATTAAATAACGGAGTTGGGACCCATTAGCTTTTCCTATTTATGACATAATCAATGCTCGTGCCAAATTTCAAGTTTCTATGTGAGAAAATTGGATTCCGTACGTAAAATTTGGAGGCTAATTCTTTTGCACATAGAATTGAATAATCGAGTTGGGACGCATTAGCTTTTCCTATTTATGACATAATCAATGCTCGTGCCAAAAAATTCACGTTTCTATGACACTGGAAAGTGAGAAAAATACATTCCATACGTAAAATTTTGACGCTAATTCTTTTGCACATAGAATTGAATAATCGAGTTAGGCCCCATTAGCTTTTCCTATTTATGACATAATCAATGCTCGTGCCAAATTTCACGTTTCTATGACACTGGAAAGTGAGAAAAATACATTCCGTACGGAAAATTTTGACGCTCATTCTTTTGCGCATAGAATTGAATAATCGAGTTGAGACCCATTAGTTTTTCCTATTTTGAACATAAACAATGCCCGTGCCAAATTTTAAGTTTCTATGTGAGAAAATTGGATTCTATACGTAAAATTTGGATGCTAATTCTTTTGCGCATAGAATTGAATAATCGAGTTGGGACCCATTAGCTTTTCCTATTTATGACATAATCAATGCTCGTGCCAAATTTCAAGTTTCTATGTGAGAAAATTGGATTCCGTATGTAAAATTTGGAGGCTAATTCTTTTGCACATAGAATTGAATAATCGAGTTGGACCCATAAGCTTTTCCTATTTATGACATAATCAATGCTCGTGCCAAATTTCACGTTTCTATGACACTGGAAAGTGAGAAAAATACATTCCGTACGTAAAAGTTTGATGCTAATTCTTTTGCGCATAGAATTGAATAATCGAGTTGTGACCCATTCGTTTTTCCTATTTAGAACATATTCAATGCCTGTGCCAAATTTTAAGTTTCTATGTGAGAAAATTGGATTGTGTACGTAAAATTTGGACGCTAATTCTTTTGCGCATAGAATTGAATAATCGAGTTGGGACCCATTAGCTTTTCCTATTTATGACATAATCAATGCCCGTGCCAAATTTTAAGTTTCTATGTGAGAAAATTACATTCCATACGTAAAACTTGGACGCTAATTCTTTTGTGCCTAGAATTAAATATCAGAGTTAGGACCCTTTAGCTTTTCCTATTTATGACATAATCAATGCCCGTGCCAAATTTCAAGTTTCTATGTGAGAAAATTGGATTCCGTACATAAAATTTGGAGGCTAATTCTTTTGCACATAGAATTGAAAAATCGAGTTGGGACCCATTAGCTTTTCCTATTTATGACATAATCAATGCCCATGCCAAATTTTAAGTTTCTATGTGAGAAAATTACATTTCGTACGTAAAAGTTGGACGCTAATTCTTTAGTGCCTAGAATTAAATAACGGAGTTGGGACCCATTAGCTTTATCTATTTATGACATAATCAATGCCCGTGCCAAATTTCAAGTTTCTATGTGAGAAAATTGGATTCCGTACGTAAAATTTGGAGGCTAATTCTTTTGCGCATAGAATTGAATAATCGAGTTGGGACCCATTAGCTTTTCCTATTTATGACATAATCAATGCTCGTGCGAAATTTCACGTTTCTATGACACTGGAAAGTGAGAAAAATACATTCCATACGTAAAATTTTGACGCTAATTCTTTTGCACATAGAATTGAATAATCGATTTAGGACCCATTAGCTTTTCCTATTTATGACATAATCGATGCTCGTGCCAAATTTCACGTTTCTATGACATTGGAAAGTGGGAAAAATACATTCCGTATGGAAAATTTTGACGCTAATTCTTTTGCGCATAGAATTGAATAATCGAGTTGAGACCCATTAGTTTTTCCTATTTTGAACATTTACAATGCCCGTGCCAAATTTTAAGTTTCTATGTGAGAAAATTGGATTCTGTATGTAAAATTTGGACGCTAATTCTTTTGCGCATAGAATTGAATAATCGAGTTGGGACCCATTAGCTTTTCCTATTTATGACATAATCAATGCTCGTGCCAAATTTCACATTTCTATGACACTGGAAAGTGAGAAAAATACATTCCGTACGGAAAATTTTGACGCTAATTCTTTTGCGCATAGAATTGAATAATCGAGTTGAGACCCATTAGTTTTTCCTATTTTGAACATTTACAATGCCCGTGCCAAATTTTAAGTTTCTATGTGAGAAAATTGGATTCTGTACGTAAAATTTGGACGCTAATTCTTTTGCGCATAGAATTGAATAATCGAGTTGGGACCCATTAGCTTTTCCTATTTATGACATATTCAAAGCTCGTGCCAAATTTCAAGTTTCTATGTGAGAAAATTGGATTCCGTACGTAAAATTTGGAGGCTAATTCTTTCGCACATAGAGTTGAAAAATCGAGTTGGGACCCATTAGCTTTTCCTATTTATGACATAATCAATGCTCGTGCCAAATTTCAAGTTTCTATGTGAGAAAATTGGATTCCGTACATAAAATTTGGAGGCTAATTCTTTTGCACATAGAATTGAATAATCGAGTTGGACCCATTAGCTTTTTCTATTTATAACATAATCAATGCTCGTGCTAAATTTCACGTTTCTATGACACTGGAAAGTGAGAAAAATACATTCCGTACGTTAAATTTTGACGCTAATACTTTTGCGCATAGAATTGAATAATCGAGTTGGGACCCATTAGTTTTTCCTATTTAGAACATATTCAATGCCCGTGCCAAATTTTACGTTTCTATGTGAGAAAATTGGATTGTGTACGTAAAATTTGGACGCTAATTCTTTTGCGCATAGAATTGAATAATCGAGTTGGGACCCATTAGCTTTTCCTATTTATGACATAATCAATGCTCGTGCCAAATTTCAAGTTTCTATGACACTGGAAAGTGAGAAAAATACATTCCGTACGGAAAATTTTGACGCTAATTCTTTTGCGCATAGAATTGAATAATCGAGTTGAGACCCATTAGTTTTTCCTATTTTGAACATTTACAATGCCCGTGCCAAATTTTAAGTTTCTATGTGAGAAAATTGGATTCTGTATGTAAAATTTGGACGCTAATTCTTTTGCGCATAGAATTGAATAATCGAGTTGGGACCCATTAGCTTTTCCTATTTATGACATAATCAATGCTCGTGCCAAATTTCACGTTTCTATGACACTGGAAAGTGAGAAAAATACATTCCGTACGGAAAATTTTGACGCTAATTCTTTTGCGCATAGAATTGAATAATCGAGTTGAGACCCATTAGTTTTTCCTATTTTGAACATTTACAATGCCCGTGCCAAATTTTAAGTTTCTATGTGAGAAAATTGGATTCTGTACGTAAAATTTGGACGCTAATTCTTTTGCGCATAGAATTGAATAATCGAGTTGGGACCCATTAGCTTTTCCTATTTATGACATATTCAAAGCTCGTGCCAAATTTCAAGTTTCTATGTGAGAAAATTGGATTCCGTACGTAAAATTTGGAGGCTAATTCTTTCGCACATAGAGTTGAAAAATCGAGTTGGGACCCATTAGCTTTTCCTATTTATGACATAATCAATGCTCGTGCCAAATTTCAAGTTTCTATGTGAGAAAATTGGATTCCGTACATAAAATTTGGAGGCTAATTCTTTTGCACATAGAATTGAATAATCGAGTTGGACCCATTAGCTTTTTCTATTTATAACATAATCAATGCTCGTGCTAAATTTCACGTTTCTATGACACTGGAAAGTGAGAAAAATACATTCCGTACGTTAAATTTTGACGCTAATACTTTTGCGCATAGAATTGAATAATCGAGTTGGGACCCATTAGTTTTTCCTATTTAGAACATATTCAATGCCCGTGCCAAATTTTACGTTTCTATGTGAGAAAATTGGATTCTGTACGTAAAATTTGGACGCTAATTCTTTTGCGCATAGAATTGAATAATCGAGTTGGGACCCATTAGCTTTTCCTATTTATGACATAATCAATGCTCGTGCCAAATTTCAAGTTTCTATGACACTGGAAAGTGAGAAAAATACATTCCGTACGGAAAATTTTGACTCTAATTCTTTTGCGCATAGAATTGAATAATCGAGTTGAGACCCATTAGTTTTTCCTATTTTGAACATATACAATGCCCGTGCCAAATTTTACGTTTCTATGTGAGAAAATTGGATTCTGTACGTAAAATTTGGACGCTAATTCTTTTGCGCATAGAATTGAATAATCGAGTTGGGACCCATTAGCTTTTCCTATTTATGACATAATCAATGCTCGTGCCAAATTTCAAGTTTCTATGTGAGAAAATTGGATTCCGTACGTAAAATTTGGAGGCTAATTCTTTGCACATAGAGTTGAAAAATCGATTTGGGACCCATTAGCTTTTCCTATTTATGACATAATCAATGCTCGTGCCAAATTTCAAGTTTCTATGTGAGAAAATTGGATTCCGTACGTAAAATTTGGATGCTAATTCTTTTGCACATAGAATTGAATAATCGAGTTGGGACCCATTAGCTTGTCCTATTTATGACATAATCAATGCTCGTGCCAAATTTCACGTTTCTATGACACTGGAAAGTGAGAAAAATACATTCCGTACGTTAAATTTTGATGCTAATTCTTTTGCGCATAGAATTGAATAATCGAGTTGGGACCCATTAGCTTTTCCTATTTATGACATAATCAATGCTCGTGCCAAATTTCAAGTTTCTATGTGAGAAAATTGGATTCCGTACGTAAAATTTGGAGGCTAATTCTTTTGCACATAGAATTGAATAATCGAGTTGGGACCCATTAGCTTTTCCTATTTATGACATAATCAATGCTCGTGCCAAATTTCAAGTTTCTACGTGAGAAAATTGGATTCCGTACATAACATTTGAAGGCTAATTCTTTTGCACATAGAATTGAATAATCGAGTTAGGACCCATTAGCTTTTCTTATTTATGACATAATCAATGCCCGTGCCAAATTTTAAGTTTCTATGTGAGAAAATTACATTCCGTACGTAAAATTTGGACGCTAATTCTTTTGCACATAGAATTAAATAACGGAGTTGGGACCCATTAGCTTTTCCTATTTATGACATAATCAATGCCCGTGCCAAATTTCAAGTTTCTATGTGAGAAAATTGGATTCCGTACATAAAATTTGGAGGCTAATTCTTTTGCACATAGAATTGAAAAATCGAGTTGGGACCCATTAGCTTTTCCTATTTATGACATAATCAATACCCGTGCCAAATTTTAAGTTTCTATGTGAGAAAATTACATTCCGTACGTAAAACTTGGACGCCAATTCTTTAGTGCCTAGAATTAAATAACGGAGTTGGGACCCATTAGCTTTTCCTATTTATGACATAATCAATGCTCGTGCCAAAAATTTCACGTTTCTATGACACTGGAAAGTGAGAAAAATACATTCCATATGTAAAATTTTGACGCTAATTCTTTTGCGCATAGAATTGAATAATCGAGTTGTGACCCATTCGTTTTTCCTATTTAGAACATATTCAATGCCTGTGCCAAATTTTAAGTTTCTATGTGAGAAAATTGGATTGTGTACGTAAAATTTGGACGCTAATTCTTTTGCGCATAGAATTGAATAATCGAGTTGGGACCCATTAGCTTTTCCTATTTATGACATAATCAATGCTCGTGCCAAATTTCACGTTTCTATGACACTGGAAAGTGAGAAAAATACATTCCGTACGGAAAATTTTGACGCTAATTCTTTTGCGCATAGAATTGAATAATCGAGTTGAGACCCATTAGTTTTTCCTATTTTGAACATATACAATGCCCGTGCCAAATTTTAAGTTTCTATGTGAGAAAATTACATTCCATACGTAAAACTTGGACGCTAATTCTTTTGTGCCTAGAATTAAATATCAGAGTTGGGACCCTTTAGCTTTTCCTATTTATGACATAATCAATGCCCGTGCCAAATTTCAAGTTTCTATGTGAGAAAATTGGATTCCGTACATAAAATTTGGAGGCTAATTCTTTTGCACATAGAATTGAAAAATCGAGTTGGGACCCATTAGCTTTTCCTATTTATGACATAATCAATGCTCTTGCCAAATTTCAAGTTTCTATGTGAGAAAATTGGATTCCGTACGTAAAATTTGGAGGCTAATTCTTTTGCACATAGAATTGAATAATCGAGTTGGGACCCATTAGCTTTTCCTATTTATGACATAATCAATGCTCGTGCGAAATTTCACGTTTCTATGACACTGGAAAGTGAGAAAAATACATTCCATACGTAAAATTTTGACGCTAATTCTTTTGCACATAGAATTGAATAATCGATTTAGGACCCATCAGCTTTTCCTATTTATGACATAATCGATGCTCGTGCCAAATTTCACGTTTCTATGACACTGGAAAGTGGGAAAAATACATTCCGTACGGAAAATTTTGACGCTAATTCTTTTGCGCATAGAATTGAATAATCGAGTTGAGACCCATTAGTTTTTCCTATTTTGAACATTTACAATGCCCGAGCCAAATTTTAAGTTTCTATGTGAGAAAATTGGATTCTGTACGTAAAATTTGGACGCTAATTCTTTTGCGCATAGAATTGAATAATCGAGTTGGGACCCATTAGCTTTTCCTATTTATGACATAATCAATGCTCGTGCCACATTTCAAGTTTCTATGTGAGAAAATTGGATTCCGTACGTAAAATTTGGAGGCTAATTCTTTCGCACATAGAGTTGAAAAATCGAGTTGGGACCCATTAGCTTTTCCTATTTATGACATAATCAATGCTCGTGCCAAATTTCAAGTTTCTATGTGAGAAAATTGGATTCCGTACATAAAATTTGGAGGCTAATTCTTTTGCACATAGAATTGAATAATCGAGTTGGACCCATTAGCTTTTCCTATTTATAACATAATCAATGCTCGTGCTAAATTTCACGTTTCTATGACACTGGAAAGTGGGAAAAATACATTCCGTACGTTAAATTTTGACGCTAATACTTTTGCGCATAGAATTGAATAATCGAGTTGGGACCCATTAGTTTTTCCTATTTAGAACATATTCAATGCCCGTGCCAAATTTTACGTTTCTATGTGAGAAAATTGGATTGTGTACGTAAAATTTGGACGCTAATTCTTTTGCGCATAGAATTGAATAATCGAGTTGGGACCCATTAGCTTGTCCTATTTATGACATAATCAATGCTCGTGCCAAATTTCACGTTTCTATGACACTGGAAAGTGAGAAAAATACATTCCGTACGTTAAATTTTGATGCTAATTCTTTTGCGCATAGAATTGAATAATCGAGTTGGGACCCATTAGCTTTTCCTATTTATGACATAATCAATGCTCGTGCCAAATTTCAAGTTTCTACGTGAGAAAATTGGATTCCGTACGTAAAATTTGAAGGCTAATTCTTTTGCACATAGAATTGAATAATCGAGTTAGGACCAATTAGCTTTTCTTATTTATGACATAATCAATGCCCGTGCCAAATTTTAAGTTTCTATGTGAGAAAATTACATTCCGTACGTAACATTTGGACGCTAATTCTTTTGCGCATAGAATTAAATAACGGAGTTGGGACCCATTAGCTTTTCCTATTTATGACATAATCAATGCCCGTGCCAAATTTCAAGTTTCTATGTGAGAAAATTGGATTCCGTACATCAAATTTGGAGGCTAATTCTTTTGCACATAGAATTGAAAAATCGAGTTGGGACCCATTAGCTTTTCCTATTTATGACATAATCAATGCCCGTGCCAAATTTTAAGTTTCTATGTGAGAAAATTACATTCCGTACGTAAAACTTGGACGCTAATTCTTTAGTGCCTAGAATTAAATAACGGAGTTGGGACCCATTAGCTTTTCATATTTATGACATAATCAATGCTCGTGCCAAATTTCAAGTTTCTATGTGAGAAAATTGGATTCCGTACGTAAAATTTGGAGGCTAATTCTTTTGCACATAGAATTGAATAATCGATTTGGGACGCATTAGCTTTTCCTATTTATGACATAATCAATGCTCGTGCCAAAAATTTCACATTTCTATGACACTGGAAAGTGAGAAAAATACATTCCGTACGGAAAATTTTGACGCTCATTCTTTTGCGCATAGAATTGAATAATCGAGTTGAGACCCATTAGTTTTTCCTATTTTGAACATATACAATGCCCGTGCCAAATTTTAAGTTTCTATGTGAGAAAATTGGATTCTGTACGTAAAATTTGGACGCTAATTCTTTTGCGCATAGAATTGAATAATCGAGTTGGGACCCATTAGCTTTTCCTATTTATGACATAATCAATGCTCGTGCCAAATTTCAAGTTTCTATGTGAGAAAATTGGATTCCGTACGTAAAATTTGGAGGCTAATTCTTTGCACATAGAGTTGAAAAATCGAGTTGGGACCCATTAGCTTTTCCTATTTATGACATAATCAATGCTCGTGCCAAATTTCAAGTTTCTATGTGAGAAAATTGGATTCCGTACGTAAAATTTGGAGGCTAATTCTTTTGCACATAGAGTTGAAAAATCGAGTTGGGACCCATTAGCTTTTCCTATTTATGACATAATCAATGCTCGTGCCAAATTTCAAGTTTCTATGTGAGAAAATTGGATTCCGTACGTAAAATTTGGAGGCTAATTCTTTCGCACATAGAGTTGAAAAATCGAGTTGGGACCCATTAGCTTTTCCTATTTATGACATAATCAATGCTCGTGCCAAATTTCAAGTTTCTATGTGAGAAAATTGGATTCCGTACATAAAATTTGGAGGCTAATTCTTTTGCACATAGAATTGAATAATCGAGTTGGACCCATTAGCTTTTCCTCTTTATGACATAATCAATGCTCGTGCTAAATTTCACGTTTCTATGACACTGGAAAGTGGGAAAAATACATTCCGTACGTTAAATTTTGACGCTAATACTTTTGCGCATAGAATTGAATAATCGAGTTGGGACCCATTAGTTTTTCCTATTTAGAACATATTCAATGCCCGTGCCAAATTTTACGTTTCTATGTGAGAAAATTGGATTGTGTACGTAAAATTTGGACGCTAATTCTTTTGCGCATAGAATTGAATAATCGAGTTGGGACCCATTAGCTTTTCCTATTTATGACATAATCAATGCTCGTGCCAAATTTCACGTTTCTATGACACTGGAAAGTGAGAAAAATACATTCCGTACGTTAAATTTTGATGCTAATTCTTTTGCGCATAGAATTGAATAATCGAGTTGGGACCCATTAGCTTTTCCTATTTATGACATAATCAATGCCCGTGCCAAATTTCAAGTTTCTATGTGAGAAAATTGGATTCCGTACATAAAATTTGGAGGCTAATTCTTTTGCACATAGAATTGAAAAATCGAGTTGGGACCCATTAGCTTTTCCTATTTATGACATAATCAATGCCCGTGCCAAATTTTAAGTTTCTATGTGAGAAAATTACATTCCGTACGTAAAACTTGGACGCTAATTCTTTAGTGCCTAGAATTAAATAACGGAGTTGGGACCCATTAGCTTTTCATATTTATGACATAATCAATGCTCGTGCCAAATTTCAAGTTTCTATGTGAGAAAATTGGATTCCGTACGTAAAATTTGGAGGCTAATTCTTTTGTACATAGAATTGAATAATCGAGTTGGGACGCATTAGCTTTTCCTATTTATGACATAATCAATGCTCGTGCCAAAAATTTCACATTTCTATGACACTGGAAAGTGAGAAAAATACATTCCGTACGTTAAATTTTGATGCTAATTCTTTTGCGCATAGAATTGAATAATCGAGTTGGGACCCATTAGCTTTTCCTATTTATGACATAATCAATGCTCGTGCCAAATTTCAAGTTTCTATGTGAGAAAATTGGATTCCGTACGTAAAATTTGGAGGCTAATTCTTTTGCACATAGAATTGAATAATCGAGTTGGGACCCATTAGCTTTTCCTATTTATGACATAATCAATGCTCGTGCCAAATTTCAAGTTTCTACGTGAGAAAATTGGATTCCGTACGTAAAATTTGAAGGCTAATTCTTTTGCACATAGAATTGAATAATCGAGTTAGGACCCATTAGCTTTTCTTATTTATGACATAATCAATGCTCGTGCCAAATTTTAAGTTTCTATGTGAGAAAATTACATTCCGTACGTAACATTTGGACGCTAATTTTTTTGCGCATAGAATTAAATAACGGAGTTGGGACCCATTAGCTTTTCCTATTTATGACATAATCAATGCCCGTGCCAAATTTCAAGTTTCTATGTGAGAAAATTGGATTCCGTACATAAAATTTGGAGGCTAATTCTTTTGCACATAGAATTGAAAAATCGAGTTGGGACCCATTAGCTTTTCCTATTTATGACATAATCAATACCCGTGCCAAATTTTAAGTTTCTATGTGAGAAAATTACATTCCGTACGTAAAACTTGGACGCTAATTCTTTAGTGCCTAGAATTAAATAACGGAGTTGGGACCCATTAGCTTTTCCTATTTATGACATAATCAATGCTCGTGCCAAATTTCAAGTTTCTATGTGAGAAAATTGGATTCCGTCCGTAAAATTTGGAGGCTAATTCTTTTGCACATAGAATTGAATAATCGAGTTGGGACGCATTAGCTTTTCCTATTTATGACATAATCAATGCTCGTGCCAAAAAATTCACGTTTCTATGACACTGGAAAGTGAGAAAAATACATTCCATACGTAAAATTTTGACGCTAATTCTTTTGCACATAGAATTGAATAATCGAGTTAGGCCCCATTAGCTTTTCCTATTTATGACATAATCAATGCTCGTGCCAAATTTCACGTTTCTATGACACTGGAAAGTGAGAAAAATACATTCCGTACGGAAAATTTTGACGCTCATTCTTTTGCGCATAGAATTGAATAATCGAGTTGAGACCCATTAGTTTTTCCTATTTTGAACATAAACAATGCCCGTGCCAAATTTTAAGTTTCTATGTGAGAAAATTGGATTCTATACGTAAAATTTGGATGCTAATTCTTTTGCGCATAGAATTGAATAATCGAGTTGGGACCCATTAGCTTTTCCTATTTATGACATAATCAATGCTCGTGCCAAATTTCAAGTTTCTATGTGAGAAAATTGGATTCCGTATGTAAAATTTGGAGGCTAATTCTTTTGCACATAGAATTGAATAATCGAGTTGGACCCATTAGCTTTTCCTATTTATGACATAATCAATGCTCGTGCCAAATTTCACGTTTCTATGACACTGGAAAGTGAGAAAAATACATTCCGTACGTAAAACTTTGATGCTAATTCTTTTGCGCATAGAATTGAATAATCGAGTTGTGACCCATTCGTTTTTCCTATTTAGAACATATTCAATGCCTGTGCCAAATTTTAAGTTTCTATGTGAGAAAATTGGATTGTGTACGTAAAATTTGGACGCTAATTCTTTTGCGCATAGAATTGAATAATCGAGTTGGGACCCATTAGCTTTTCCTATTTATGACATAATCAATGCTCGTGCCAAATTTCACGTTTCTATGACACTGGAAAGTGAGAAAAATACATTCCGTACGGAAAATTTTGACGCTAATTCTTTTGCGCATAGAATTGAATAATCGAGTTGAGACCCATTAGTTTTTCCTATTTTGAACATATACAATGCCCGTGCCAAATTTTAAGTTTCTATGTGAGAAAATTACATTCCATACGTAAAACTTGGACGCTAATTCTTTTGTGCCTAGAATTAAATATCAGAGTTGGGACCCTTTAGCTTTTCCTATTTATGACATAATCAATGCCCGTGCCAAATTTCAAGTTTCTATGTGAGAAAATTGGATTCCGTACATAAAATTTGGAGGCTAATTCTTTTGCACATAGAATTGAAAAATCGAGTTGGGACCCATTAGCTTTTCCTATTTATGACATAATCAATGCCCATGCCAAATTTTAAGTTTCTATGTGAGAAAATTACATTCCGTACGTAAAAGTTGGACGCTAATTCTTTAGTGCCTAGAATTAAATAACGGAGTTGGGACCCATTAGCTTTATCTATTTATGACATAATCAATGCCCGTGCCAAATTTCAAGTTTCTATGTGAGAAAATTGGATTCCGTACGTAAAATTTGGAGGCTAATTCTTTTGCACATAGAGTTGAATAATCGAGTTGGGACCCATTAGCTTTTCCTATTTATGACATAATCAATGCTCGTGCGAAATTTCACGTTTCTATGACACTGGAAAGTGAGAAAAATACATTCCATACGTAAAATTTTGACGCTAATTCTTTTGCACATAGAATTGAATAATCGATTTAGGACCCATTAGCTTTTCCTATTTATGACATAATCGATGCTCGTGCCAAATTTCACGTTTCTATGACACTGGAAAGTGGGAAAAATACATTCCGTACGGAAAATTTTGACGCTAATTCTTTTGCGCATAGAATTGAATAATCGAGTTGAGACCCATTAGTTTTTCCTATTTTGAACATTTACAATGCCCGTGCCAAATTTTAAGGTTCTATGTGAGAAAATTGGATTCTGTACGTAAAATTTGGACGCTAATTCTTTTGCGCATAGAATTGAATAATCCAGTTGGGACTCATTAGCTTTTCCTTTTTATGACATAATCAATGCTCGTGCCAAATTTCACGTTTCTATGACACTGGAAAGTGAGAAAAATACATTCCGTACGGAAAATTTTGACGCTAATTCTTTTGCGCATAGAATTGAATAATCGAGTTGAGACCCATTAGTTTTTCCTATTTTGAACATATACAATGCCCGTGCCAAATTTTAAGTTTCTATGTGAGAAAATTACATTCCATACGTAAAACTTGGACGCTAATTCTTTTGCGAATAGAATTAAATAACGGAGTTGGGACCCATTAGCTTTTCCTATTTATGACATAATCAATGCCCGTGCCAAATTTCAAGTTTCTATGTGAGAAAATTGGATTCCGTACATAAAATTTGGAGGCTAATTCTTTTGCACATAGAATTGAAAAATCGAGTTGGGACCCATTAGCTTTTCCTATTTATGACATAATCAATGCTCTTGCCAAATTTCAAGTTTCTATGTGAGAAAATTGGATTCCGTACGTAAAATTTGGAGGCTAATTCTTTTGCACATAGAATTGAATAATCGAGTTGGGACCCATTAGCTTTTCCTATTTATGACATAATCAATGCTCGTGCGAAATTTCACGTTTCTATGACACTGGAAAGTGAGAAAAATACATTCCATACGTAAAATTTTGATGCTAATTCTTTTGCACATAGAATTGAATAATCGATTTAGGACCCATTAGCTTTTCCTATTTATGACATAATCGATGCTCGTGCCAAATTTCACGTTTCTATGACACTGGAAAGTGGGAAAAATACATTCCGTACGGAAAATTTTGACGCTAATTCTTTTGCGCATAGAATTGAATAATCGAGTTGAGTCCCATTAGTTTTTCCTATTTTGAACATTTACAATGCCCGTGCCAAATTTTAAGTTTCTATGTGAGAAAATTGGATTCTGTACGTAAAATTTGGACGCTAATTCTTTTGCGCATAGAATTAAATAATCGAGTTGGGACCCATTAGCTTTTCCTATTTATGACATATTCAAAGCTCGTGCCAAATTTCAAGTTTCTATGTGAGAAAATTGGATTCCGTACGTAAAATTTGGAGGCTAATTCTTTCGCACATAGAGTTGAAAAATCGAGTTGGGACCCATTAGCTTTTCCTATTTATGACATAATCAATGCTCGTGCCAAATTTCAAGTTTCTATGTGAGAAAATTGGATTCCGTACATAAAATTTGGAGGCTAATTCTTTTGCACATAGAATTGAATAATCGAGTTGGACCCATTAGCTTTTTCTATTTATAACATAATCAATGCTCGTGCTAAATTTCACGTTTCTATGACACTGGAAAGTGAGAAAAATACATTCCGTACGTTAAATTTTGACGCTAATACTTTTGCGCATAGAATTGAATAATCGAGTTGGGACCCATTAGTTTTTCCTATTTAGAACATATTCAATGCCCGTGCCAAATTTTACGTTTCTATGTGAGAAAATTGGATTGTGTACGTAAAATTTGGACGCTAATTCTTTTGCGCATAGAATTGAATAATCGAGTTGGGACCCATTAGCTTTTCCTATTTATGACATAATCAATGCTCGTGCCAAATTTCAAGTTTCTATGACACTGGAAAGTGAGAAAAATACATTCCGTACGGAAAATTTTGACGCTAATTCTTTTGCGCATAGAATTGAATAATCGAGTTGAGACCCAATAGTTTTTCCTATTTTGAACATATACAATGCCCGTGCCAAATTTTACGTTTCTATGTGAGAAAATTGGATTCTGTACGTAAAATTTGGACGCTAATTCTTTTGCGCATAGAATTGAATAATCGAGTTGGGACCCATTAGCTTTTCCTATTTATGACATAATCAATGCTCGTGCCAAATTTCAAGTTTCTATGTGAGAAAATTGGATTCCGTACGTAAAATTTGGAGGCTAATTCTTTTGCACATAGAGTTGAAAAATCGATTTGGGACCCATTAGCTTTTCCTATTTATGACATAATCAATGCTCGTGCCAAATTTCAAGTTTCTATGTGAGAAAATTGGATTCTGTACGTAAAATTTGGATGCTAATTCTTTTGCACATAGAATTGAATAATCGAGTTGGGACCCATTAGCTTGTCCTATTTATGACATAATCAATGCTCGTGCCAAATTTCACGTTTCTATGACACTGGAAAGTGAGAAAAATACATTCCGTACGTTAAATTTTGATGCTAATTCTTTTGCGCATAGAATTGAATAATCGAGTTGGGACCCATTAGCTTTTCCTATTTATGACATAATCAATGCTCGTGCCAAATTTCAAGTTTCTATGTGAGAAAATTGGATTCCGTACGTAAAATTTGGAGGCTAATTCTTTTGCACATAGAATTGAATAATCGAGTTGGGACCCATTAGCTTTTCCTATTTATGACATAATCAATGCTCGTGCCAAATTTCAAGTTTCTACGTGAGAAAATTGGATTCCGTACGTAAAATTTGAAGGCTAATTCTTTTGCACATAGAATTGAATAATCAAGTTAGGACCCATTAGCTTTTCTTATTTATGACATAATCAATGCCCGTGCCAAATTTTAAGTTTCTATGTGAGAAAATTACATTCCGTACGTAACATTTGGACGCTAATTCTTTTGCGCATAGAATTAAATAACGGAGTTGGGACCCATTAGCTTTTCCTATTTATGACATAATCAATGCCCGTGCCAAATTTCAAGTTTCTATGTGAGAAAATTGGATTCCGTACATAAAATTTGGAGGCTAATTCTTTTGCACATAGAATTGAAAAATCGAGTTGGGACCCATTAGCTTTTCCTATTTATGACATAATCAATGCCCGTGCCAAATTTTACGTTTCTATGTGAGAAAATTACATTCCGTACGTAAAACTTGGACGCTAATTCTTTAGTGCCTAGAATTAAATAACGGAGTTGGGACCCATTAGCTTTTCATATTTATGACATAATCAATGCTCGTGCCAAATTTCAAGTTTCTATGTGAGAAAATTGGATTCCGTACGTAAAATTTGGAGGCTAATTCTTTTGCACATAGAATTGAATAATCGAGTTGGGACGCATTAGCTTTTCCTATTTATGACATAATCAATGCTCGTGCCAAAAATTTCACGTTTCTATGACACTGGAAAGTGAGAAAAATACATTCCGTACGGAAAATTTTGACGCTCATTCTTTTGCGCATAGAATTGAATAATCGAGTTGAGACCCATTAGTTTTTCCTATTTTGAACATATACAATGCCCGTGCCAAATTTTAAGTTTCTATGTGAGAAAATTGGATTCTGTACGTAAAATTTGGACGCTAATTCTTTAGTGCCTAGAATTAAATAACGGAGTTGGGACCCATTAGCTTTTCCTATTTATGACATAATCAATGCTCGTGCCAAATTTCAAGTTTCTATGTGAGAAAATTGGATTCCGTACGTAAAATTTGGAGGCTAATTCTTTGCACATAGAGTTGAAAAATCGAGTTGGGACCCATTAGCTTTTCCTATTTATGACATAATCAATGCTCGTGCCAAATTTCAAGTTTCTATGTGAGAAAATTGGATTCCGTACGTAAAATTTGGAGGCTAATCCTTTTGCACATAGAGTTGAAAAATCGAGTTAGGACCCATTAGCTTTTCCTATTTATGACATAATCAATGCTCTTGCCAAATTTCAAGTTTCTATGTGAGAAAATTGGATTCCGTACGTAAAATTTGGAGGCTAATTCTTTTGCACATAGAATTGAATAATCGAGTTGGGACCCATTAGCTTTTCCTATTTATGACATAATCAATGCTCGTGCCAAATTTCACGTTTCTATGACACTGGAAAGTGAGAAAAATACATTCCATACGGAAAATTTTGACGCTAATTCTTTTGCACATAGAATTGAATAATCGATTTAGGACCCATTAGCTTTTCCTATTTATGACATAATCGATGCTCGTGCCAAATTTCACGTTTCTATGACACTGGAAAGTGGGAAAAATACATTCCGTACGGAAAATTTTGACGCTAATTCTTTTGCGCATAGAATTGAATAATCGAGTTGAGACCCATTAGTTTTTCCTATTTTGAACATATACAATGCCCGTGCCAAATTTTAAGTTTCTATGTGAGAAAATTGGATTCTGTACGTAAAATTTGGACGCTAATTCTTTTGCGCATAGAATTGAATAATCGAGTTGGGACCCATTAGCTTTTCCTATTTATGACATAATCAATGCTCGTGCCAAATTTCAAGTTTCTATGTGAGAAAATTGGATTCCGTACGTAAAATTTGGAGGCTAATTCATACGCACATAGAGTTGAAAAATCGAGTTGGGACCCATTAGCTTTTCCTATTTATGACATAATCAATGCTCGTGCCAAATTTCAAGTTTCTATGTGAGAAAATTGGATTCCGTACGTAAAATTTGGATGCTAATTCTTTTGCACATAGAATTGAATAATCGAGTTGGGACCCATTAGCTTGTCCTATTTATGACATAATCAATGCTCGTGCCAAATTTCACGTTTCTATGACACTGGAAAGTGAGAAAAATACATTCCGTACGTTAAATTTTGATGCTAATTCTTTTGCGCATAGAATTGAATAATCGAGTAGGGACCCATTAGCTTTTCCTATTTATGACATAATCAATGCTCGTGCCAAATTTCAAGTTTCTGTGTGAGAAAATTGGATTCCGTACGTAAAATTTGGAGGCTAATTCTTTTGCACATAGAATTGAATAATCGAGTTGGGACCCATTAGCTTTTCCTATTTATGACATAATCAATGCTCGTGCCAAATTTCAAGTTTCTACGTGAGAAAATTGGATTCCGTACGTAAAATTTGAAGGCTAATTCTTTTGCACATAGAATTGAATAATCAAGTTAGGACCCATTAGCTTTTCTTATTTATGACATAATCAATGCCCGTGCCAAATTTTAAGTTTCTATGTGAGAAAATTACATTCCGTACGTAACATTTGGACGCTAATTCTTTTGCGCATAGAATTAAATAACGGAGTTGGGACCCATTAGCTTTTCCTATTTATGACATAATCAATGCCCGTGCCAAATTTCAAGTTTCTATGTGAGAAAATTGGATTCCGTACATAAAATTTGGAGGCTAATTCTTCTGCACATAGAATTGAAAAATCGAGTTGGGACCCATTAGCTTTTCCTATTTATGACATAATCAATGCCCGTGCCAAATTTTACGTTTCTATGTGAGAAAATTACATTCCGTACGTAAAACTTGGACGCTAATTCTTTAGTGCCTAGAATTAAATAACGGAGTTGGGACCCATTAGCTTTTCATATTTATGACATAATCAATGCTCGTGCCAAATTTCAAGTTTCTATGTGAGAAAATTGGATTCCGCACGTAAAATTTGGAGGCTAATTCTTTTGCACATAGAATTGAATAATCGAGTTGGGACGCATTAGCTTTTCCTATTTATGACATAATCAATGCTCGTGCCAAAAATTTCACGTTTCTATGACACTGGAAAGTGAGAAAAATACATTCCGTACGGAAAATTTTGACGCTCATTCTTTTGCGCATAGAATTGAATAATCGAGTTGAGACCCATTAGTTTTTCCTATTTTGAACATATACAATGCCCGTGCCAAATTTTAAGTTTCTATGTGAGAAAATTGGATTCTGTACGTAAAATTTGGAGGCTAATTCTTTTGCACATAGAATTGAATAATCGAGTTGGGACCCATTAGCTTTTCCTATTTATGACATAATCAATGCTCGTGCGAAATTTCACGTTTCTATGACACTGGAAAGTGAGAAAAATACATTCCATACGTAAAATTTTGATGCTAATTCTTTTGCACATAGAATTGAATAATCGATTTAGGACCCATTAGCTTTTCCTATTTATGACATAATCGATGCTCGTGCCAAATTTCACGTTTCTATGACACTGGAAAGTGGGAAAAATACATTCCGTACGGAAAATTTTGACGCTAATTCTTTTGCGCATAGAATTGAATAATCGAGTTGAGTCCCATTAGTTTTTCCTATTTTGAACATTTACAATGCCCGTGCCAAATTTTAAGTTTCTATGTGAGAAAATTGGATTCTGTACGTAAAATTTGGACGCTAATTCTTTTGCGCATAGAATTAAATAATCGAGTTGGGACCCATTAGCTTTTCCTATTTATGACATATTCAAAGCTCGTGCCAAATTTCAAGTTTCTATGTGAGAAAATTGGATTCCGTACGTAAAATTTGGAGGCTAATTCTTTCGCACATAGAGTTGAAAAATCGAGTTGGGACCCATTAGCTTTTCCTATTTATGACATAATCAATGCTCGTGCCAAATTTCAAGTTTCTATGTGAGAAAATTGGATTCCGTACATAAAATTTGGAGGCTAATTCTTTTGCACATAGAATTGAATAATCGAGTTGGACCCATTAGCTTTTTCTATTTATAACATAATCAATGCTCGTGCTAAATTTCACGTTTCTATGACACTGGAAAGTGAGAAAAATACATTCCGTACGTTAAATTTTGACGCTAATACTTTTGCGCATAGAATTGAATAATCGAGTTGGGACCCATTAGTTTTTCCTATTTAGAACATATTCAATGCCCGTGCCAAATTTTACGTTTCTATGTGAGAAAATTGGATTGTGTACGTAAAATTTGGACGCTAATTCTTTTGCGCATAGAATTGAATAATCGAGTTGGGACCCATTAGCTTTTCCTATTTATGACATAATCAATGCTCGTGCCAAATTTCAAGTTTCTATGACACTGGAAAGTGAGAAAAATACATTCCGTACGGAAAATTTTGACGCTAATTCTTTTGCGCATAGAATTGAATAATCGAGTTGAGACCCAATAGTTTTTCCTATTTTGAACATATACAATGCCCGTGCCAAATTTTACGTTTCTATGTGAGAAAATTGGATTCTGTACGTAAAATTTGGACGCTAATTCTTTTGCGCATAGAATTGAATAATCGAGTTGGGACCCATTAGCTTTTCCTATTTATGACATAATCAATGCTCGTGCCAAATTTCAAGTTTCTATGTGAGAAAATTGGATTCCGTACGTAAAATTTGGAGGCTAATTCTTTTGCACATAGAGTTGAAAAATCGATTTGGGACCCATTAGCTTTTCCTATTTATGACATAATCAATGCTCGTGCCAAATTTCAAGTTTCTATGTGAGAAAATTGGATTCTGTACGTAAAATTTGGATGCTAATTCTTTTGCACATAGAATTGAATAATCGAGTTGGGACCCATTAGCTTGTCCTATTTATGACATAATCAATGCTCGTGCCAAATTTCACGTTTCTATGACACTGGAAAGTGAGAAAAATACATTCCGTACGTTAAATTTTGATGCTAATTCTTTTGCGCATAGAATTGAATAATCGAGTTGGGACCCATTAGCTTTTCCTATTTATGACATAATCAATGCTCGTGCCAAATTTCAAGTTTCTATGTGAGAAAATTGGATTCCGTACGTAAAATTTGGAGGCTAATTCTTTTGCACATAGAATTGAATAATCGAGTTGGGACCCATTAGCTTTTCCTATTTATGACATAATCAATGCTCGTGCCAAATTTCAAGTTTCTACGTGAGAAAATTGGATTCCGTACGTAAAATTTGAAGGCTAATTCTTTTGCACATAGAATTGAATAATCAAGTTAGGACCCATTAGCTTTTCTTATTTATGACATAATCAATGCCCGTGCCAAATTTTAAGTTTCTATGTGAGAAAATTACATTCCGTACGTAACATTTGGACGCTAATTCTTTTGCGCATAGAATTAAATAACGGAGTTGGGACCCATTAGCTTTTCCTATTTATGACATAATCAATGCCCGTGCCAAATTTCAAGTTTCTATGTGAGAAAATTGGATTCCGTACATAAAATTTGGAGGCTAATTCTTTTGCACATAGAATTGAAAAATCGAGTTGGGACCCATTAGCTTTTCCTATTTATGACATAATCAATGCCCGTGCCAAATTTTACGTTTCTATGTGAGAAAATTACATTCCGTACGTAAAACTTGGACGCTAATTCTTTAGTGCCTAGAATTAAATAACGGAGTTGGGACCCATTAGCTTTTCATATTTATGACATAATCAATGCTCGTGCCAAATTTCAAGTTTCTATGTGAGAAAATTGGATTCCGTACGTAAAATTTGGAGGCTAATTCTTTTGCACATAGAATTGAATAATCGAGTTGGGACGCATTAGCTTTTCCTATTTATGACATAATCAATGCTCGTGCCAAAAATTTCACGTTTCTATGACACTGGAAAGTGAGAAAAATACATTCCGTACGGAAAATTTTGACGCTCATTCTTTTGCGCATAGAATTGAATAATCGAGTTGAGACCCATTAGTTTTTCCTATTTTGAACATATACAATGCCCGTGCCAAATTTTAAGTTTCTATGTGAGAAAATTGGATTCTGTACGTAAAATTTGGACGCTAATTCTTTAGTGCCTAGAATTAAATAACGGAGTTGGGACCCATTAGCTTTTCCTATTTATGACATAATCAATGCTCGTGCCAAATTTCAAGTTTCTATGTGAGAAAATTGGATTCCGTACGTAAAATTTGGAGGCTAATTCTTTGCACATAGAGTTGAAAAATCGAGTTGGGACCCATTAGCTTTTCCTATTTATGACATAATCAATGCTCGTGCCAAATTTCAAGTTTCTATGTGAGAAAATTGGATTCCGTACGTAAAATTTGGAGGCTAATCCTTTTGCACATAGAGTTGAAAAATCGAGTTGGGACCCATTAGCTTTTCCTATTTATGACATAATCAATGCTCTTGCCAAATTTCAAGTTTCTATGTGAGAAAATTGGATTCCGTACGTAAAATTTGGAGGCTAATTCTTTTGCACATAGAATTGAATAATCGAGTTGGGACCCATTAGCTTTTCCTATTTATGACATAATCAATGCTCGTGCCAAATTTCACGTTTCTATGACACTGGAAAGTGAGAAAAATACATTCCATACGGAAAATTTTGACGCTAATTCTTTTGCACATAGAATTGAATAATCGATTTAGGACCCATTAGCTTTTCCTATTTATGACATAATCGATGCTCGTGCCAAATTTCACGTTTCTATGACACTGGAAAGTGGGAAAAATACATTCCGTACGGAAAATTTTGACGCTAATTCTTTTGCGCATAGAATTGAATAATCGAGTTGAGACCCATTAGTTTTTCCTATTTTGAACATATACAATGCCCGTGCCAAATTTTAAGTTTCTATGTGAGAAAATTGGATTCTGTACGTAAAATTTGGACGCTAATTCTTTTGCGCATAGAATTGAATAATCGAGTTGGGACCCATTAGCTTTTCCTATTTATGACATAATCAATGCTCGTGCCAAATTTCAAGTTTCTATGTGAGAAAATTGGATTCCGTACGTAAAATTTGGAGGCTAATTCATACGCACATAGAGTTGAAAAATCGAGTTGGGACCCATTAGCTTTTCCTATTTATGACATAATCAATGCTCGTGCCAAATTTCAAGTTTCTATGTGAGAAAATTGGATTCCGTACGTAAAATTTGGATGCTAATTCTTTTGCACATAGAATTGAATAATCGAGTTGGGACCCATTAGCTTGTCCTATTTATGACATAATCAATGCTCGTGCCAAATTTCACGTTTCTATGACACTGGAAAGTGAGAAAAATACATTCCGTACGTTAAATTTTGATGCTAATTCTTTTGCGCATAGAATTGAATAATCGAGTAGGGACCCATTAGCTTTTCCTATTTATGACATAATCAATGCTCGTGCCAAATTTCAAGTTTCTGTGTGAGAAAATTGGATTCCGTACGTAAAATTTGGAGGCTAATTCTTTTGCACATAGAATTGAATAATCGAGTTGGGACCCATTAGCTTTTCCTATTTATGACATAATCAATGCTCGTGCCAAATTTCAAGTTTCTACGTGAGAAAATTGGATTCCGTACGTAAAATTTGAAGGCTAATTCTTTTGCACATAGAATTGAATAATCAAGTTAGGACCCATTAGCTTTTCTTATTTATGACATAATCAATGCCCGTGCCAAATTTTAAGTTTCTATGTGAGAAAATTACATTCCGTACGTAACATTTGGACGCTAATTCTTTTGCGCATAGAATTAAATAACGGAGTTGGGACCCATTAGCTTTTCCTATTTATGACATAATCAATGCCCGTGCCAAATTTCAAGTTTCTATGTGAGAAAATTGGATTCCGTACATAAAATTTGGAGGCTAATTCTTCTGCACATAGAATTGAAAAATCGAGTTGGGACCCATTAGCTTTTCCTATTTATGACATAATCAATGCCCGTGCCAAATTTTACGTTTCTATGTGAGAAAATTACATTCCGTACGTAAAACTTGGACGCTAATTCTTTAGTGCCTAGAATTAAATAACGGAGTTGGGACCCATTAGCTTTTCATATTTATGACATAATCAATGCTCGTGCCAAATTTCAAGTTTCTATGTGAGAAAATTGGATTCCGCACGTAAAATTTGGAGGCTAATTCTTTTGCACATAGAATTGAATAATCGAGTTGGGACGCATTAGCTTTTCCTATTTATGACATAATCAATGCTCGTGCCAAAAATTTCACGTTTCTATGACACTGGAAAGTGAGAAAAATACATTCCGTACGGAAAATTTTGACGCTCATTCTTTTGCGCATAGAATTGAATAATCGAGTTGAGACCCATTAGTTTTTCCTATTTTGAACATATACAATGCCCGTGCCAAATTTTAAGTTTCTATGTGAGAAAATTGGATTCTGTACGTAAAATTTGGACGCTAATTCTTTTGCGCATAGAATTGAATAATCGAGTTGGGACCCATTAGCTTTTCCTATTTATGACATAATCAATGCTCGTGCCAAATTTCAAGTTTCTATGTGAGAAAATTGGATTCCGTACGTAAAATTTGGAGGCTAATTCTTTGCACATAGAGTTGAAAAATCGAGTTGGGACCCATTAGCTTTTCCTATTTATGACATAATCAATGCTCGTGCCAAATTTCAAGTTTCTATGTGAGAAAATTGGATTCCGTACGTAAAATTTGGAGGCTAATCCTTTTGCACATAGAGTTGAAAAATCGAGTTGGGACCCATTAGCTTTTCCTATTTATGACATAATCAATGCTCTTGCCAAATTTCAAGTTTCTATGTGAGAAAATTGGATTCCGTACGTAAAATTTGGAGGCTAATTCTTTTGCACATAGAATTGAATAATCGAGTTGGGACCCATTAGCTTTTCCTATTTATGACATAATCAATGCTCGTGCCAAATTTCACGTTTCTATGACACTGGAAAGTGAGAAAAATACATTCCATACGGAAAATTTTGACGCTAATTCTTTTGCACATAGAATTGAATAATCGATTTAGGACCCATTAGCTTTTCCTATTTATGACATAATCGATGCTCGTGCCAAATTTCACGTTTCTATGACACTGGAAAGTGGGAAAAATACATTCCGTACGGAAAATTTTGACGCTAATTCTTTTGCGCATAGAATTGAATAATCGAGTTGAGACCCATTAGTTTTTCCTATTTTGAACATATACAATGCCCGTGCCAAATTTTAAGTTTCTATGTGAGAAAATTGGATTCTGTACGTAAAATTTGGACGCTAATTCTTTTGCGCATAGAATTGAATAATCGAGTTGGGACCCATTAGCTTTTCCTATTTATGACATAATCAATGCTCGTGCCAAATTTCAAGTTTCTATGTGAGAAAATTGGATTCCGTACGTAAAATTTGGAGGCTAATTCATACGCACATAGAGTTGAAAAATCGAGTTGGGACCCATTAGCTTTTCCTATTTATGACATAATCAATGCTCGTGCCAAATTTCAAGTTTCTATGTGAGAAAATTGGATTCCGTACATAAAATTTGGAGGCTAATTCTTTTGCACATAGAATTGAATAATCGAGTTGGACCCATTAGCTTTTCCTATTTATAACATAATCAATGCTCGTGCCAAATTTCACGTTTCTATGACACTGGAAAGTGAGAAAAATACATTCCGTACGTTAAATTTTGACGCTAATACTTTTGCGCATAGAATTGAATAATCGAGTTGGGACCCATTAGTTTTTCCTATTTTGAACATATACAATGCCCGTGCCAAATTTTACGTTTCTATGTGAGAAAATTGGATTCTGTACGTAAAATTTGGACGCTAATTCTTTTGCACATAGAATTGAATAATCGAGTTGGGACCCATTAGCTTTTCCTATTTATGACATAATCAATGCTCGTGCCAAATTTCAAGTTTCTATGTGAGAAAATTGGATTCCGTACGTAAAATTTGGAGGCTAATTCTTTTGCGCATAGAGTTGAAAAATCGATTTGGGACCCATTAGCTTTTCCTATTTATGACATAATCAATGCTCGTGCCAAATTTCAAGTTTCTATGTGAGAAAATTGGATTCCGTACGTAAAATTTGGATGCTAATTCTTTTGCACATAGAATTGAATAATCGAGTTGGGACCCATTAGCTTGTCCTATTTATGACATAATCAATGCTCGTGCCAAATTTCACGTTTCTATGACACTGGAAAGTGAGAAAAATACATTCCGTACGTTAAATTTTGATGCTAATTCTTTTGCGCATAGAATTGAATAATCGAGTAGGGACCCATTAGCTTTTCCTATTTATGACATAATCAATGCTCGTGCCAAATTTCAAGTTTCTGTGTGAGAAAATTGGATTCCGTACGTAAAATTTGGAGGCTAATTCTTTTGCACATAGAATTGAATAATCGAGTTGGGACCCATTAGCTTTTCCTATTTATGACATAATCAATGCTCGTGCCAAATTTCAAGTTTCTACGTGAGAAAATTGGATTCCGTACGTAAAATTTGAAGGCTAATTCTTTTGCACATAGAATTGAATAATCAAGTTAGGACCCATTAGCTTTTCTTATTTATGACATAATCAATGCCCGTGCCAAATTTTAAGTTTCTATGTGAGAAAATTACATTCCGTACGTAACATTTGGACGCTAATTCTTTTGCGCATAGAATTAAATAACGGAGTTGGGACCCATTAGCTTTTCCTATTTATGACATAATCAATGCCCGTGCCAAATTTCAAGTTTCTATGTGAGAAAATTGGATTCCGTACATAAAATTTGGAGGCTAATTCTTCTGCACATAGAATTGAAAAATCGAGTTGGGACCCATTAGCTTTTCCTATTTATGACATAATCAATGCCCGTGCCAAATTTTACGTTTCTATGTGAGAAAATTACATTCCGTACGTAAAACTTGGACGCTAATTCTTTAGTGCCTAGAATTAAATAACGGAGTTGGGACCCATTAGCTTTTCATATTTATGACATAATCAATGCTCGTGCCAAATTTCAAGTTTCTATGTGAGAAAATTGGATTCCGCACGTAAAATTTGGAGGCTAATTCTTTTGCACATAGAATTGAATAATCGAGTTGGGACGCATTAGCTTTTCCTATTTATGACATAATCAATGCTCGTGCCAAAAATTTCACGTTTCTATGACACTGGAAAGTGAGAAAAATACATTCCGTACGGAAAATTTTGACGCTCATTCTTTTGCGCATAGAATTGAATAATCGAGTTGAGACCCATTAGTTTTTCCTATTTTGAACATATACAATGCCCGTGCCAAATTTTAAGTTTCTATGTGAGAAAATTGGATTCTGTACGTAAAATTTGGACTCTAATTCTTTTGCGCATACAATTGAATAATCGAGTTGGGACCCATTAGCTTTTCCTATTTATGACATAATCAATGCTCGTGCCAAATTTCAAGTTTCTATGTGAGAAAATTGGATTCCGTACGTAAAATTTGGAGGCTAATTCTTTGCACATAGAGTTGAAAAATCGAGTTGGGACCCATTAGCTTTTCCTATTTATGACATAATCAATGCTCGTGCCAAATTTCAAGTTTCTATGTGAGAAAATTGGATTCCGTACGTAAAATTTGGAGGCTAATCCTTTTGCACATAGAGTTGAAAAATCGAGTTGGGACCCATTAGCTTTTCCTATTTATGACATAATCAATGCTCGTGCCAAATTTTAAGTTTCTATGTGAGAAAATTACATTCCATACGTAAAACTTGGACGCTAATTCTTTTGTGCCTAGAATTAAATATCAGAGTTGGGACCCTTTAGCTTTTCCTATTTATGACATAATCAATGCCCGTGCCAAATTTCAAGTTTCTATGTGAGAAAATTCGATTCCGTACGTAAAATTTGGAGACTAATTCTTTTGCACATAGAGTTGAAAAATCGAGTTGGGACCCATTAGCTTTTCCTATTTATGACATAATCAATGCTCTTGCCAAATTTCAAGTTTCTATGTGAGAAAATTGGATTCCGTACGTAAAATTTGGAGGCTAATTCTTTTGCACATAGAATTGAATAATCGAGTTGGGACCCATTAGCTTTTCCTATTTATGACATAATCAATGCTCGTGCCAAATTTCACGTTTCTATGACACTGGAAAGTGAGAAAAATACATTCCATACGTAAAATTTTGACGCTAATTCTTTTGCACATAGAATTGAATAATCGATTTAGGACCCATTAGCTTTTCCTATTTATGACATAATCGATGCTCGTGCCAAATTTCACGTTTCTATGACACTGGAAAGTGGGAAAAATACATTCCGTACGGAAAATTTTGACGCTAATTCTTTTGCGCATAGAATTGAATAATCGAGTTGAGACCCATTAGTTTTTCCTATTTTGAACATATACAATGCCCGTGCCAAATTTTAAGTTTCTATGTGAGAAAATTGGATTCTGTACGTAAAATTTGGACGCTAATTCTTTTGCGCATAGAATTGAATAATCGAGTTGGGACCCATTAGCTTTTCCTATTTATGACATAATCAATGCTCGTGCCAAATTTCAAGTTTCTATGTGAGAAAATTGGATTCCGTACGTAAAATTTGGAGGCTAATTCATACGCACATAGAGTTGAAAAATCGAGTTGGGACCCATTAGCTTTTCCTATTTATGACATAATCAATGCTCGTGCCAAATTTCAAGTTTCTATGTGAGAAAATTGGATTCCGTACATAAAATTTGGAGGCTAATTCTTTTGCACATAGAATTGAATAATCGAGTTGGACCCATTAGCTTTTCCTATTTATAACATAATCAATGCTCGTGCCAAATTTCACGTTTCTATGACACTGGAAAGTGAGAAAAATACATTCCGTACGTTAAATTTTGACGCTAATACTTTTGCGCATAGAATTGAATAATCGAGTTGGGACCCATTAGTTTTTCCTATTTTGAACATATACAATGCCCGTGCCAAATTTTACGTTTCTATGTGAGAAAATTGGATTCTGTACGTAAAATTTGGACGCTAATTCTTTTGCGCATAGAATTGAATAATCGAGTTGGGACCCATTAGCTTTTCCTATTTATGACATAATCAATGCTCGTGCCAAATTTCAAGTTTCTATGTGAGAAAATTGGATTCCGTACGTAAAATTTGGAGGCTAATTCTTTGCACATAGAGTTGAAAAATCGATTTGGGACCCATTAGCTTTTCCTATTTATGACATAATCAATGCTCTTGCCAAATTTCAAGTTTCTATGTGAGAAAATTGGATTCCGTACGTAAAATTTGGAGGCTAATTCTTTTGCACATAGAATTGAATAATCGAGTTGGGACCCATTAGCTTTTCCTATTTATGACATAATCAATGCTCGTGCGAAATTTCACGTTTCTATGACACTGGAAAGTGAGAAAAATACATTCCATACGTAAAATTTTGACGCTAATTCTTTTGCACATAGAATTGAATAATCGATTTAGGACCCATCAGCTTTTCCTATTTATGACATAATCGATGCTCGTGCCAAATTTCACGTTTCTATGACACTGGAAAGTGGGAAAAATACATTCCGTACGGAAAATTTTGACGCTAATTCTTTTGCGCATAGAATTGAATAATCGAGTTGAGACCCATTAGTTTTTCCTATTTTGAACATTTACAATGCCCGAGCCAAATTTTAAGTTTCTATGTGAGAAAATTGGATTCTGTACGTAAAATTTGGACGCTAATTCTTTTGCGCATAGAATTGAATAATCGAGTTGGGACCCATTAGCTTTTCCTATTTATGACATAATCAATGCTCGTGCCAAATTTCAAGTTTCTATGTGAGAAAATTGGATTCCGTACGTAAAATTTGGAGGCTAATTCTTTCGCACATAGAGTTGAAAAATCGAGTTGGGACCCATTAGCTTTTCCTATTTATGACATAATCAATGCTCGTGCCAAATTTCAAGTTTCTATGTGAGAAAATTGGATTCCGTAAATAAAATTTGGAGGCTAATTCTTTTGCACATAGAATTGAATAATCGAGTTGGACCCATTAGCTTTTCCTATTTATAACATAATCAATGCTCGTGCTAAATTTCACGTTTCTATGACACTGGAAAGTGGGAAAAATACATTCCGTACGTTAAATTTTGACGCTAATACTTTTGCGCATAGAATTGAATAATCGAGTTGGGACCCATTAGTTTTTCCTATTTAGAACATATTCAATGCCCGTGCCAAATTTTACGTTTCTATGTGAGAAAATTGGATTGTGTACGTAAAATTTGGACGCTAATTCTTTTGCGCATAGAATTGAATAATCGAGTTGGGACCCATTAGCTTTTCCTATTTATGACATAATCAATGCTCGTGCCAAATTTCAAGTTTCTATGACACTGGAAAGTGAGAAAAATACATTCCGTACGGAAAATTTTGACGCTAATTCTTTTGCGCATAGAATTGAATAATCGAGTTGAGACCCATTAGTTTTTCCTATTTTGAACATATACAATGCCCGTGCCAAATTTTAAGTTTCTATGTGAGAAAATTGGATTCTGTACGTAAAATTTGGACGCTAATTCTTTTGCGCATAGAATTGAATAATCGAGTTGGGACCCATTAGCTTTTCCTATTTATGACATAATCAATGCTCGTGCCAAATTTCAAGTTTCTATGTGAGAAAATTGGATTCCGTACGTAAAATTTGGAGGCTAATTCTTTGCACATAGAGTTGAAAAATCGATTTGGGACCCATTAGCTTTTCCTATTTATGACATAATCAATGCTCGTGCCAAATTTCAAGTTTCTATGTGAGAAAATTGGATTCCGTACGTAAAATTTGAAGGCTAATTCTTTTGCACATAGAATTGAATAATCGAGTTAGGACCCATTAGCTTTTCTTATTTATGACATAATCAATGCTCGTGCCAAATTTTAAGTTTCTATGTGAGAAAATTACATTCCGTACGTAACATTTGGACGCTAATTCTTTTGCGCATAGAATTAAATAACGGAGTTGGGACCCATTAGCTTTTCCTATTTATGACATAATCAATGCTCGTGCCAAATTTCAAGTTTCTATGTGAGAAAATTGGATTCCGTACGTAAAATTTGGATGCTAATTCTTTTGCACATAGAATTGAATAATCGAGTTGGGACCCATTAGCTTGTCCTATTTATGACATAATCAATGCTCGTGCCAAATTTCACGTTTCTATGACACTGGAAAGTGAGAAAAATACATTCCGTACGTTAAATTTTGATGCTAATTCTTTTGCGCATAGAATTGAATAATCGAGTTGGGACCCATTAGCTTTTCCTATTTATGACATAATCAATGCTCGTGCCAAATTTCAAGTTTCTATGTGAGAAAATTGGATTCCGTACGTAAAATTTGGAGGCTAATTCTTTTGCACATAGAATTGAATAATCGAGTTGGGACCCATTAGCTTTTCCTATTTATGACATAATCAATGCTCGTGCCAAATTTCAAGTTTCTACGTGAGAAAATTGGATTCCGTACGTAAAATTTGAAGGCTAATTCTTTTGCACATAGAATTGAATAATCGAGTTAGGACCAATTAGCTTTTCTTATTTATGACATAATCAATGCCCGTGCCAAATTTTAAGTTTCTATGTGAGAAAATTACATTCCGTACGTAACATTTGGACGCTAATTCTTTTGCGCATAGAATTAAATAACGGAGTTGGGACCCATTAGCTTTTCCTATTTATGACATAATCAATGCCCGTGCCAAATTTCAAGTTTCTATGTGAGAAAATTGGATTCCGTACATAAAATTTGGAGGCTAATTCTTTTGCACATAGAATTGAAAAATCGAGTTGGGACCCATTAGCTTTTCCTATGTATGACATAATCAATGTCCGAGCCAAATTTTAAGTTTCTATGTGAGAAAATTACATTCCGTACGTAAAACTTGGACGCTAATTCTTTAGTGCCTAGAATTAAATAACGGAGTTGGGACCCATTAGCTTTTCATATTTATGACATAATCAATGCTCGTGCCAAATTTCAAGTTTCTATGTGAGAAAATTGGATTCCGTACGTAAAATTTGGAGGCTAATTCTTTTGCACATAGAATTGAATAATCGAGTTGGGACGCATTAGCTTTTCCTATTTATGACATAATCAATGCTCGTGCCAAAAATTTCACATTTCTATGACACTGGAAAGTGAGAAAAATACATTCCGTACGGAAAATTTTCACGCTCATTCTTTTGCGCATAGAATTGAATAATCGAGTTGAGACCCATTAGTTTTTCCTATTTTGAACATATACAATGCCCGTGCCAAATTTTAAGTTTCTATGTGAGAAAATTGGATTCTGTACGTAAAATTTGGACGCTAATTCTTTTGCGCATAGAATTGAATAATCGAGTTGGGACCCATTAGCTTTTCCTATTTATGACATAATCAATGCTCGTGCCAAATTTCAAGTTTCTATGTGAGAAAATTGGATTCCGTACGTAAAATTTGGATGCTAATTCTTTGCACATAGAGTTGAAAAATCGAGTTGGGACCCATTAGCTTTTCCTATTTATGACATAATCAATGCTCGTGCCAAATTTCAAGTTTCTATGTGAGAAAATTGGATTCCGTACGTAAAATTTGGAGGCTAATTCTTTTGCACATAGAGTTGAAAAATCGAGTTGGGACCCATTAGCTTTTCCTATTCATGACATAATCAATGCTCGTGTCAAATTTTAAGTTTCTATGTGAGAAAATTACATTCCATACGTAAAACTTGGACGCTAATTCTTTTGTGCCTAGAATTAAATATCAGAGTTGGGACCCTTTAGCTTTTCCTATTTATGACATAATCAATGCTCGTGCCAAATTTCAAGTTTCTATGTGAGAAAATTGGATTCCGTACGTAAAATTTGGATGCTAATTCTTTTGCACATAGAATTGAATAATCGAGTTGGGACCCATTAGCTTGTCCTATTTATGACATAATCAATGCTCGTGCCAAATTTCACGTTTCTATGACACTGGAAAGTGAGAAAAATACATTCCGTACGTTAAATTTTGATGCTAATTCTTTTGCGCATAGAATTGAATAATCGAGTTGGGACCCATTAGCTTTTCCTATTTATGACATAATCAATGCTCGTGCCAAATTTCAAGTTTCTATGTGAGAAAATTGGATTCCGTACGTAAAATTTGGAGGCTAATTCTTTTGCACATAGAATTGAATAATCGAGTTGGGACCCATTAGCTTTTCCTATTTATGACATAATCAATGCTCTTGCCGAATTTCAAGTTTCTACGTGAGAAAATTGGATTCCGTACGTAAAATTTGAAGCCTAATTCTTTTGCACATAGAATTGAATAATCGAGTTAGGACCCATTAGCTTTTCTTATTTATGACATAATCAATGCCCGTGCCAAATTTTAAGTTTCTATGTGAGAAAATTACATTCCGTACGTAAAACTTGGACGCTAATTCTTTAGTGCCTAGAATTAAATAACGGAGTTGGGACCCATTAGCTTTTCCTATTTATGACATAATCAATGCTCGTGCCAAATTTCAAGTTTCTATGTGAGAAAATTGGATTCCGTACGTAAAATTTGGAGGCTAATTCTTTTGCACATAGAATTGAATAATCGAGTTGGGACGCATTAGCTTTTCCTATTTATGACATAATCAATGCTCGTGCCAAAAAATTCACGTTTCTATGACACTGGAAAGTGAGAAAAATACATTCCATACGTAAAATTTTGACGCTAATTCTTTTGCACATAGAATTGAATAATCGAGTTAGGCCCCATTAGCTTTTCCTATTTATGACATAATCAATGCTCGTGCCAAATTTCACGTTTCTATGACACTGGAAAGTGAGAAAAATACATTACGTACGGAAAATTTTGACGCTCATTCTTTTGCGCATAGAATTGAATAATCGAGTTGAGACCCATTAGTTTTTCCTATTTTGAACATAAACAATGCCCGTGCCAAATTTTAAGTTTCTATGTGAGAAAATTGGATTCTATACGTAAAATTTGGATGCTAATTCTTTTGCGCATAGAATTGAATAATCGAGTTGGGACCCATTAGCTTTTCCTATTTATGACATAATCAATGCTCGTGCCAAATTTCAAGTTTCTATGTGAGAAAATTGGATTCCGTATGTAAAATTTGGAGGCTAATTCTTTTGCACATAGAATTGAATAATCGAGTTGGACCCATAAGCTTTTCCTATTTATGACATAATCAATGCTCGTGCCAAATTTCACGTTTCTATGACACTGGAAAGTGAGAAAAATACATTCCGTACGTAAAAGTTTGATGCTAATTCTTTTGCGCATAGAATTGAATAATCGAGTTGTGACCCATTCGTTTTTCCTATTTAGAACATATTCAATGCCTGTGCCAAATTTTAAGTTTCTATGTGAGAAAATTGGATTGTGTACGTAAAATTTGGACGCTAATTCTTTTGCGCATAGAATTGAATAATCGAGTTGGGACCCATTAGCTTTTCCTATTTATGACATAATCAATGCCCGTGCCAAATTTTAAGTTTCTATGTGAGAAAATTACATTCCATACGTAAAACTTGGACGCTAATTCTTTTGTGCCTAGAATTAAATATCAGAGTTAGGACCCTTTAGCTTTTCCTATTTATGACATAATCAATGCCCGTGCCAAATTTCAAGTTTCTATGTGAGAAAATTGGATTCCGTACATAAAATTTGGAGGCTAATTCTTTTGCACATAGAATTGAAAAATCGAGTTGGGACCCATTAGCTTTTCCTATTTATGACATAATCAATGCCCATGCCAAATTTTAAGTTTCTATGTGAGAAAATTACATTTCGTACGTAAAAGTTGGACGCTAATTCTTTAGTGCCTAGAATTAAATAACGGAGTTGGGACCCATTAGCTTTATCTATTTATGACATAATCAATGCCCGTGCCAAATTTCAAGTTTCTATGTGAGAAAATTGGATTCCGTACGTAAAATTTGGAGGCTAATTCTTTTGCACATAGAGTTGAAAAATCGAGTTGGGACCCATTAGCTTTTCCTATTTATGACATAATCAATGCTCTTGCCAAATTTCAAGTTTCTATGTGAGAAAATTGGATTCCGTACGTAAAATTTGGAGGCTAATTCTTTTGCGCATAGAATTGAATAATCGAGTTGGGACCCATTAGCTTTTCCTATTTATGACATAATCAATGCTCGTGCGAAATTTCACGTTTCTATGACACTGGAAAGTGAGAAAAATACATTCCATACGTAAAATTTTGACGCTAATTCTTTTGCACATAGAATTGAATAATCGATTTAGGACCCATTAGCTTTTCCTATTTATGACATAATCGATGCTCGTGCCAAATTTCACGTTTCTATGACATTGGAAAGTGGGAAAAATACATTCCGTATGGAAAATTTTGACGCTAATTCTTTTGCGCATAGAATTGAATAATCGAGTTGAGACCCATTAGTTTTTCCTATTTTGAACATTTACAATGCCCGTGCCAAATTTTAAGTTTCTATGTGAGAAAATTGGATTCTGTATGTAAAATTTGGACGCTAATTCTTTTGCGCATAGAATTGAATAATCGAGTTGGGACCCATTAGCTTTTCCTATTTATGACATAATCAATGCTCGTGCCAAATTTCACATTTCTATGACACTGGAAAGTGAGAAAAATACATTCCGTACGGAAAATTTTGACGCTAATTCTTTTGCGCATAGAATTGAATAATCGAGTTGAGACCCATTAGTTTTTCCTATTTTGAACATTTACAATGCCCGTGCCAAATTTTAAGTTTCTATGTGAGAAAATTGGATTCTGTACGTAAAATTTGGACGCTAATTCTTTTGCGCATAGAATTGAATAATCGAGTTGGGACCCATTAGCTTTTCCTATTTATGACATATTCAAAGCTCGTGCCAAATTTCAAGTTTCTATGTGAGAAAATTGGATTCCGTACGTAAAATTTGGAGGCTAATTCTTTCGCACATAGAGTTGAAAAATCGAGTTGGGACCCATTAGCTTTTCCTATTTATGACATAATCAATGCTCGTGCCAAATTTCAAGTTTCTATGTGAGAAAATTGGATTCCGTACATAAAATTTGGAGGCTAATTCTTTTGCACATAGAATTGAATAATCGAGTTGGACCCATTAGCTTTTTCTATTTATAACATAATCAATGCTCGTGCTAAATTTCACGTTTCTATGACACTGGAAAGTGAGAAAAATACATTCCGTACGTTAAATTTTGACGCTAATACTTTTGCGCATAGAATTGAATAATCGAGTTGGGACCCATTAGTTTTTCCTATTTAGAACATATTCAATGCCCGTGCCAAATTTTACGTTTCTATGTGAGAAAATTGGATTGTGTACGTAAAATTTGGACGCTAATTCTTTTGCGCATAGAATTGAATAATCGAGTTGGGACCCATTAGCTTTTCCTATTTATGACATAATCAATGCTCGTGCCAAATTTCAAGTTTCTATGACACTGGAAAGTGAGAAAAATACATTCCGTACGGAAAATTTTGACGCTAATTCTTTTGCGCATAGAATTGAATAATCGAGTTGAGACCCATTAGTTTTTCCTATTTTGAACATTTACAATGCCCGTGCCAAATTTTAAGTTTCTATGTGAGAAAATTGGATTCTGTATGTAAAATTTGGACGCTAATTCTTTTGCGCATAGAATTGAATAATCGAGTTGGGACCCATTAGCTTTTCCTATTTATGACATAATCAATGCTCGTGCCAAATTTCACGTTTCTATGACACTGGAAAGTGAGAAAAATACATTCCGTACGGAAAATTTTGACGCTAATTCTTTTGCGCATAGAATTGAATAATCGAGTTGAGACCCATTAGTTTTTCCTATTTTGAACATTTACAATGCCCGTGCCAAATTTTAAGTTTCTATGTGAGAAAATTGGATTCTGTACGTAAAATTTGGACGCTAATTCTTTTGCGCATAGAATTGAATAATCGAGTTGGGACCCATTAGCTTTTCCTATTTATGACATATTCAAAGCTCGTGCCAAATTTCAAGTTTCTATGTGAGAAAATTGGATTCCGTACGTAAAATTTGGAGGCTAATTCTTTCGCACATAGAGTTGAAAAATCGAGTTGGGACCCATTAGCTTTTCCTATTTATGACATAATCAATGCTCGTGCCAAATTTCAAGTTTCTATGTGAGAAAATTGGATTCCGTACATAAAATTTGGAGGCTAATTCTTTTGCACATAGAATTGAATAATCGAGTTGGACCCATTAGCTTTTTCTATTTATAACATAATCAATGCTCGTGCTAAATTTCACGTTTCTATGACACTGGAAAGTGAGAAAAATACATTCCGTACGTTAAATTTTGACGCTAATACTTTTGCGCATAGAATTGAATAATCGAGTTGGGACCCATTAGTTTTTCCTATTTAGAACATATTCAATGCCCGTGCCAAATTTTACGTTTCTATGTGAGAAAATTGGATTGTGTACGTAAAATTTGGACGCTAATTCTTTTGCGCATAGAATTGAATAATCGAGTTGGGACCCATTAGCTTTTCCTATTTATGACATAATCAATGCTCGTGCCAAATTTCAAGTTTCTATGACACTGGAAAGTGAGAAAAATACATTCCGTACGGAAAATTTTGACTCTAATTCTTTTGCGCATAGAATTGAATAATCGAGTTGAGACCCATTAGTTTTTCCTATTTTGAACATATACAATGCCCGTGCCAAATTTTACGTTTCTATGTGAGAAAATTGGATTCTGTACGTAAAATTTGGACGCTAATTCTTTTGCGCATAGAATTGAATAATCGAGTTGGGACCCATTAGCTTTTCCTATTTATGACATAATCAATGCTCGTGCCAAATTTCAAGTTTCTATGTGAGAAAATTGGATTCCGTACGTAAAATTTGGAGGCTAATTCTTTGCACATAGAGTTGAAAAATCGATTTGGGACCCATTAGCTTTTCCTATTTATGACATAATCAATGCTCGTGCCAAATTTCAAGTTTCTATGTGAGAAAATTGGATTCCGTACGTAAAATTTGGATGCTAATTCTTTTGCACATAGAATTGAATAATCGAGTTGGGACCCATTAGCTTGTCCTATTTATGACATAATCAATGCTCGTGCCAAATTTCACGTTTCTATGACACTGGAAAGTGAGAAAAATACATTCCGTACGTTAAATTTTGATGCTAATTCTTTTGCGCATAGAATTGAATAATCGAGTTGGGACCCATTAGCTTTTCCTATTTATGACATAATCAATGCTCGTGCCAAATTTCAAGTTTCTATGTGAGAAAATTGGATTCCGTACGTAAAATTTGGAGGCTAATTCTTTTGCACATAGAATTGAATAATCGAGTTGGGACCCATTAGCTTTTCCTATTTATGACATAATCAATGCTCGTGCCAAATTTCAAGTTTCTACGTGAGAAAATTGGATTCCGTACATAACATTTGAAGGCTAATTCTTTTGCACATAGAATTGAATAATCGAGTTAGGACCCATTAGCTTTTCTTATTTATGACATAATCAATGCCCGTGCCAAATTTTAAGTTTCTATGTGAGAAAATTACATTCCGTACGTAAAATTTGGACGCTAATTCTTTTGCACATAGAATTAAATAACGGAGTTGGGACCCATTAGCTTTTCCTATTTATGACATAATCAATGCCCGTGCCAAATTTCAAGTTTCTATGTGAGAAAATTGGATTCCGTACATAAAATTTGGAGGCTAATTCTTTTGCACATAGAATTGAAAAATCGAGTTGGGACCCATTAGCTTTTCCTATTTATGACATAATCAATACCCGTGCCAAATTTTAAGTTTCTATGTGAGAAAATTACATTCCGTACGTAAAACTTGGACGCCAATTCTTTAGTGCCTAGAATTAAATAACGGAGTTGGGACCCATTAGCTTTTCCTATTTATGACATAATCAATGCTCGTGCCAAAAATTTCACGTTTCTATGACACTGGAAAGTGAGAAAAATACATTCCATATGTAAAATTTTGACGCTAATTCTTTTGCGCATAGAATTGAATAATCGAGTTGTGACCCATTCGTTTTTCCTATTTAGAACATATTCAATGCCTGTGCCAAATTTTAAGTTTCTATGTGAGAAAATTGGATTGTGTACGTAAAATTTGGACGCTAATTCTTTTGCGCATAGAATTGAATAATCGAGTTGGGACCCATTAGCTTTTCCTATTTATGACATAATCAATGCTCGTGCCAAATTTCACGTTTCTATGACACTGGAAAGTGAGAAAAATACATTCCGTACGGAAAATTTTGACGCTAATTCTTTTGCGCATAGAATTGAATAATCGAGTTGAGACCCATTAGTTTTTCCTATTTTGAACATATACAATGCCCGTGCCAAATTTTAAGTTTCTATGTGAGAAAATTACATTCCATACGTAAAACTTGGACGCTAATTCTTTTGTGCCTAGAATTAAATATCAGAGTTGGGACCCTTTAGCTTTTCCTATTTATGACATAATCAATGCCCGTGCCAAATTTCAAGTTTCTATGTGAGAAAATTGGATTCCGTACATAAAATTTGGAGGCTAATTCTTTTGCACATAGAATTGAAAAATCGAGTTGGGACCCATTAGCTTTTCCTATTTATGACATAATCAATGCTCTTGCCAAATTTCAAGTTTCTATGTGAGAAAATTGGATTCCGTACGTAAAATTTGGAGGCTAATTCTTTTGCACATAGAATTGAATAATCGAGTTGGGACCCATTAGCTTTTCCTATTTATGACATAATCAATGCTCGTGCGAAATTTCACGTTTCTATGACACTGGAAAGTGAGAAAAATACATTCCATACGTAAAATTTTGACGCTAATTCTTTTGCACATAGAATTGAATAATCGATTTAGGACCCATCAGCTTTTCCTATTTATGACATAATCGATGCTCGTGCCAAATTTCACGTTTCTATGACACTGGAAAGTGGGAAAAATACATTCCGTACGGAAAATTTTGACGCTAATTCTTTTGCGCATAGAATTGAATAATCGAGTTGAGACCCATTAGTTTTTCCTATTTTGAACATTTACAATGCCCGAGCCAAATTTTAAGTTTCTATGTGAGAAAATTGGATTCTGTACGTAAAATTTGGACGCTAATTCTTTTGCGCATAGAATTGAATAATCGAGTTGGGACCCATTAGCTTTTCCTATTTATGACATAATCAATGCTCGTGCCACATTTCAAGTTTCTATGTGAGAAAATTGGATTCCGTACGTAAAATTTGGAGGCTAATTCTTTCGCACATAGAGTTGAAAAATCGAGTTGGGACCCATTAGCTTTTCCTATTTATGACATAATCAATGCTCGTGCCAAATTTCAAGTTTCTATGTGAGAAAATTGGATTCCGTACATAAAATTTGGAGGCTAATTCTTTTGCACATAGAATTGAATAATCGAGTTGGACCCATTAGCTTTTCCTATTTATAACATAATCAATGCTCGTGCTAAATTTCACGTTTCTATGACACTGGAAAGTGGGAAAAATACATTCCGTACGTTAAATTTTGACGCTAATACTTTTGCGCATAGAATTGAATAATCGAGTTGGGACCCATTAGTTTTTCCTATTTAGAACATATTCAATGCCCGTGCCAAATTTTACGTTTCTATGTGAGAAAATTGGATTGTGTACGTAAAATTTGGACGCTAATTCTTTTGCGCATAGAATTGAATAATCGAGTTGGGACCCATTAGCTTTTCCTATTTATGACATAATCAATGCTCGTGCCAAATTTCACGTTTCTATGACACTGGAAAGTGAGAAAAATACATTCCGTACGTTAAATTTTGATGCTAATTCTTTTGCGCATAGAATTGAATAATCGAGTTGGGACCCATTAGCTTTTCCTATTTATGACATAATCAATGCTCGTGCCAAATTTCAAGTTTCTACGTGAGAAAATTGGATTCCGTACGTAAAATTTGAAGGCTAATTCTTTTGCACATAGAATTGAATAATCGAGTTAGGACCAATTAGCTTTTCTTATTTATGACATAATCAATGCCCGTGCCAAATTTTAAGTTTCTATGTGAGAAAATTACATTCCGTACGTAACATTTGGACGCTAATTCTTTTGCGCATAGAATTAAATAACGGAGTTGGGACCCATTAGCTTTTCCTATTTATGACATAATCAATGCCCGTGCCAAATTTCAAGTTTCTATGTGAGAAAATTGGATTCCGTACATCAAATTTGGAGGCTAATTCTTTTGCACATAGAATTGAAAAATCGAGTTGGGACCCATTAGCTTTTCCTATTTATGACATAATCAATGCCCGTGCCAAATTTTAAGTTTCTATGTGAGAAAATTACATTCCGTACGTAAAACTTGGACGCTAATTCTTTAGTGCCTAGAATTAAATAACGGAGTTGGGACCCATTAGCTTTTCATATTTATGACATAATCAATGCTCGTGCCAAATTTCAAGTTTCTATGTGAGAAAATTGGATTCCGTACGTAAAATTTGGAGGCTAATTCTTTTGCACATAGAATTGAATAATCGATTTGGGACGCATTAGCTTTTCCTATTTATGACATAATCAATGCTCGTGCCAAAAATTTCACATTTCTATGACACTGGAAAGTGAGAAAAATACATTCCGTACGGAAAATTTTGACGCTCATTCTTTTGCGCATAGAATTGAATAATCGAGTTGAGACCCATTAGTTTTTCCTATTTTGAACATATACAATGCCCGTGCCAAATTTTAAGTTTCTATGTGAGAAAATTGGATTCTGTACGTAAAATTTGGACGCTAATTCTTTTGCGCATAGAATTGAATAATCGAGTTGGGACCCATTAGCTTTTCCTATTTATGACATAATCAATGCTCGTGCCAAATTTCAAGTTTCTATGTGAGAAAATTGGATTCCGTACGTAAAATTTGGAGGCTAATTCTTTGCACATAGAGTTGAAAAATCGAGTTGGGACCCATTAGCTTTTCCTATTTATGACATAATCAATGCTCGTGCCAAATTTCAAGTTTCTATGTGAGAAAATTGGATTCCGTACGTAAAATTTGGAGGCTAATTCTTTTGCACATAGAGTTGAAAAATCGAGTTGGGACCCATTAGCTTTTCCTATTTATGACATAATCAATGCTCGTGCCAAATTTCAAGTTTCTATGTGAGAAAATTGGATTCCGTACGTAAAATTTGGAGGCTAATTCTTTCGCACATAGAGTTGAAAAATCGAGTTGGGACCCATTAGCTTTTCCTATTTATGACATAATCAATGCTCGTGCCAAATTTCAAGTTTCTATGTGAGAAAATTGGATTCCGTACATAAAATTTGGAGGCTAATTCTTTTGCACATAGAATTGAATAATCGAGTTGGACCCATTAGCTTTTCCTCTTTATGACATAATCAATGCTCGTGCTAAATTTCACGTTTCTATGACACTGGAAAGTGGGAAAAATACATTCCGTACGTTAAATTTTGACGCTAATACTTTTGCGCATAGAATTGAATAATCGAGTTGGGACCCATTAGTTTTTCCTATTTAGAACATATTCAATGCCCGTGCCAAATTTTACGTTTCTATGTGAGAAAATTGGATTGTGTACGTAAAATTTGGACGCTAATTCTTTTGCGCATAGAATTGAATAATCGAGTTGGGACCCATTAGCTTTTCCTATTTATGACATAATCAATGCTCGTGCCAAATTTCACGTTTCTATGACACTGGAAAGTGAGAAAAATACATTCCGTACGTTAAATTTTGATGCTAATTCTTTTGCGCATAGAATTGAATAATCGAGTTGGGACCCATTAGCTTTTCCTATTTATGACATAATCAATGCCCGTGCCAAATTTCAAGTTTCTATGTGAGAAAATTGGATTCCGTACATAAAATTTGGAGGCTAATTCTTTTGCACATAGAATTGAAAAATCGAGTTGGGACCCATTAGCTTTTCCTATTTATGACATAATCAATGCCCGTGCCAAATTTTAAGTTTCTATGTGAGAAAATTACATTCCGTACGTAAAACTTGGACGCTAATTCTTTAGTGCCTAGAATTAAATAACGGAGTTGGGACCCATTAGCTTTTCATATTTATGACATAATCAATGCTCGTGCCAAATTTCAAGTTTCTATGTGAGAAAATTGGATTCCGTACGTAAAATTTGGAGGCTAATTCTTTTGTACATAGAATTGAATAATCGAGTTGGGACGCATTAGCTTTTCCTATTTATGACATAATCAATGCTCGTGCCAAAAATTTCACATTTCTATGACACTGGAAAGTGAGAAAAATACATTCCGTACGTTAAATTTTGATGCTAATTCTTTTGCGCATAGAATTGAATAATCGAGTTGGGACCCATTAGCTTTTCCTATTTATGACATAATCAATGCTCGTGCCAAATTTCAAGTTTCTATGTGAGAAAATTGGATTCCGTACGTAAAATTTGGAGGCTAATTCTTTTGCACATAGAATTGAATAATCGAGTTGGGACCCATTAGCTTTTCCTATTTATGACATAATCAATGCTCGTGCCAAATTTCAAGTTTCTACGTGAGAAAATTGGATTCCGTACGTAAAATTTGAAGGCTAATTCTTTTGCACATAGAATTGAATAATCGAGTTAGGACCCATTAGCTTTTCTTATTTATGACATAATCAATGCTCGTGCCAAATTTTAAGTTTCTATGTGAGAAAATTACATTCCGTACGTAACATTTGGACGCTAATTTTTTTGCGCATAGAATTAAATAACGGAGTTGGGACCCATTAGCTTTTCCTATTTATGACATAATCAATGCCCGTGCCAAATTTCAAGTTTCTATGTGAGAAAATTGGATTCCGTACATAAAATTTGGAGGCTAATTCTTTTGCACATAGAATTGAAAAATCGAGTTGGGACCCATTAGCTTTTCCTATTTATGACATAATCAATACCCGTGCCAAATTTTAAGTTTCTATGTGAGAAAATTACATTCCGTACGTAAAACTTGGACGCTAATTCTTTAGTGCCTAGAATTAAATAACGGAGTTGGGACCCATTAGCTTTTCCTATTTATGACATAATCAATGCTCGTGCCAAATTTCAAGTTTCTATGTGAGAAAATTGGATTCCGTCCGTAAAATTTGGAGGCTAATTCTTTTGCACATAGAATTGAATAATCGAGTTGGGACGCATTAGCTTTTCCTATTTATGACATAATCAATGCTCGTGCCAAAAAATTCACGTTTCTATGACACTGGAAAGTGAGAAAAATACATTCCATACGTAAAATTTTGACGCTAATTCTTTTGCACATAGAATTGAATAATCGAGTTAGGCCCCATTAGCTTTTCCTATTTATGACATAATCAATGCTCGTGCCAAATTTCACGTTTCTATGACACTGGAAAGTGAGAAAAATACATTCCGTACGGAAAATTTTGACGCTCATTCTTTTGCGCATAGAATTGAATAATCGAGTTGAGACCCATTAGTTTTTCCTATTTTGAACATAAACAATGCCCGTGCCAAATTTTAAGTTTCTATGTGAGAAAATTGGATTCTATACGTAAAATTTGGATGCTAATTCTTTTGCGCATAGAATTGAATAATCGAGTTGGGACCCATTAGCTTTTCCTATTTATGACATAATCAATGCTCGTGCCAAATTTCAAGTTTCTATGTGAGAAAATTGGATTCCGTATGTAAAATTTGGAGGCTAATTCTTTTGCACATAGAATTGAATAATCGAGTTGGACCCATTAGCTTTTCCTATTTATGACATAATCAATGCTCGTGCCAAATTTCACGTTTCTATGACACTGGAAAGTGAGAAAAATACATTCCGTACGTAAAAGTTTGATGCTAATTCTTTTGCGCATAGAATTGAATAATCGAGTTGTGACCCATTCGTTTTTCCTATTTAGAACATATTCAATGCCTGTGCCAAATTTTAAGTTTCTATGTGAGAAAATTGGATTGTGTACGTAAAATTTGGACGCTAATTCTTTTGCGCATAGAATTGAATAATCGAGTTGGGACCCATTAGCTTTTCCTATTTATGACATAATCAATGCTCGTGCCAAATTTCACGTTTCTATGACACTGGAAAGTGAGAAAAATACATTCCGTACGGAAAATTTTGACGCTAATTCTTTTGCGCATAGAATTGAATAATCGAGTTGAGACCCATTAGTTTTTCCTATTTTGAACATATACAATGCCCGTGCCAAATTTTAAGTTTCTATGTGAGAAAATTACATTCCATACGTAAAACTTGGACGCTAATTCTTTTGTGCCTAGAATTAAATATCAGAGTTGGGACCCTTTAGCTTTTCCTATTTATGACATAATCAATGCCCGTGCCAAATTTCAAGTTTCTATGTGAGAAAATTGGATTCCGTACATAAAATTTGGAGGCTAATTCTTTTGCACATAGAATTGAAAAATCGAGTTGGGACCCATTAGCTTTTCCTATTTATGACATAATCAATGCCCATGCCAAATTTTAAGTTTCTATGTGAGAAAATTACATTCCGTACGTAAAAGTTGGACGCTAATTCTTTAGTGCCTAGAATTAAATAACGGAGTTGGGACCCATTAGCTTTATCTATTTATGACATAATCAATGCCCGTGCCAAATTTCAAGTTTCTATGTGAGAAAATTGGATTCCGTACGTAAAATTTGGAGGCTAATTCTTTTGCACATAGAGTTGAATAATCGAGTTGGGACCCATTAGCTTTTCCTATTTATGACATAATCAATGCTCGTGCGAAATTTCACGTTTCTATGACACTGGAAAGTGAGAAAAATACATTCCATACGTAAAATTTTGACGCTAATTCTTTTGCACATAGAATTGAATAATCGATTTAGGACCCATTAGCTTTTCCTATTTATGACATAATCGATGCTCGTGCCAAATTTCACGTTTCTATGACACTGGAAAGTGGGAAAAATACATTCCGTACGGAAAATTTTGACGCTAATTCTTTTGCGCATAGAATTGAATAATCGAGTTGAGACCCATTAGTTTTTCCTATTTTGAACATTTACAATGCCCGTGCCAAATTTTAAGTTTCTATGTGAGAAAATTGGATTCTGTACGTAAAATTTGGACGCTAATTCTTTTGCGCATAGAATTGAATAATCCAGTTGGGACTCATTAGCTTTTCCTTTTTATGACATAATCAATGCTCGTGCCAAATTTCACGTTTCTATGACACTGGAAAGTGAGAAAAATACATTCCGTACGGAAAATTTTGACGCTAATTCTTTTGCGCGTAGAATTGAATAATCGAGTTGAGACCCATTAGTTTTTCCTATTTTGAACATATACAATGCCCGTGCCAAATTTTAAGTTTCTATGTGAGAAAATTACATTCCATACGTAAAACTTGGACGCTAATTCTTTTGTGCCTAGAATTAAATATCAGAGTTGGGACCCTTTAGCTTTTCCTATTAATACATAATCAATGCCCGTGCCAAATTTCAAGTTTCTATGTGAGAAAATTGGATTCCGTACATAAAATTTGGAGGCTAATTCTTTTGCACATAGAATTGAAAAATCGAGTTGGGACCCATTAGCTTTTCCTATTTATGACAATCAATGCCCGTGCCAAATTTTAAGTTTCTATGTGAGAAAATTACATTCCGTACGTAACATTTGGACGCTAATTCTTTTGCGAATAGAATTAAATAACGGAGTTGGGACCCATTAGCTTTTCCTATTTATGACATAATCAATGCCCGTGCCAAATTTCAAGTTTCTATGTGAGAAAATTGGATTCCGTACATAAAATTTGGAGGCTAATTCTTTTGCACATAGAATTGAAAAATCGAGTTGGGACCCATTAGCTTTTCCTATTTATGACATAATCAATGCTCTTGCCAAATTTCAAGTTTCTATGTGAGAAAATTGGATTCCGTACGTAAAATTTGGAGGCTAATTCTTTTGCACATAGAATTGAATAATCGAGTTGGGACCCATTAGCTTTTCCTATTTATGACATAATCAATGCTCGTGCGAAATTTCACGTTTCTATGACACTGGAAAGTGAGAAAAATACATTCCATACGTAAAATTTTGATGCTAATTCTTTTGCACATAGAATTGAATAATCGATTTAGGACCCATTAGCTTTTCCTATTTATGACATAATCGATGCTCGTGCCAAATTTCACGTTTCTATGACACTGGAAAGTGGGAAAAATACATTCCGTACGGAAAATTTTGACGCTAATTCTTTTGCGCATAGAATTGAATAATCGAGTTGAGTCCCATTAGTTTTTCCTATTTTGAACATTTACAATGCCCGTGCCAAATTTTAAGTTTCTATGTGAGAAAATTGGATTCTGTACGTAAAATTTGGACGCTAATTCTTTTGCGCATAGAATTAAATAATCGAGTTGGGACCCATTAGCTTTTCCTATTTATGACATATTCAAAGCTCGTGCCAAATTTCAAGTTTCTATGTGAGAAAATTGGATTCCGTACGTAAAATTTGGAGGCTAATTCTTTCGCACATAGAGTTGAAAAATCGAGTTGGGACCCATTAGCTTTTCCTATTTATGACATAATCAATGCTCGTGCCAAATTTCAAGTTTCTATGTGAGAAAATTGGATTCCGTACATAAAATTTGGAGGCTAATTCTTTTGCACATAGAATTGAATAATCGAGTTGGACCCATTAGCTTTTTCTATTTATAACATAATCAATGCTCGTGCTAAATTTCACGTTTCTATGACACTGGAAAGTGAGAAAAATACATTCCGTACGTTAAATTTTGACGCTAATACTTTTGCGCATAGAATTGAATAATCGAGTTGGGACCCATTAGTTTTTCCTATTTAGAACATATTCAATGCCCGTGCCAAATTTTACGTTTCTATGTGAGAAAATTGGATTGTGTACGTAAAATTTGGACGCTAATTCTTTTGCGCATAGAATTGAATAATCGAGTTGGGACCCATTAGCTTTTCCTATTTATGACATAATCAATGCTCGTGCCAAATTTCAAGTTTCTATGACACTGGAAAGTGAGAAAAATACATTCCGTACGGAAAATTTTGACGCTAATTCTTTTGCGCATAGAATTGAATAATCGAGTTGAGACCCAATAGTTTTTCCTATTTTGAACATATACAATGCCCGTGCCAAATTTTACGTTTCTATGTGAGAAAATTGGATTCTGTACGTAAAATTTGGACGCTAATTCTTTTGCGCATAGAATTGAATAATCGAGTTGGGACCCATTAGCTTTTCCTATTTATGACATAATCAATGCTCGTGCCAAATTTCAAGTTTCTATGTGAGAAAATTGGATTCCGTACGTAAAATTTGGAGGCTAATTCTTTTGCACATAGAGTTGAAAAATCGATTTGGGACCCATTAGCTTTTCCTATTTATGACATAATCAATGCTCGTGCCAAATTTCAAGTTTCTATGTGAGAAAATTGGATTCTGTACGTAAAATTTGGATGCTAATTCTTTTGCACATAGAATTGAATAATCGAGTTGGGACCCATTAGCTTGTCCTATTTATGACATAATCAATGCTCGTGCCAAATTTCACGTTTCTATGACACTGGAAAGTGAGAAAAATACATTCCGTACGTTAAATTTTGATGCTAATTCTTTTGCGCATAGAATTGAATAATCGAGTTGGGACCCATTAGCTTTTCCTATTTATGACATAATCAATGCTCGTGCCAAATTTCAAGTTTCTATGTGAGAAAATTGGATTCCGTACGTAAAATTTGGAGGCTAATTCTTTTGCACATAGAATTGAATAATCGAGTTGGGACCCATTAGCTTTTCCTATTTATGACATAATCAATGCTCGTGCCAAATTTCAAGTTTCTACGTGAGAAAATTGGATTCCGTACGTAAAATTTGAAGGCTAATTCTTTTGCACATAGAATTGAATAATCAAGTTAGGACCCATTAGCTTTTCTTATTTATGACATAATCAATGCCCGTGCCAAATTTTAAGTTTCTATGTGAGAAAATTACATTCCGTACGTAACATTTGGACGCTAATTCTTTTGCGCATAGAATTAAATAACGGAGTTGGGACCCATTAGCTTTTCCTATTTATGACATAATCAATGCCCGTGCCAAATTTCAAGTTTCTATGTGAGAAAATTGGATTCCGTACATAAAATTTGGAGGCTAATTCTTTTGCACATAGAATTGAAAAATCGAGTTGGGACCCATTAGCTTTTCCTATTTATGACATAATCAATGCCCGTGCCAAATTTTACGTTTCTATGTGAGAAAAGTACATTCCGTACGTAAAACTTGGACGCTAATTCTTTAGTGCCTAGAATTAAATAACGGAGTTGGGACCCATTAGCTTTTCATATTTATGACATAATCAATGCTCGTGCCAAATTTCAAGTTTCTATGTGAGAAAATTGGATTCCGTACGTAAAATTTGGAGGCTAATTCTTTTGCACATAGAATTGAATAATCGAGTTGGGACGCATTAGCTTTTCCTATTTATGACATAATCAATGCTCGTGCCAAAAATTTCACGTTTCTATGACACTGGAAAGTGAGAAAAATACATTCCGTACGGAAAATTTTGACGCTCATTCTTTTGCGCATAGAATTGAATAATCGAGTTGAGACCCATTAGTTTTTCCTATTTTGAACATATACAATGCCCGTGCCAAATTTTAAGTTTCTATGTGAGAAAATTGGATTCTGTACGTAAAATTTGGACGCTAATTCTTTAGTGCCTAGAATTAAATAACGGAGTTGGGACCCATTAGCTTTTCCTATTTATGACATAATCAATGCTCGTGCCAAATTTCAAGTTTCTATGTGAGAAAATTGGATTCCGTACGTAAAATTTGGAGGCTAATTCTTTGCACATAGAGTTGAAAAATCGAGTTGGGACCCATTAGCTTTTCCTATTTATGACATAATCAATGCTCGTGCCAAATTTCAAGTTTCTATGTGAGAAAATTGGATTCCGTACGTAAAATTTGGAGGCTAATCCTTTTGCACATAGAGTTGAAAAATCGAGTTGGGACCCATTAGCTTTTCCTATTTATGACATAATCAATGCTCTTGCCAAATTTCAAGTTTCTATGTGAGAAAATTGGATTCCGTACGTAAAATTTGGAGGCTAATTCTTTTGCACATAGAATTGAATAATCGAGTTGGGACCCATTAGCTTTTCCTATTTATGACATAATCAATGCTCGTGCCAAATTTCACGTTTCTATGACACTGGAAAGTGAGAAAAATACATTCCATACGGAAAATTTTGACGCTAATTCTTTTGCACATAGAATTGAATAATCGATTTAGGACCCATTAGCTTTTCCTATTTATGACATAATCGATGCTCGTGCCAAATTTCACGTTTCTATGACACTGGAAAGTGGGAAAAATACATTCCGTACGGAAAATTTTGACGCTAATTCTTTTGCGCATAGAATTGAATAATCGAGTTGAGACCCATTAGTTTTTCCTATTTTGAACATATACAATGCCCGTGCCAAATTTTAAGTTTCTATGTGAGAAAATTGGATTCTGTACGTAAAATTTGGACGCTAATTCTTTTGCGCATAGAATTGAATAATCGAGTTGGGACCCATTAGCTTTTCCTATTTATGACATAATCAATGCTCGTGCCAAATTTCAAGTTTCTATGTGAGAAAATTGGATTCCGTACGTAAAATTTGGAGGCTAATTCATACGCACATAGAGTTGAAAAATCGAGTTGGGACCCATTAGCTTTTCCTATTTATGACATAATCAATGCTCGTGCCAAATTTCAAGTTTCTATGTGAGAAAATTGGATTCCGTACGTAAAATTTGGATGCTAATTCTTTTGCACATAGAATTGAATAATCGAGTTGGGACCCATTAGCTTGTCCTATTTATGACATAATCAATGCTCGTGCCAAATTTCACGTTTCTATGACACTGGAAAGTGAGAAAAATACATTCCGTACGTTAAATTTTGATGCTAATTCTTTTGCGCATAGAATTGAATAATCGAGTAGGGACCCATTAGCTTTTCCTATTTATGACATAATCAATGCTCGTGCCAAATTTCAAGTTTCTGTGTGAGAAAATTGGATTCCGTACGTAAAATTTGGAGGCTAATTCTTTTGCACATAGAATTGAATAATCGAGTTGGGACCCATTAGCTTTTCCTATTTATGACATAATCAATGCTCGTGCCAAATTTCAAGTTTCTACGTGAGAAAATTGGATTCCGTACGTAAAATTTGAAGGCTAATTCTTTTGCACATAGAATTGAATAATCAAGTTAGGACCCATTAGCTTTTCTTATTTATGACATAATCAATGCCCGTGCCAAATTTTAAGTTTCTATGTGAGAAAATTACATTCCGTACGTAACATTTGGACGCTAATTCTTTTGCGCATAGAATTAAATAACGGAGTTGGGACCCATTAGCTTTTCCTATTTATGACATAATCAATGCCCGTGCCAAATTTCAAGTTTCTATGTGAGAAAATTGGATTCCGTACATAAAATTTGGAGGCTAATTCTTCTGCACATAGAATTGAAAAATCGAGTTGGGACCCATTAGCTTTTCCTATTTATGACATAATCAATGCCCGTGCCAAATTTTACGTTTCTATGTGAGAAAATTACATTCCGTACGTAAAACTTGGACGCTAATTCTTTAGTGCCTAGAATTAAATAACGGAGTTGGGACCCATTAGCTTTTCATATTTATGACATAATCAATGCTCGTGCCAAATTTCAAGTTTCTATGTGAGAAAATTGGATTCCGCACGTAAAATTTGGAGGCTAATTCTTTTGCACATAGAATTGAATAATCGAGTTGGGACGCATTAGCTTTTCCTATTTATGACATAATCAATGCTCGTGCCAAAAATTTCACGTTTCTATGACACTGGAAAGTGAGAAAAATACATTCCGTACGGAAAATTTTGACGCTCATTCTTTTGCGCATAGAATTGAATAATCGAGTTGAGACCCATTAGTTTTTCCTATTTTGAACATATACAATGCCCGTGCCAAATTTTAAGTTTCTATGTGAGAAAATTGGATTCTGTACGTAAAATTTGGACGCTAATTCTTTTGCGCATAGAATTGAATAATCGAGTTGGGACCCATTAGCTTTTCCTATTTATGACATAATCAATGCTCGTGCCAAATTTCAAGTTTCTATGTGAGAAAATTGGATTCCGTACGTAAAATTTGGAGGCTAATTCTTTGCACATAGAGTTGAAAAATCGAGTTGGGACCCATTAGCTTTTCCTATTTATGACATAATCAATGCTCGTGCCAAATTTCAAGTTTCTATGTGAGAAAATTGGATTCCGTACGTAAAATTTGGAGGCTAATCCTTTTGCACATAGAGTTGAAAAATCGAGTTGGGACCCATTAGCTTTTCCTATTTATGACATAATCAATGCTCTTGCCAAATTTCAAGTTTCTATGTGAGAAAATTGGATTCCGTACGTAAAATTTGGAGGCTAATTCTTTTGCACATAGAATTGAATAATCGAGTTGGGACCCATTAGCTTTTCCTATTTATGACATAATCAATGCTCGTGCCAAATTTCACGTTTCTATGACACTGGAAAGTGAGAAAAATACATTCCATACGGAAAATTTTGACGCTAATTCTTTTGCACATAGAATTGAATAATCGATTTAGGACCCATTAGCTTTTCCTATTTATGACATAATCGATGCTCGTGCCAAATTTCACGTTTCTATGACACTGGAAAGTGGGAAAAATACATTCCGTACGGAAAATTTTGACGCTAATTCTTTTGCGCATAGAATTGAATAATCGAGTTGAGACCCATTAGTTTTTCCTATTTTGAACATATACAATGCCCGTGCCAAATTTTAAGTTTCTATGTGAGAAAATTGGATTCTGTACGTAAAATTTGGACGCTAATTCTTTTGCGCATAGAATTGAATAATCGAGTTGGGACCCATTAGCTTTTCCTATTTATGACATAATCAATGCTCGTGCCAAATTTCAAGTTTCTATGTGAGAAAATTGGATTCCGTACGTAAAATTTGGAGGCTAATTCATACGCACATAGAGTTGAAAAATCGAGTTGGGACCCATTAGCTTTTCCTATTTATGACATAATCAATGCTCGTGCCAAATTTCAAGTTTCTATGTGAGAAAATTGGATTCCGTACGTAAAATTTGGATGCTAATTCTTTTGCACATAGAATTGAATAATCGAGTTGGGACCCATTAGCTTGTCCTATTTATGACATAATCAATGCTCGTGCCAAATTTCACGTTTCTATGACACTGGAAAGTGAGAAAAATACATTCCGTACGTTAAATTTTGATGCTAATTCTTTTGCGCATAGAATTGAATAATCGAGTAGGGACCCATTAGCTTTTCCTATTTATGACATAATCAATGCTCGTGCCAAATTTCAAGTTTCTGTGTGAGAAAATTGGATTCCGTACGTAAAATTTGGAGGCTAATTCTTTTGCACATAGAATTGAATAATCGAGTTGGGACCCATTAGCTTTTCCTATTTATGACATAATCAATGCTCGTGCCAAATTTCAAGTTTCTACGTGAGAAAATTGGATTCCGTACGTAAAATTTGAAGGCTAATTCTTTTGCACATAGAATTGAATAATCAAGTTAGGACCCATTAGCTTTTCTTATTTATGACATAATCAATGCCCGTGCCAAATTTTAAGTTTCTATGTGAGAAAATTACATTCCGTACGTAACATTTGGACGCTAATTCTTTTGCGCATAGAATTAAATAACGGAGTTGGGACCCATTAGCTTTTCCTATTTATGACATAATCAATGCCCGTGCCAAATTTCAAGTTTCTATGTGAGAAAATTGGATTCCGTACATAAAATTTGGAGGCTAATTCTTCTGCACATAGAATTGAAAAATCGAGTTGGGACCCATTAGCTTTTCCTATTTATGACATAATCAATGCCCGTGCCAAATTTTACGTTTCTATGTGAGAAAATTACATTCCGTACGTAAAACTTGGACGCTAATTCTTTAGTGCCTAGAATTAAATAACGGAGTTGGGACCCATTAGCTTTTCATATTTATGACATAATCAATGCTCGTGCCAAATTTCAAGTTTCTATGTGAGAAAATTGGATTCCGCACGTAAAATTTGGAGGCTAATTCTTTTGCACATAGAATTGAATAATCGAGTTGGGACGCATTAGCTTTTCCTATTTATGACATAATCAATGCTCGTGCCAAAAATTTCACGTTTCTATGACACTGGAAAGTGAGAAAAATACATTCCGTACGGAAAATTTTGACGCTCATTCTTTTGCGCATAGAATTGAATAATCGAGTTGAGACCCATTAGTTTTTCCTATTTTGAACATATACAATGCCCGTGCCAAATTTTAAGTTTCTATGTGAGAAAATTGGATTCTGTACGTAAAATTTGGACGCTAATTCTTTTGCGCATAGAATTGAATAATCGAGTTGGGACCCATTAGCTTTTCCTATTTATGACATAATCAATGCTCGTGCCAAATTTCAAGTTTCTATGTGAGAAAATTGGATTCCGTACGTAAAATTTGGAGGCTAATTCTTTGCACATAGAGTTGAAAAATCGAGTTGGGACCCATTAGCTTTTCCTATTTATGACATAATCAATGCTCGTGCCAAATTTCAAGTTTCTATGTGAGAAAATTGGATTCCGTACGTAAAATTTGGAGGCTAATCCTTTTGCACATAGAGTTGAAAAATCGAGTTGGGACCCATTAGCTTTTCCTATTTATGACATAATCAATGCTCTTGCCAAATTTCAAGTTTCTATGTGAGAAAATTGGATTCCGTACGTAAAATTTGGAGGCTAATTCTTTTGCACATAGAATTGAATAATCGAGTTGGGACCCATTAGCTTTTCCTATTTATGACATAATCAATGCTCGTGCCAAATTTCACGTTTCTATGACACTGGAAAGTGAGAAAAATACATTCCATACGGAAAATTTTGACGCTAATTCTTTTGCACATAGAATTGAATAATCGATTTAGGACCCATTAGCTTTTCCTATTTATGACATAATCGATGCTCGTGCCAAATTTCACGTTTCTATGACATTGGAAAGTGGGAAAAATACATTCCGTACGGAAAATTTTGACGCTAATTCTTTTGCGCATAGAATTGAATAATCGAGTTGAGACCCATTAGTTTTTCCTATTTTGAACATATACAATGCCCGTGCCAAATTTTAAGTTTCTATGTGAGAAAATTGGATTCTGTACGTAAAATTTGGACGCTAATTCTTTTGCGCATAGAATTGAATAATCGAGTTGGGACCCATTAGCTTTTCCTATTTATGACATAATCAATGCTCGTGCCAAATTTCAAGTTTCTATGTGAGAAAATTGGATTCCGTACGTAAAATTTGGAGGCTAATTCATACGCACATAGAGTTGAAAAATCGAGTTGGGACCCATTAGCTTTTCCTATTTATGACATAATCAATGCTCGTGCCAAATTTCAAGTTTCTATGTGAGAAAATTGGATTCCGTACATAAAATTTGGAGGCTAATTCTTTTGCACATAGAATTGAATAATCGAGTTGGACCCATTAGCTTTTCCTATTTATAACATAATCAATGCTCGTGCCAAATTTCACGTTTCTATGACACTGGAAAGTGAGAAAAATACATTCCGTACGTTAAATTTTGACGCTAATACTTTTGCGCATAGAATTGAATAATCGAGTTGGGACCCATTAGTTTTTCCTATTTTGAACATATACAATGCCCGTGCCAAATTTTACGTTTCTATGTGAGAAAATTGGATTCTGTACGTAAAATTTGGACGCTAATTCTTTTGCACATAGAATTGAATAATCGAGTTGGGACCCATTAGCTTTTCCTATTTATGACATAATCAATGCTCGTGCCAAATTTCAAGTTTCTATGTGAGAAAATTGGATTCCGTACGTAAAATTTGGAGGCTAATTCTTTTGCACATAGAGTTGAAAAATCGATTTGGGACCCATTAGCTTTTCCTATTTATGACATAATCAATGCTCGTGCCAAATTTCAAGTTTCTATGTGAGAAAATTGGATACCGTACGTAAAATTTGGATGCTAATTCTTTTGCACATAGAATTGAATAATCGAGTTGGGACCCATTAGCTTGTCCTATTTATGACATAATCAATGCTCGTGCCAAATTTCACGTTTCTATGACACTGGAAAGTGAGAAAAATACATTCCGTACGTTAAATTTTGATGCTAATTCTTTTGCGCATAGAATTGAATAATCGAGTAGGGACCCATTAGCTTTTCCTATTTATGACATAATCAATGCTCGTGCCAAATTTCAAGTTTCTGTGTGAGAAAATTGGATTCCGTATGTAAAATTTGGAGGCTAATTCTTTTGCACATAGAATTGAATAATCGAGTTGGGACCCATTAGCTTTTCCTATTTATGACATAATCAATGCTCGTGCCAAATTTCAAGTTTCTACGTGAGAAAATTGGATTCCGTACGTAAAATTTGAAGGCTAATTCTTTTGCACATAGAATTGAATAATCAAGTTAGGACCCATTAGCTTTTCTTATTTATGACATAATCAATGCCCGTGCCAAATTTTAAGTTTCTATGTGAGAAAATTACATTCCGTACGTAACATTTGGACGCTAATTCTTTTGCGCATAGAATTAAATAACGGAGTTGGGACCCATTAGCTTTTCCTATTTATGACATAATCAATGCCCGTGCCAAATTTCAAGTTTCTATGTGAGAAAATTGGATTCCGTACATAAAATTTGGAGGCTAATTCTTCTGCACATAGAATTGAAAAATCGAGTTGGGACCCATTAGCTTTTCCTATTTATGACATAATCAATGCCCGTGCCAAATTTTACGTTTCTATGTGAGAAAATTACATTCCGTACGTAAAACTTGGACGCTAATTCTTTAGTGCCTAGAATTAAATAACGGAGTTGGGACCCATTAGCTTTTCATATTTATGACATAATCAATGCTCGTGCCAAATTTCAAGTTTCTATGTGAGAAAATTGGATTCCGCACGTAAAATTTGGAGGCTAATTCTTTTGCACATAGAATTGAATAATCGAGTTGGGACGCATTAGCTTTTCCTATTTATGACATAATCAATGCTCGTGCCAAAAATTTCACGTTTCTATGACACTGGAAAGTGAGAAAAATACATTCCGTACGGAAAATTTTGACGCTCATTCTTTTGCGCATAGAATTGAATAATCGAGTTGAGACCCATTAGTTTTTCCTATTTTGAACATATACAATGCCCGTGCCAAATTTTAAGTTTCTATGTGAGAAAATTGGATTCTGTACGTAAAATTTGGACTCTAATTCTTTTGCGCATACAATTGAATAATCGAGTTGGGACCCATTAGCTTTTCCTATTTATGACATAATCAATGCTCGTGCCAAATTTCAAGTTTCTATGTGAGAAAATTGGATTCCGTACGTAAAATTTGGAGGCTAATTCTTTGCACATAGAGTTGAAAAATCGAGTTGGGACCCATTAGCTTTTCCTATTTATGACATAATCAATGCTCGTGCCAAATTTCAAGTTTCTATGTGAGAAAATTGGATTCCGTACGTAAAATTTGGAGGCTAATCCTTTTGCACATAGAGTTGAAAAATCGAGTTGGGACCCATTAGCTTTTCCTATTTATGACATAATCAATGCTCGTGCCAAATTTTAAGTTTCTATGTGAGAAAATTACATTCCATACGTAAAACTTGGACGCTAATTCTTTTGTGCCTAGAATTAAATATCAGAGTTGGGACCCTTTAGCTTTTCCTATTTATGACATAATCAATGCCCGTGCCAAATTTCAAGTTTCTATGTGAGAAAATTCGATTCCGTACGTAAAATTTGGAGACTAATTCTTTTGCACATAGAGTTGAAAAATCGAGTTGGGACCCATTAGCTTTTCCTATTTATGACATAATCAATGCTCTTGCCAAATTTCAAGTTTCTATGTGAGAAAATTGGATTCCGTACGTAAAATTTGGAGGCTAATTCTTTTGCACATAGAATTGAATAATCGAGTTGGGACCCATTAGCTTTTCCTATTTATGACATAATCAATGCTTGTGCCAAATTTCACGTTTCTATGACACTGGAAAGTGAGAAAAATACATTCCATACGTAAAATTTTGACGCTAATTCTTTTGCACATAGAATTGAATAATCGATTTAGGACCCATTAGCTTTTCCTATTTATGACATAATCGATGCTCGTGCCAAATTTCACGTTTCTATGACACTGGAAAGTGGGAAAAATACATTCCGTACGGAAAATTTTGACGCTAATTCTTTTGCGCATAGAATTGAATAATCGAGTTGAGACCCATTAGTTTTTCCTATTTTGAACATATACAATGCCCGTGCCAAATTTTAAGTTTCTATGTGAGAAAATTGGATTCTGTACGTAAAATTTGGACGCTAATTCTTTTGCGCATAGAATTGAATAATCGAGTTGGGACCCATTAGCTTTTCCTATTTATGACATAATCAATGCTCGTGCCAAATTTCAAGTTTCTATGTGAGAAAATTGGATTCCGTACGTAAAATTTGGAGGCTAATTCATACGCACATAGAGTTGAAAAATCGAGTTGGGACCCATTAGCTTTTCCTATTTATGACATAATCAATGCTCGTGCCAAATTTCAAGTTTCTATGTGAGAAAATTGGATTCCGTACATAAAATTTGGAGGCTAATTCTTTTGCACATAGAATTGAATAATCGAGTTGGACCCATTAGCTTTTCCTATTTATAACATAATCAATGCTCGTGCCAAATTTCACGTTTCTATGACACTGGAAAGTGAGAAAAATACATTCCGTACGTTAAATTTTGACGCTAATACTTTTGCGCATAGAATTGAATAATCGAGTTGGGACCCATTAGTTTTTCCTATTTTGAACATATACAATGCCCGTGCCAAATTTTACGTTTCTATGTGAGAAAATTGGATTCTGTACGTAAAATTTGGACGCTAATTCTTTTGCGCATAGAATTGAATAATCGAGTTGGGACCCATTAGCTTTTCCTATTTATGACATAATCAATGCTCGTGCCAAATTTCAAGTTTCTATGTGAGAAAATTGGATTCCGTACGTAAAATTTGGAGGCTAATTCTTTGCACATAGAGTTGAAAAATCGATTTGGGACCCATTAGCTTTTCCTATTTATGACATAATCAATGCTCGTGCCAAATTTCAAGTTTCTATGTGAGAAAATTGGATTCCGTACGTAAAATTTGAAGGCTAATTCTTTTGCACATAGAATTGAATAATCGAGTTAGGACCCATTAGCTTTTCTTATTTATGACATAATCAATGCTCGTGCCAAATTTTAAGTTTCTATGTGAGAAAATTACATTCCGTACGTAACATTTGGACGCTAATTCTTTTGCGCATAGAATTAAATAACGGAGTTGGGACCCATTAGCTTTTCCTATTTATGACATAATCAATGCTCGTGCCAAATTTCAAGTTTCTATGTGAGAAAATTGGATTCCGTACGTAAAATTTGGATGCTAATTCTTTTGCACATAGAATTGAATAATCGAGTTGGGACCCATTAGCTTGTCCTATTTATGACATAATCAATGCTCGTGCCAAATTTCACGTTTCTATGACACTGGAAAGTGAGAAAAATACATTCCGTACGTTAAATTTTGATGCTAATTCTTTTGCGCATAGAATTGAATAATCGAGTTGGGACCCATTAGCTTTTCCTATTTATGACATAATCAATGCTCGTGCCAAATTTCAAGTTTCTATGTGAGAAAATTGGATTCCGTACGTAAAATTTGGAGGCTAATTCTTTTGCACATAGAATTGAATAATCGAGTTGGGACCCATTAGCTTTTCCTATTTATGACATAATCAATGCTCGTGCCAAATTTCAAGTTTCTACGTGAGAAAATTGGATTCCGTACGTAAAATTTGAAGGCTAATTCTTTTGCACATAGAATTGAATAATCAAGTTAGGACCCATTAGCTTTTCTTATTTATGACATAATCAATGCCCGTGCCAAATTTTAAGTTTCTATGTGAGAAAATTACATTCCGTACGTAACATTTGGACGCTAATTCTTTTGCGCATAGAATTAAATAACGGAGTTGGGACCCATTAGCTTTTCCTATTTATGACATAATCAATGCCCGTGCCAAATTTCAAGTTTCTATGTGAGAAAATTGGATTCCGTACATAAAATTTGGAGGCTAATTCTTTTGCACATAGAATTGAAAAATCGAGTTGGGACCCATTAGCTTTTCCTATTTATGACATAATCAATGCCCGTGCCAAATTTTACGTTTCTATGTGAGAAAATTACATTCCGTACGTAAAACTTGGACGCTAATTCTTTAGTGCCTAGAATTAAATAACGGAGTTGGGACCCATTAGCTTTTCATATTTATGACATAATCAATGCTCGTGCCAAATTTCAAGTTTCTATGTGAGAAAATTGGATTCCGTACGTAAAATTTGGAGGCTAATTCTTTTGCACATAGAATTGAATAATCGAGTTGGGACGCATTAGCTTTTCCTATTTATGACATAATCAATGCTCGTGCCAAAAATTTCACATTTCTATGACACTGGAAAGTGAGAAAAATACATTCCGTACGGAAAATTTTGACGCTCATTCTTTTGCGCATAGAATTGAATAATCGAGTTGAGACCCATTAGTTTTTCCTATTTTGAACATATACAATGCCCGTGCCAAATTTTAAGTTTCTATGTGAGAAAATTGGATTCTGTACGTAAAATTTGGACGCTAATTCTTTTGCGCATAGAATTGAATAATCGAGTTGGGACCCATTAGCTTTTCCTATTTATGACATAATCAATGCTCGTGCCAAATTTCAAGTTTCTATGTGAGAAAATTGGATTCCGTACGTAAAATTTGGAGGCTAATTCTTTGCACATAGAGTTGAAAAATCGAGTTGGGACCCATTAGCTTTTCCTATTTATGACATAATCAATGCTCGTGCCAAATTTCAAGTTTCTATGTGAGAAAATTGGATTCCGTACGTAAAATTTGGAGGCTAATTCTTTTGCACATAGAGTTGAAAAATCGAGTTGGGACCCATTAGCTTTTCCTATTCATGACATAATCAATGCTCGTGTCAAATTTTAAGTTTCTATGTGAGAAAATTACATTCCATACGTAAAACTTGGACGCTAATTCTTTTGTGCCTAGAATTAAATATCAGAGTTGGGACCCTTTAGCTTTTCCTATTTATGACATAATCAATGCTCGTGCCAAATTTCAAGTTTCTATGTGAGAAAATTGGATTCCGTACGTAAAATTTGGATGCTAATTCTTTTGCACATAGAATTGAATAATCGAGTTGGGACCCATTAGCTTGCCCTATTTATGACATAATCAATGCTCGTGCCAAATTTCACGTTTCTATGACACTGGAAAGTGAGAAAAATACATTCCGTACGTTAAATTTTGATGCTAATTCTTTTGCGCATAGAATTGAATAATCGAGTTGGGACCCATTAGCTTTTCCTATTTATGACATAATCAATGCTCGTGCCAAATTTCAAGTTTCTATGTGAGAAAATTGGATTCCGTACGTAAAATTTGGAGGCTAATTCTTTTGCACATAGAATTGAATAATCGAGTTGGGACCCATTAGCTTTTCCTATTTATGACATAATCAATGCTCGTGCCGAATTTCAAGTTTCTACGTGAGAAAATTGGATTCCGTACGTAAAATTTGAAGCCTAATTCTTTTGCACATAGAATTGAATAATCGAGTTAGGACCCATTAGCTTTTCTTATTTATGACATAATCAATGCCCGTGCCAAATTTTAAGTTTCTATGTGAGAAAATTACATTCCGTACGTAACATTTGGACGCTAATTCTTTTGCGCATAGAATTTAATAACGGAGTTGGGACCCATTAGCTTTTCCTATTTATGACATAATCAATGCCCGTGCCAAATTTCAAGTTTCTATGTGAGAAAATTGGATTCCGTACATAAAATTTGGAGGCTAATTCTTTTGCACATAGAATTGAATAATCGAGTTGGGACGCATTAGCTTTTCCTATTTATGACATAATCAATGCTCGTGCCAAAAAATTCACGTTTCTATGACACTGGAAAGTGAGAAAAATACATTCCATACGTAAAATTTTGACGCTAATTCTTTTGCACATAGAATTGAATAATCGAGTTAGGCCCCATTAGCTTTTCCTATTTATGACATAATCAATGCTCGTGCCAAATTTCACGTTTCTATGACACTGGAAAGTGAGAAAAATACATTCCGTACGGAAAATTTTGACGCTCATTCTTTTGCGCATAGAATTGAATAATCGAGTTGAGACCCATTAGTTTTTCCTATTTTGAACATAAACAATGCCCGTGCCAAATTTTAAGTTTCTATGTGAGAAAATTGGATTCTATACGTAAAATTTGGATGCTAATTCTTTTGCGCATAGAATTGAATAATCGAGTTGGGACCCATTAGCTTTTCCTATTTATGACATAATCAATGCTCGTGCCAAATTTCAAGTTTCTATGTGAGAAAATTGGATTCCGTATGTAAAATTTGGAGGCTAATTCTTTTGCACATAGAATTGAATAATCGAGTTGGACCCATAAGCTTTTCCTATTTATGACATAATCAATGCTCGTGCCAAATTTCACGTTTCTATGACACTGGAAAGTGAGAAAAATACATTCCGTACGTAAAAGTTTGATGCTAATTCTTTTGCGCATAGAATTGAATAATCGAGTTGTGACCCATTCGTTTTTCTCATTTAGAACATATTCAATGCCTGTGCCAAATTTTAAGTTTCTATGTGAGAAAATTGGATTGTGTACGTAAAATTTGGACGCTAATTCTTTTGCGCATAGAATTGAATAATCGAGTTGGGACCCATTAGCTTTTCCTATTTATGACATAATCAATGCCCGTGCCAAATTTTAAGTTTCTATGTGAGAAAATTACATTCCATACGTAAAACTTGGACGCTAATTCTTTTGTGCCTAGAATTAAATATCAGAGTTAGGACCCTTTAGCTTTTCCTATTTATGACATAATCAATGCCCGTGCCAAATTTCAAGTTTCTATGTGAGAAAATTGGATTCCGTACATAAAATTTGGAGGCTAATTCTTTTGCACATAGAATTGAAAAATCGAGTTGGGACCCATTAGCTTTTCCTATTTATGACATAATCAATGCCCATGCCAAATTTTAAGTTTCTATGTGAGAAAATTACATTCCGTACGTAAAAGTTGGACGCTAATTCTTTAGTGCCTAGAATTAAATAACGGAGTTGGGACCCATTAGCTTTATCTATTTATGACATAATCAATGCCCGTGCCAAATTTCAAGTTTCTATGTGAGAAAATTGGATTCCGTACGTAAAATTTGGAGGCTAATTCTTTTGCACATAGAGTTGAAAAATCGAGTTGGGACCCATTAGCTTTTCCTATTTATGACATAATCAATGCTCGTGCCAAATTTCAAGTTTCTATGTGAGAAAATTGGATTCCGTACGTAAAATTTGGAGGCTAATTCTTTTGCGCATAGAATTGAATAATCGAGTTGGGACCCATTAGCTTTTCCTATTTATGACATAATCAATGCTCGTGCGAAATTTCACGTTTCTATGACACTGAAAAGTGAGAAAAATACATTCCATACGTAAAATTTTGACGCTAATTCTTTTCCACATAGAATTGAATAATCGATTTAGGACCCATTAGCTTTTCCTATTTATGACATAATCGATGCTCGTGCCAAATTTCACGTTTCTATGACATTGGAAAGTGGGAAAAATACATTCCGTAAGGAAAATTTTGACGCTAATTCTTTTACGCATAGAATTGAATAATCGAGTTGAGACCCATTAGTTTTTCCTATTTTGAACATTTACAATGCCCGTGCCAAATTTTAAGTTTCTATGTGAGAAAATTGGATTCTGTATGTAAAATTTGGACGCTAATTCTTTTGCGCATAGAATTGAATAATCGAGTTGGGACCCATTAGCTTTTCCTATTTATGACATAATCAATGCTCGTGCCAAATTTCACGTTTCTATGACACTGGAAAGTGAGAAAAATACATTCCGTACGGAAAATTTTGACGCTAATTCTTTTGCGCATAGAATTGAATAATCGAGTTGAGACCCATTAGTTTTTCCTATTTTGAACATTTACAATGCCCGTGCCAAATTTTAAGTTTCTATGTGAGAAAATTGGATTCTGTACGTAAAATTTGGACGCTAATTCTTTTGCGCATAGAATTGAATAATCGAGTTGGGACCCATTAGCTTTTCCTATTTATGACATATTCAAAGCTCGTGCCAAATTTCAAGTTTCTATGTGAGAAAATTGGATTCCGTACGTAAAATTTGGAGGCTAATTCTTTCGCACATAGAGTTGAAAAATCGAGTTGGGACCCATTAGCTTTTCCTATTTATGACATAATCAATGCTCGTGCCAAATTTCAAGTTTCTATGTGAGAAAATTGGATTCCGTACATAAAATTTGGAGGCTAATTCTTTTGCACATAGAATTGAATAATCGAGTTGGACCCATTAGCTTTTTCTATTTATAACATAATCAATGCTCGTGCTAAATTTCACGTTTCTATGACACTGGAAAGTGAGAAAAATACATTCCGTACGTTAAATTTTGACGCTAATACTTTTGCGCATAGAATTGAATAATCGAGTTGGGACCCATTAGTTTTTCCTATTTAGAACATATTCAATGCCCGTGCCAAATTTTACGTTTCTATGTGAGAAAATTGGATTGTGTACGTAAAATTTGGACGCTAATTCTTTTGCGCATAGAATTGAATAATCGAGTTGGGACCCATTAGCTTTTCCTATTTATGACATAATCAATGCTCGTGCCAAATTTCAAGTTTCTATGTGAGAAAATTGGATTCCGTACGTAAAATTTGGAGGCTAATTCTTTGCACATAGAGTTGAAAAATCGATTTGGGACCCATTAGCTTTTCCTATTTATGACATAATCAATGCTCGTGCCAAATTTCAAGTTTCTATGTGAGAAAATTGGATTCCGTACGTAAAATTTGGATGCTAATTCTTTTGCACATAGAATTGAATAATCGAGTTGGGACCCATTAGCTTGTCCTATTTATGACATAATCAATGCTCGTGCCAAATTTCACGTTTCTATGACACTGGAAAGTGAGAAAAATACATTCCGTACGTTAAATTTTGATGCTAATTCTTTTGCGCATAGAATTGAATAATCGAGTTGGGACCCATTAGCTTTTCCTATTTATGACATAATCAATGCTCGTGCCAAATTTCAAGTTTCTATGTGAGAAAATTGGATTCCGTACGTAAAATTTGGAGGCTAATTCTTTTGCACATAGAATTGAATAATCGAGTTGGGACCCATTAGCTTTTCCTATTTATGACATAATCAATGCTCGTGCCAAATTTCAAGTTTCTACGTGAGAAAATTGGCTTCCGTACATAACATTTGAAGGCTAATTCTTTTGCACATAGAATTGAATAATCGAGTTAGGACCCATTAGCTTTTCTTATTTATGACATAATCAATGCCCGTGCCAAATTTTAAGTTTCTATGTGAGAAAATTACATTCCGTACGTAAAATTTGGACGCTAATTCTTTTGCGCATAGAATTAAATAACGGAGTTGGGACCCATTAGCTTTTCCTATTTATGACATAATCAATGCCCGTGCCAAATTTCAAGTTTCTATGTGAGAAAATTGGATTCCGTACATAAAATTTGGAGGCTAATTCTTTTGCACATAGAATTGAAAAATCGAGTTGGGACCCATTAGCTTTTCCTATTTATGACATAATCAATACCCGTGCCAAATTTTAAGTTTCTATGTGAGAAAATTACATTCCGTACGTAAAACTTGGACGCCAATTCTTTAGTGCCTAGAATTAAATAACGGAGTTGGGACCCATTAGCTTTTCCTATTTATGACATAATCAATGCTCGTGCCAAATTTCAAGTTTCTATGTGAGAAAATTGGATTCCGTACGTAAAATTTGGAGGCTAATTCTTTTGCACATAGAATTGAATAATCGAGTTGGGACGCATTAGCTTTTCCTATTTATGACATAATCAATGCTCGTGCCAAAAATTTCACGTTTCTATGACACTGGAAAGTGAGAAAAATACATTCCATATGTAAAATTTTGACGCTAATTCTTTTGCGCATAGAATTGAATAATCGAGTTGTGACCCATTCGTTTTTCCTATTTAGAACATATTCAATGCCTTTGCCAAATTTTAAGTTTCTATGTGAGAAAATTGGATTGTGTACGTAAAATTTGGACGCTAATTCTTTTGCGCATAGAATTGAATAATCGAGTTGGGACCCATTAGCTTTTCCTATTTATGACATAATCAATGCTCGTGCCAAATTTCACATTTCTATGACACTGGAAAGTGAGAAAAATACATTCCGTACGGAAAATTTTGACGCTAATTCTTTTGCGCATAGAATTGAATAATCGAGTTGAGACCCATTAGTTTTTCCTATTTTGAACATATACAATGCCCGTGCCAAATTTTAAGTTTCTATGTGAGAAAATTACATTCCATACGTAAAACTTGGATGCTAATTCTTTTGTGCCTAGAATTAAATATTAGAGTTGGGACCCTTTAGCTTTTCCTATTTATGACATAATCAATGCCCGTGCCAAATTTCAAGTTTCTATGTGAGAAAATTGGATTCCGTACATAAAATTTGGAGGCTAATTCTTTTGCACATAGAATTGAAAAATCGAGTTGGGACCCATTAGCTTTTCCTATTTATGACATAATCAATGCCCGTGCCAAATTTTAAGTTTCTATGTGAGAAAATTACATTCCGTACGTAACATTTGGACGCTAATTCTTTTGCGCATTGAATTAAATAACGGAGTTGGGACCCATTAGCTTTTCCTATTTATGACATAATCAATGCCCGTGCCAAATTTCAAGTTTCTATGTGAGAAAATTGGATTCCGTACATAAAATTTGGAGGCTAATTCTTTTGCACATAGAATTGAAAAATCGAGTTGGGACCCATTAGCTTTTCCTATTTATGACATAATCAATGCTCTTGCCAAATTTCAAGTTTCTATGTGAGAAAATTGGATTCCGTACGTAAAATTTGGAGGCTAATTCTTTTGCACATAGAATTGAATAATCGAGTTGGGACCCATTAGCTTTTCCTATTTATGACATAATCAATGCTCGTGCGAAATTTCACGTTTCTATGACACTGGAAAGTGAGAAAAATACATTCCATACGTAAAATTTTGACGCTAATTCTTTTGCACATAGAATTGAATAATCGATTTAAGACCCATCAGCTTTTCCTATTTATGACATAATCGATGCTCGTGCCAAATTTCACGTTTCTATGACACTGGAAAGTGGGAAAAATACATTCCGTACGGAAAATTTTGACGCTAATTCTTTTGCGCATAGAATTGAATAATCGAGTTGAGACCCATTAGTTTTTCCTATTTTGAACATTTACAATGCCCGAGCCAAATTTTAAGTTTCTATGTGAGAAAATTGGATTCTGTACGTAAAATTTGGACGCTAATTCTTTTGCGCATAGAATTGAATAATCGAGTTGGGACCCATTAGCTTTTCCTATTTATGACATAATCAATGCTCGTGCCACATTTCAAGTTTCTATGTGAGAAAATTGGATTCCGTACGTAAAATTTGGAGGCTAATTCTTTCGCACATAGAGTTGAAAAATCGAGTTGGGACCCATTAGCTTTTCCTATTTATGACATAATCAATGCTCGTGCCAAATTTCAAGTTTCTATGTGAGAAAATTGGATTCCGTACATAAAATTTGGAGGCTAATTCTTTTGCACATAGAATTGAATAATCGAGTTGGACCCATTAGCTTTTCCTATTTATAACATAATCAATGCTCGTGCTAAATTTCACGTTTCTATGACACTGGAAAGTGGGAAAAATACATTCCGTACGTTAAATTTTGACGCTAATACTTTTGCGCATAGAATTGAATAATCGAGTTGGGACCCATTAGTTTTTCCTATTTAGAACATATTCAATGCCCGTGCCAAATTTTACGTTTCTATGTGAGAAAATTGGATTGTGTACGTAAAATTTGGACGCTAATTCTTTTGCGCATAGAATTGAATAATCGAGTTGGGACCCATTAGCTTTTCCTATTTATGACATAATCAATGCTCGTGCCAAATTTCACGTTTCTATGACACTGGAAAGTGAGAAAAATACATTCCGTACGTTAAATTTTGATGCTAATTCTTTTGCGCATAGAATTGAATAATCGAGTTGGGACCCATTAGCTTTTCCTATTTATGACATAATCAATGCTCGTGCCAAATTTCAAGTTTCTATGTGAGAAAATTGGATTCTGTACGTAAAATTTGGAGGCTAATTCTTTTGCACATAGAATTGAATAATCGAGTTGGGACCCATTAGCTTTTCCTATTTACGACATAATCAATGCTCGTGCCAAATTTCAAGTTTCTACGTGAGAAAATTGGATTCCGTACGTAAAATTTGAAGGCTAATTCTTTTGCACATAGAATTGAATAATCGAGTTAGGACCAATTAGCTTTTCTTATTTATGACATAATCAATGCCCGTGCCAAATTTTAAGTTTCTATGTGAGAAAATTACATTCCGTACGTAACATTTGGACGCTAATTCTTTTGCGCATAGAATTAAATAACGGAGTTGGGACCCATTAGCTTTTCCTATTTATGACATAATCAATGCCCGTGCCAAATTTCAAGTTTCTATGTGAGAAAATTGGATTCCGTACATCAAATTTGGAGGCTAATTCTTTTGCACATAGAATTGAAAAATCGAGTTGGGACCCATTAGCTTTTCCTATTTATGACATAATCAATGCCCGTGCCAAATTTTAAGTTTCTATGTGAGAAAATTACATTCCGTACGTAAAACTTGGACGCTAATTCTTTAGTGCCTAGAATTAAATAACGGAGTTGGGACCCATTAGCTTTTCATATTTATGACATAATCAATGCTCGTGCCAAATTTCAAGTTTCTATGTGAGAAAATTGGATTCCGTACGTAAAATTTGGAGGCTAATTCTTTTGCACATAGAATTGAATAATCGATTTGGGACGCATTAGCTTTTCCTATTTATGACATAATCAATGCTCGTGCCAAAAATTTCACATTTCTATGACACTGGAAAGTGAGAAAAATACATTCCGTACGGAAAATTTTGACGCTCATTCTTTTGCGCATAGAATTGAATAATCGAGTTGAGACCCATTAGTTTTTCCTATTTTGAACATATACAATGCCCGTGCCAAATTTTAAGTTTCTATGTGAGAAAATTGGATTCTGTACGTAAAATTTGGACGCTAATTCTTTTGCGCATAGAATTGAATAATCGAGTTGGGACCCATTAGCTTTTCCTATTTATGACATAATCAATGCTTGTGCCAAATTTCAAGTTTCTATGTGAGAAAATTGGATTCCGTACGTAAAATTTGGAGGCTAATTCTTTGCACATAGAGTTGAAAAATCGAGTTGGGACCCATTAGCTTTTCCTATTTATGACATAATCAATGCTCGTGCCAAATTTCAAGTTTCTATGTGAGAAAATTGGATTCCGTACGTAAAATTTGGAGGCTAATTCTTTTGCACATAGAGTTGAAAAATCGAGTTGGGACCCATTAGCTTTTCCTATTTATGACATAATCAATGCTCGTGCCAAATTTCAAGTTTCTATGTGAGAAAATTGGATTCCGTACGTAAAATTTGGAGGCTAATTCTTTCGCACATAGAGTTGAAAAATCGAGTTGGGACCCATTAGCTTTTCCTATTTATGACATAATCAATGCTCGTGCCAAATTTCAAGTTTCTATGTGAGAAAATTGGATTCCGTACATAAAATTTGGAGGCTAATTCTTTTGCACATAGAATTGAATAATCGAGTTGGACCCATTAGCTTTTCCTATTTATGACATAATCAATGCTCGTGCTAAATTTCACGTTTCTATGACACTGGAAAGTGGGAAAAATACATTCCGTACGTTAAATTTTGACGCTAATACTTTTGCGCATAGAATTGAATAATCGAGTTGGGACCCATTAGTTTTTCCTATTTAGAACATATTCAATGCCCGTGCCAAATTTTACGTTTCTATGTGAGAAAATTGGATTGTGTACGTAAAATTTGGACGCTAATTCTTTTGCGCATAGAATTGAATAATCGAGTTGGGACCCATTAGCTTTTCCTATTTATGACATAATCAATGCTCGTGCCAAATTTCACGTTTCTATGACACTGGAAAGTGAGAAAAATACATTCCGTACGTTAAATTTTGATGCTAATTCTTTTGCGCATAGAATTGAATAATCGAGTTGGGACCCATTAGCTTTTCCTATTTATGACATAATCAATGCTCGTGCCAAATTTCAAGTTTCTATGTGAGAAAATTGGATTCTGTACGTAAAATTTGGAGGCTAATTCTTTTGCACATAGAATTGAATAATCGAGTTGGGACCCATTAGCTTTTCCTATTTACGACATAATCAATGCTCGTGCCAAATTTCAAGTTTCTACGTGAGAAAATTGGATTCCGTACGTAAAATTTGAAGGCTAATTCTTTTGCACATAGAATTGAATAATCGAGTTAGGACCAATTAGCTTTTCTTATTTATGACATAATCAATGCCCGTGCCAAATTTTAAGTTTCTATGTGAGAAAATTACATTCCGTACGTAACATTTGGACGCTAATTCTTTTGCGCATAGAATTAAATAACGGAGTTGGGACCCATTAGCTTTTCCTATTTATGACATAATCAATGCCCGTGCCAAATTTCAAGTTTCTATGTGAGAAAATTGGATTCCGTACATCAAATTTGGAGGCTAATTCTTTTGCACATAGAATTGAAAAATCGAGTTGGGACCCATTAGCTTTTCCTATTTATGACATAATCAATGCCCGTGCCAAATTTTAAGTTTCTATGTGAGAAAATTACATTCCGTACGTAAAACTTGGACGCTAATTCTTTAGTGCCTAGAATTAAATAACGGAGTTGGGACCCATTAGCTTTTCATATTTATGACATAATCAATGCTCGTGCCAAATTTCAAGTTTCTATGTGAGAAAATTGGATTCCGTACGTAAAATTTGGAGGCTAATTCTTTTGCACATAGAATTGAATAATCGATTTGGGACGCATTAGCTTTTCCTATTTATGACATAATCAATGCTCGTGCCAAAAATTTCACATTTCTATGACACTGGAAAGTGAGAAAAATACATTCCGTACGGAAAATTTTGACGCTCATTCTTTTGCGCATAGAATTGAATAATCGAGTTGAGACCCATTAGTTTTTCCTATTTTGAACATATACAATGCCCGTGCCAAATTTTAAGTTTCTATGTGAGAAAATTGGATTCTGTACGTAAAATTTGGACGCTAATTCTTTTGCGCATAGAATTGAATAATCGAGTTGGGACCCATTAGCTTTTCCTATTTATGACATAATCAATGCTCGTGCCAAATTTCAAGTTTCTATGTGAGAAAATTGGATTCCGTACGTAAAATTTGGAGGCTAATTCTTTGCACATAGAGTTGAAAAATCGAGTTGGGACCCATTAGCTTTTCCTATTTATGACATAATCAATGCTCGTGCCAAATTTCAAGTTTCTATGTGAGAAAATTGGATTCCGTACGTAAAATTTGGAGGCTAATTCTTTTGCACATAGAGTTGAAAAATCGAGTTGGGAGCCATTAGCTTTTCCTATTTATGACATAATCAATGCTCGTGCCAAATTTCAAGTTTCTATGTGAGAAAATTGGATTCCGTACGTAAAATTTGGAGGCTAATTCTTTCGCACATAGAGTTGAAAAATCGAGTTGGGACCCATTAGCTTTTCCTATTTATGACATAATCAATGCTCGTGCCAAATTTCAAGTTTCTATGTGAGAAAATTGGATTCCGTACATAAAATTTGGAGGCTAATTCTTTTGCACATAGAATTGAATAATCGAGTTGGACCCATTAGCTTTTCCTATTTATGACATAATCAATGCTCGTGCTAAATTTCACGTTTCTATGACACTGGAAAGTGGGAAAAATACATTCCGTACGTTAAATTTTGACGCTAATACTTTTGCGCATAGAATTGAATAATCGAGTTGGGACCCATTAGTTTTTCCTATTTAGAACATATTCAATGCCCGTGCCAAATTTTACGTTTCTATGTGAGAAAATTGGATTGTGTACGTAAAATTTGGACGCTAATTCTTTTGCGCATAGAATTGAATAATCGAGTTGGGACCCATTAGCTTTTCCTATTTATGACATAATCAATGCTCGTGCCAAATTTCACGTTTCTATGACACTGGAAAGTGAGAAAAATACATTCCGTACGTTAAATTTTGATGCTAATTCTTTTGCGCATAGAATTGAATAATCGAGTTGGGACCCATTAGCTTTTCCTATTTATGACATAATCAATGCTCGTGCCAAATTTCAAGTTTCTATGTGAGAAAATTGGATTCTGTACGTAAAATTTGGAGGCTAATTCTTTTGCACATAGAATTGAATAATCGAGTTGGGACCCATTAGCTTTTCCTATTTACGACATAATCAATGCTCGTGCCAAATTTCAAGTTTCTACGTGAGAAAATTGGATTCCGTACGTAAAATTTGAAGGCTAATTCTTTTGCACATAGAATTGAATAATCGAGTTAGGACCAATTAGCTTTTCTTATTTATGACATAATCAATGCCCGTGCCAAATTTTAAGTTTCTATGTGAGAAAATTACATTCCGTACGTAACATTTGGACGCTAATTCTTTTGCGCATAGAATTAAATAACGGAGTTGGGACCCATTAGCTTTTCCTATTTATGACATAATCAATGCCCGTGCCAAATTTCAAGTTTCTATGTGAGAAAATTGGATTCAGTACATCAAATTTGGAGGCTAATTCTTTTGCACATAGAATTGAAAAATCGAGTTGGGACCCATTAGCTTTTCCTATTTATGACATAATCAATGCCCGTGCCAAATTTTAAGTTTCTATGTGAGAAAATTACATTCCGTACGTAAAACTTGGACGCTAATTCTTTAGTGCCTAGAATTAAATAACGGAGTTGGGACCCATTAGCTTTTCATATTTATGACATAATCAATGCTCGTGCCAAATTTCAAGTTTCTATGTGAGAAAATTGGATTCCGTACGTAAAATTTGGAGGCTAATTCTTTTGCACATAGAATTGAATAATCGATTTGGGACGCATTAGCTTTTCCTATTTATGACATAATCAATGCTCGTGCCAAAAATTTCACATTTCTATGACACTGGAAAGTGAGAAAAATACATTCCGTACGGAAAATTTTGACGCTCATTCTTTTGCGCATAGAATTGAATAATCGAGTTGAGACCCATTAGTTTTTCCTATTTTGAACATATACAATGCCCGTGCCAAATTTTAAGTTTCTATGTGAGAAAATTGGATTCTGTACGTAAAATTTGGACGCTAATTCTTTTGCGCATAGAATTGAATAATCGAGTTGGGACCCATTAGCTTTTCCTATTTATGACATAATCAATGCTCGTGCCAAATTTCAAGTTTCTATGTGAGAAAATTGGATTCCGTACGTAAAATTTGGAGGCTAATTCTTTGCACATAGAGTTGAAAAATCGAGTTGGGACCCATTAGCTTTTCCTATTTATGACATAATCAATGCTCGTGCCAAATTTCAAGTTTCTATGTGAGAAAATTGGATTCCGTACGTAAAATTTGGAGGCTAATTCTTTTGCACATAGAGTTGAAAAATCGAGTTGGGAGCCATTAGCTTTTCCTATTTATGACATAATCAATGCTCGTGCCAAATTTCAAGTTTCTATGTGAGAAAATTGGATTCCGTACGTAAAATTTGGAGGCTAATTCTTTCGCACATAGAGTTGAAAAATCGAGTTGGGACCCATTAGCTTTTCCTATTTATGACATAATCAATGCTCGTGCCAAATTTCAAGTTTCTATGTGAGAAAATTGGATTCCGTACATAAAATTTGGAGGCTAATTCTTTTGCACATAGAATTGAATAATCGAGTTGGACCCATTAGCTTTTCCTATTTATGACATAATCAATGCTCGTGCTAAATTTCACGTTTCTATGACACTGGAAAGTGGGAAAAATACATTCCGTACGTTAAATTTTGACGCTAATACTTTTGCGCATAGAATTGAATAATCGAGTTGGGACCCATTAGTTTTTCCTATTTAGAACATATTCAATGCCCGTGCCAAATTTTACGTTTCTATGTGAGAAAATTGGATTGTGTACGTAAAATTTGGACGCTAATTCTTTTGCGCATAGAATTGAATAATCGAGTTGGGACCCATTAGCTTTTCCTATTTATGACATAATCAATGCTCGTGCCAAATTTCACGTTTCTATGACACTGGAAAGTGAGAAAAATACATTCCGTACGTTAAATTTTGATGCTAATTCTTTTGCGCATAGAATTGAATAATCGAGTTGGGACCCATTAGCTTTTCCTATTTATGACATAATCAATGCCCGTGCCAAATTTCAAGTTTCTATGTGAGAAAATTGGATTCCGTACATAAAATTTGGAGGCTAATTCTTTTGCACATAGAATTGAAAAATCGAGTTGGGACCCATTAGCTTTTCCTATTTATGACATAATCAATGCCCGTGCCAAATTTTAAGTTTCTATGTGAGAAAATTACATTCCGTACGTAAAACTTGGACGCTAATTCTTTAGTGCCTAGAATTAAATAACGGAGTTGGGACCCATTAGCTTTTCATATTTATGACATAATCAATGCTCGTGCCAAATTTCAAGTTTCTATGTGAGAAAATTGGATTCCGTACGTAAAATTTGGAGGCTAATTCTTTTGCACATAGAATTGAATAATCGAGTTGGGACGCATTAGCTTTTCCTATTTATGACATAATCAATGCTCGTGCCAAAATTTCACATTTCTATGACACTGGAAAGTGAGAAAAATACATTCCGTACGGAAAATTTTGACGCTCATTCTTTTGCGCATAGAATTGAATAATCGAGTTGAGACCCATTAGTTTTTCCTACTTTGAACATATACAATGCCCGTGCCAAATTTTAAGTTTCTATGTGAGAAAATTGGATTCTGTACGTAAAACTTGGACGCTAATTCTTTTGTGCCTAGAATTAAATATCAGAGTTGGGACCCTTTAGCTTTTCCTATTTATGACATAATCAATGCTCGTGCCAAATTTCAAGTTTCTATGTGAGAAAATTGGATTCCGTACGTAAAATTTGGATGCTAATTCTATTGCACATAGAATTGAATAATCGAGTTGGGACCCATTAGCTTGTCCTATTTATGACATAATCAATGCTCGTGCCAAATTTCACGTTTCTATGACACTGGAAAGTGAGAAAAATACATTCCGTACGTTAAATTTTGATGCTAATTCTTTTGCGCATAGAATTGAATAATCGAGTTGGGACCCATTAGCTTTTCCTATTTATGACATAATCAATGCTCGTGCCAAATTTCAAGTTTCTATGTGAGAAAATTGGATTCCGTACGTAAAATTTGGAGGCTAATTCTTTTGCACATAGAATTGAATAATCGAGTTGGGACCCATTAGCTTTTCCTATTTATGACATAATCAATGCTCGTGCCAAATTTCAAGTTTCTACGTGAGAAAATTGGATTCCGTACGTAAAATTTGAAGGCTAATTCTTTTGCACATAGAATTGAATAATCGAGTTAGGACCCATTAGCTTTTCTTATTTATGACATAATCAATGCCCGTGCCAAATTTTAAGTTTCTATGTGAGAAAATTACATTCCGTACGTAACATTTGGACGCTAATTTTTTTGCGCATAGAATTAAATAACGGAGTTGGGACCCATTAGCTTTTCCTATTTATGACATAATCAATGCCCGTGCCAAATTTCAAGTTTCTATGTGAGAAAATTGGATTCCGTACATAAAATTTGGAGGCTAATTCTTTTGCACATAGAATTGAAAAATCGAGTTGGGACCCATTAGCTTTTCCTATTTATGACATAATCAATACCCGTGCCAAATTTTAAGTTTCTATGTGAGAAAATTACATTCCGTACGTAAAACTTGGACGCTAATTCTTTAGTGCCTAGAATTAAATAACGGAGTTGGGACCCATTAGCTTTTCCTATTTATGACATAATCAATGCTCGTGCCAAATTTCAAGTTTCTATGTGAGAAAATTGGATTCCGTCCGTAAAATTTGGAGGCTAATTCTTTTGCACATAGAATTGAATAATCGAGTTGGGACGCATTAGCTTTTCCTATTTATGACATAATCAATGCTCGTGCCAAAAAATTCACGTTTCTATGACACTGGAAAGTGAGAAAAATACATTCCATACGTAAAATTTTGACGCTAATTCTTTTGCACATAGAATTGAATAATCGAGTTAGGCCCCATTAGCTTTTCCTATTTATGACATAATCAATGCTCGTGCCAAATTTCACGTTTCTATGACACTGGAAAGTGAGAAAAATACATTCCGTACGGAAAATTTTGACGCTCATTCTTTTGCGCATAGAATTGAATAATCGAGTTGAGACCCATTAGTTTTTCCTATTTTGAACATAAACAATGCCCGTGCCAAATTTTAAGTTTCTATGTGAGAAAATTGGATTCTATACGTAAAATTTGGATGCTAATTCTTTTGCGCATAGAATTGAATAATCGAGTTGGGACCCATTAGCTTTTCCTATTTATGACATAATCAATGCTCGTGCCAAATTTCAAGTTTCTATGTGAGAAAATTGGATTCCGTATGTAAAATTTGGAGGCTAATTCTTTTGCACATAGAATTGAATAATCGAGTTGGACCCATTAGCTTTTCCTATTTATGACATAATCAATGCTCGTGCCAAATTTCACGTTTCTATGACACTGGAAAGTGAGAAAAATACATTCCGTACGTAAAAGTTTGATGCTAATTCTTTTGCGCATAGAATTGAATAATCGAGTTGTGACCCATTCGTTTTTCCTATTTAGAACATATTCAATGCCTGTGCCAAATTTTAAGTTTCTATGTGAGAAAATTGGATTGTGTACGTAAAATTTGGACGCTAATTCTTTTGCGCATAGAATTGAATAATCGAGTTGGGACCCATTAGCTTTTCCTATTTATGACATAATCAATGCTCGTGCCAAATTTCACGTTTCTATGACACTGGAAAGTGAGAAAAATACATTCCGTACGGAAAATTTTGACGCTAATTCTTTTGCGCATAGAATTGAATAATCGAGTTGAGACCCATTAGTTTTTCCTATTTTGAACATATACAATGCCCGTGCCAAATTTTAAGTTTCTATGTGAGAAAATTACATTCCATACGTAAAACTTGGACGCTAATTCTTTTGTGCCTAGAATTAAATATCAGAGTTGGGACCCTTTAGCTTTTCCTATTTATGACATAATCAATGCCCGTGCCAAATTTCAAGTTTCTATGCGAGAAAATTGGATTCCGTACATAAAATTTGGAGGCTAATTCTTTTGCACATAGAATTGAAAAATCGAGTTGGGACCCATTAGCTTTTCCTATTTATGACATAATCAATGCCCATGCCAAATTTTAAGTTTCTATGTGAGAAAATTACATTCCGTACGTAAAAGTTGGACGCTAATTCTTTAGTGCCTAGAATTAAATAACGGAGTTGGGACCCATTAGCTTTATCTATTTATGACATAATCAATGCCCGTGCCAAATTTCAAGTTTCTATGTGAGAAAATTGGATTCCGTACGTAAAATTTGGAGGCTAATTCTTTTGCACATAGAGTTGAATAATCGAGTTGGGACCCATTAGCTTTTCCTATTTATGACATAATCAATGTTCGTGCGAAATTTCACGTTTCTATGACACTGGAAAGTGAGAAAAATACATTCCATACGTAAAATTTTGACGCTAATTCTTTTGCACATAGAATTGAATAATCGATTTAGGACCCATTAGCTTTTCCTATTTATGACATAATCGATGCTCGTGCCAAATTTCACGTTTCTATGACACTGGAAAGTGGGAAAAATACATTCCGTACGGAAAATTTTGACGCTAATTCTTTTGCGCATAGAATTGAATAATCGAGTTGAGACCCATTAGTTTTTCCTATTTTGAACATTTACAATGCCCGTGCCAAATTTTAAGTTTCTATGTGAGAAAATTGGATTCTGTACGTAAAATTTGGACGCTAATTCTTTTGCGCATAGAATTGAATAATCGAGTTGGGACCCATTAGCTTTTCCTATTTATGACATAATCAATGCTCGTGCCAAATTTCACGTTTCTATGACACTGGAAAGTGAGAAAAATACATTCCGTACGGAAAATTTTGACGCTAATTCTTTTGCGCATAGAATTGAATAATCGAGTTGAGACCCATTAGTTTTTCCTATTTTGAACATATACAATGCCCGTGCCAAATTTTAAGTTTCTATGTGAGAAAATTACATTCCATACGTAAAACTTGGACGCTAATTCTTTTGTGCCTAGAATTAAATATCAGAGTTGGGACCCTTTAGCTTTTCCTATTAATACATAATCAATGCCCGTGCCAAATTTCAAGTTTCTATGTGAGAAAATTGGATTCCGTACATAAAATTTGGAGGCTAATTCTTTTGCACATAGAATTGAAAAATTGAGTTGGGACCCATTAGCTTTTCCTATTTATGACAATCAATGCCCGTGCCAAATTTTAAGTTTCTATGTGAGAAAATTACATTCCGTACGTAACATTTGGACGCTAATTCTTTTGCGCATAGAATTAAATAACGGAGTTGGGACCCATTAGCTTTTCCTATTTATGACATAATCAATGCCCGTGCCAAATTTCAAGTTTCTATGTGAGAAAATTGGATTCCGTACATAAAATTTGGAGGCTAATTCTTTTGCACATAGAATTGAAAAATCGAGTTGGGACCCATTAGCTTTTCCTATTTATGACATAATCAATGCTCTTGCCAAATTTCAAGTTTCTATGTGAGAAAATTGGATTCCGTACGTAAAATTTGGAGGCTAATTCTTTTGCACATAGAATTGAATAATCGAGTTGGGACCCATTAGCTTTTCCTATTTATGACATAATCAATGCTCGTGCGAAATTTCACGTTTCTATGACACTGGAAAGTGAGAAAAATACATTCCATACGTAAAATTTTGATGCTAATTCTTTTGCACATAGAATTGAATAATCGATTTAGGACCCATTAGCTTTTCCTATTTATGACATAATCGATGCTCGTGCCAAATTTCACGTTTCTACGACACTGGAAAGTGGGAAAAATACATTCCGTACGGAAAATTTTGACGCTAATTCTTTTGCGCATAGAATTGAATAATCGAGTTGAGTCCCATTAGTTTTTCCTATTTTGAACATTTACAATGCCCGTGCCAAATTTTAAGTTTCTATGTGAGAAAATTGGATTCTGTACGTAAAATTTGGACGCTAATTCTTTTGCGCATAGAATTGAATAATCGAGTTGGGACCCATTAGCTTTTCCTATTTATGACATATTCAAAGCTCGTGCCAAATTTCAAGTTTCTATGTGAGAAAATTGGATTCCGTACGTAAAATTTGGAGGCTAATTCTTTCGCACATAGAGTTGAAAAATCGAGTTGGGACCCAGTAGCTTTTCCTATTTATGACATAATCAATGCTCGTGCCAAATTTCAAGTTTCTATGTGAGAAAATTGGATTCCGTACATAAAATTTGGAGGCTAATTCTTTTGCACATAGAATTGAATAATCGAGTTGGACCCATTAGCTTTTTCTATTTATAACATAATCAATGCTCGTGCTAAATTTCACGTTTCTATGACACTGGAAAGTGAGAAAAATACATTCCGTACGTTAAATTTTGACGCTAATACTTTTGCGCATAGAATTGAATAATCGAGTTGGGACCCATTAGTTTTTCCTATTTAGAACATATTCAATGCCCGTGCCAAATTTTACGTTTCTATGTGAGAAAATTGGATTGTGTACGTAAAATTTGGACGCTAATTCTTTTGCGCATAGAATTGAATAATCGAGTTGGGACCCATTAGCTTTTCCTATTTATGACATAATCAATGCTCGTGCCAAATTTCAAGTTTCTATGACACTGGAAAGTGAGAAAAATACATTCCGTACGGAAAATTTTGACGCTAATTCTTTTGCGCATAGAATTGAATAATCGAGTTGAGACCCAATAGTTTTTCCTATTTTGAACATATACAATGCCCGTGCCAAATTTTACGTTTCTATGTGAGAAAATTGGATTCTGTACGTAAAATTTGGACGCTAATTCTTTTGCGCATAGAATTGAATAATCGAGTTGGGACCCATTAGCTTTTCCTATTTATGACATAATCAATGCTCGTGCCAAATTTCAAGTTTCTATGTGAGAAAATTGGATTCCGTACGTAAAATTTGGAGGCTAATTCTTTTGCACATAGAGTTGAAAAATCGATTTGGGACCCATTAGCTTTTCCTATTTATGACATAATCAATGCTCGTGCCAAATTTCAAGTTTCTATGTAAGAAAATTGGATTCCGTACGTAAAATTTGGATGCTAATTCTTTTGCACATAGAATTGAATAATCGAGTTGGGACCCATTAGCTTGTCCTATTTATGACATAATCAATGCTCGTGCCAAATTTCACGTTTCTATGACACTGGAAAGTGAGAAAAATACATTCCGTACGTTAAATTTTGATGCTAATTCTTTTGCGCATAGAATTGAATAATCGAGTTGGGACCCATTAGCTTTTCCTATTTATGACATAATCAATGCTCGTGCCAAATTTCAAGTTTCTATGTGAGAAAATTGGATTCCGTACGTAAAATTTGGAGGCTAATTCTTTTGCACATAGAATTGAATAATCGAGTTGGGACCCATTAGCTTTTCCTATTTATGACATAATCAATGCTCGTGCCAAATTTCAAGTTTCTACGTGAGAAAATTGGATTCCGTACGTAAAATTTGAAGGCTAATTCTTTTGCACATAGAATTGAATAATCAAGTTAGGACCCATTAGCTTTTCTTATTTATGACATAATCAATGCCCGTGCCAAATTTTAAGTTTCTATGTGAGAAAATTACATTCCGTACGTAACATTTGGACGCTAATTCTTTTGCGCATAGAATTAAATAACGGAGTTGGGACCCATTAGCTTTTCCTATTTATGACATAATCAATGCCCGTGCCAAATTTCAAGTTTCTATGTGAGAAAATTGGATTCCGTACATAAAATTTGGAGGCTAATTCTTTTGCACATAGAATTGAAAAATCGAGTTGGGACCCATTAGCTTTTCCTATTTATGACATAATCAATGCCCGTGCCAAATTATACGTTTCTATGTGAGAAAATTACATTCCGTACGTAAAACTTGGACGCTAATTCTTTAGTGCCTAGAATTAAATAACGGAGTTGGGACCCATTAGCTTTTCATATTTATGACATAATCAATGCTCGTGCCAAATTTCAAGTTTCTATGTGAGAAAATTGGATTCCGTACGTAAAATTTGGAGGCTAATTCTTTTGCACATAGAATTGAATAATCGAGTTGGGACGCATTAGCTTTTCCTATTTATGACATAATCAATGCTCGTGCCAAAAATTTCACGTTTCTATGACACTGGAAAGTGAGAAAAATACATTCCGTACGGAAAATTTTGACGCTCATTCTTTTGCGCATAGAATTGAATAATCGAGTTGAGACCCATTAGTTTTTCCTATTTTGAACATATACAATGCCCGTGCCAAATTTTAAGTTTCTATGTGAGAAAATTGGATTCTGTACGTAAAATTTGGACGCTAATTCTTTAGTGCCTAGAATTAAATAACGGAGTTGGGACCCATTAGCTTTTCCTATTTATGACATAATCAATGCTCGTGCCAAATTTCAAGTTTCTATGTGAGAAAATTGGATTCCGTACGTAAAATTTGGAGGCTAATTCTTTGCACATAGAGTTGAAAAATCGAGTTGGGACCCATTAGCTTTTCCTATTTATGACATAATCAATGCTCGTGCCAAATTTCAAGTTTCTATGTGAGAAAATTGGATTCCGTACGTAAAATTTGGAGGCTAATCCTTTTGCACATAGAGTTGAAAAATCGAGTTGGGACCCATTAGCTTTTCCTATTTATGACATAATCAATGCTCTTGCCAAATTTCAAGTTTCTATGTGAGAAAATTGGATTCCGTACGTAAAATTTGGAGGCTAATTCTTTTGCACATAGAATTGAATAATCGAGTTGGGACCCATTAGCTTTTCCTATTTATGACATAATCAATGCTCGTGCCAAATTTCACGTTTCTATGACACTGGAAAGTGAGAAAAATACATTCCATACGGAAAATTTTGACGCTAATTCTTTTGCACATAGAATTGAATAATCGATTTAGGACCCATTAGCTTTTCCTATTTATGACATAATCGATGCTCGTGCCAAATTTCACGTTTCTATGACACTGGAAAGTGGGAAAAATACATTCCGTACGGAAAATTTTGACGCTAATTCTTTTGCGCATAGAATTGAATAATCGAGTTGAGACCCATTAGTTTTTCCTATTTTGAACATATACAATGCCCGTGCCAAATTTTAAGTTTCTATGTGAGAAAATTGGATTCTGTACGTAAAATTTGGACGCTAATTCTTTTGCGCATAGAATTGAATAATCGAGTTGGGACCCATTAGCTTTTCCTATTTATGACATAATCAATGCTCGTGCCAAATTTCAAGTTTCTATGTGAGAAAATTGGATTCCGTACGTAAAATTTGGAGGCTAATTCTTTTGCACATAGAGTTGAAAAATCGATTTGGGACCCATTAGCTTTTCCTATTTATGACATAATCAATGCTCGTGCCAAATTTCAAGTTTCTATGTGAGAAAATTGGATTCCGTACGTAAAATTTGGATGCTAATTCTTTTGCACATAGAATTGAATAATCGAGTTGGGACCCATTAGCTTGTCCTATTTATGACATAATCAATGCTCGTGCCAAATTTCACGTTTCTATGACACTGGAAAGTGAGAAAAATACATTCCGTACGTTAAATTTTGATGCTAATTCTTTTGCGCATAGAATTGAATAATCGAGTAGGGACCCATTAGCTTTTCCTATTTATGACATAATCAATGCTCGTGCCAAATTTCAAGTTTCTGTGTGAGAAAATTGGATTCCGTACGTAAAATTTGGAGGCTAATTCTTTTGCACATAGAATTGAATAATCGAGTTGGGACCCATTAGCTTTTCCTATTTATGACATAATCAATGCTCGTGCCAAATTTCAAGTTTCTACGTGAGAAAATTGGATTCCGTACGTAAAATTTGAAGGCTAATTCTTTTGCACATAGAATTGAATAATCAAGTTAGGACCCATTAGCTTTTCTTATTTATGACATAATCAATGCCCGTGCCAAATTTTAAGTTTCTATGTGAGAAAATTACATTCCGTACGTAACATTTGGACGCTAATTCTTTTGCGCATAGAATTAAATAACGGAGTTGGGACCCATTAGCTTTTCCTATTTATGACATAATCAATGCCCGTGCCAAATTTCAAGTTTCTATGTGAGAAAATTGGATTCCGTACATAAAATTTGGAGGCTAATTCTTCTGCACATAGAATTGAAAAATCGAGTTGGGACCCATTAGCTTTTCCTATTTATGACATAATCAATGCCCGTGCCAAATTTTACGTTTCTATGTGAGAAAATTACATTCCGTACGTAAAACTTGGACGCTAATTCTTTAGTGCCTAGAATTAAATAACGGAGTTGGGACCCATTAGCTTTTCATATTTATGACATAATCAATGCTCGTGCCAAATTTCAAGTTTCTATGTGAGAAAATTGGATTCCGCACGTAAAATTTGGAGGCTAATTCTTTTGCACATAGAATTGAATAATCGAGTTGGGACGCATTAGCTTTTCCTATTTATGACATAATCAATGCTCGTGCCAAAAATTTCACGTTTCTATGACACTGGAAAGTGAGAAAAATACATTCCGTACGGAAAATTTTGACGCTCATTCTTTTGCGCATAGAATTGAATAATCGAGTTGAGACCCATTAGTTTTTCCTATTTTGAACATATACAATGCCCGTGCCAAATTTTAAGTTTCTATGTGAGAAAATTGGATTCTGTACGTAAAATTTGGACGCTAATTCTTTTGCGCATAGAATTGAATAATCGAGTTGGGACCCATTAGCTTTTCCTATTTATGACATAATCAATGCTCGTGCCAAATTTCAAGTTTCTATGTGAGAAAATTGGATTCCGTACGTAAAATTTGGAGGCTAATTCTTTGCACATAGAGTTGAAAAATCGAGTTGGGACCCATTAGCTTTTCCTATTTATGACATAATCAATGCTCGTGCCAAATTTCAAGTTTCTATGTGAGAAAATTGGATTCCGTACGTAAAATTTGGAGGCTAATCCTTTTGCACATAGAGTTGAAAAATCGAGTTGGGACCCATTAGCTTTTCCTATTTATGACATAATCAATGCTCTTGCCAAATTTCAAGTTTCTATGTGAGAAAATTGGATTCCGTACGTAAAATTTGGAGGCTAATTCTTTTGCACATAGAATTGAATAATCGAGTTGGGACCCATTAGCTTTTCCTATTTATGACATAATCAATGCTCGTGCCAAATTTCACGTTTCTATGACACTGGAAAGTGAGAAAAATACATTCCATACGGAAAATTTTGACGCTAATTCTTTTGCACATAGAATTGAATAATCGATTTAGGACCCATTAGCTTTTCCTATTTATGACATAATCGATGCTCGTGCCAAATTTCACGTTTCTATGACACTGGAAAGTGGGAAAAATACATTCCGTACGGAAAATTTTGACGCTAATTCTTTTGCGCATAGAATTGAATAATCGAGTTGAGACCCATTAGTTTTTCCTATTTTGAACATATACAATGCCCGTGCCAAATTTTAAGTTTCTATGTGAGAAAATTGGATTCTGTACGTAAAATTTGGACGCTAATTCTTTTGCGCATAGAATTGAATAATCGAGTTGGGACCCATTAGCTTTTCCTATTTATGACATAATCAATGCTCGTGCCAAATTTCAAGTTTCTATGTGAGAAAATTGGATTCCGTACGTAAAATTTGGAGGCTAATTCATACGCACATAGAGTTGAAAAATCGAGTTGGGACCCATTAGCTTTTCCTATTTATGACATAATCAATGCTCGTGCCAAATTTCAAGTTTCTATGTGAGAAAATTGGATTCCGTACATAAAATTTGGAGGCTAATTCTTTTGCACATAGAATTGAATAATCGAGTTGGACCCATTAGCTTTTCCTATTTATAACATAATCAATGCTCGTGCCAAATTTCACGTTTCTATGACACTGGAAAGTGAGAAAAATACATTCCGTACGTTAAATTTTGACGCTAATACTTTTGCGCATAGAATTGAATAATCGAGTTGGGACCCATTAGTTTTTCCTATTTTGAACATATACAATGCCCGTGCCAAATTTTACGTTTCTATGTGAGAAAATTGGATTCTGTACGTAAAATTTGGACGCTAATTCTTTTGCGCATAGAATTGAATAATCGAGTTGGGACCCATTAGCTTTTCCTATTTATGACATAATCAATGCTCGTGCCAAATTTCAAGTTTCTATGTGAGAAAATTGGATTCCGTACGTAAAATTTGGAGGCTAATTCTTTTGCACATAGAGTTGAAAAATCGATTTGGGACCCATTAGCTTTTCCTATTTATGACATAATCAATGCTCGTGCCAAATTTCAAGTTTCTATGTGAGAAAATTGGATTCCGTTTGTAAAATTTGGATGCTAATTCTTTTGCACATAGAATTGAATAATCGAGTTGGGACCCATTAGCTTGTCCTATTTATGACATAATCAATGCTCGTGCCAAATTTCACGTTTCTATGACACTGGAAAGTGAGAAAAATACATTCCGTACGTTAAATTTTGATGCTAATTCTTTTGCGCATAGAATTGAATAATCGAGTAGGGACCCATTAGCTTTTCCTATTTATGACATAATCAATGCTCGTGCCAAATTTCAAGTTTCTGTGTGAGAAAATTGGATTCCGTACGTAAAATTTGGAGGCTAATTCTTTTGCACATAGAATTGAATAATCGAGTTGGGACCCATTAGCTTTTCCTATTTATGACATAATCAATGCTCGTGCCAAATTTCAAGTTTCTACGTGAGAAAATTGGATTCCGTACGTAAAATTTGAAGGCTAATTCTTTTGCACATAGAATTAAATAATCAAGTTAGGACCCATTAGCTTTTCTTATTTATGACATAATCAATGCCCGTGCCAAATTTTAAGTTTCTATGTGAGAAAATTACATTCCGTACGTAACATTTGTACGCTAATTCTTTTGCGCATAGAATTAAATAACGGAGTTGGGACCCATTAGCTTTTCCTATTTATGACATAATCAATGCCCGTGCCAAATTTCAAGTTTCTATGTGAGAAAATTGGATTCCGTACATAAAATTTGGAGGCTAATTCTTCTGCACATAGAATTGAAAAATCGAGTTGGGACCCATTAGCTTTTCCTATTTATGACATAATCAATGCCCGTGCCAAATTTTACGTTTCTATGTGAGAAAATTACATTCCGTACGTAAAACTTGGACGCTAATTCTTTAGTGCCTAGAATTAAATAACGGAGTTGGGACCCATTAGCTTTTCATATTTATGACATAATCAATGCTCGTGCCAAATTTCAAGTTTCTATGTGAGAAAATTGGATTCCGCACGTAAAATTTGGAGGCTAATTCTTTTGCACATAGAATTGAATAATCGAGTTGGGACGCATTAGCTTTTCCTATTTATGACATAATCAATGCTCGTGCCAAAAATTTCACGTTTCTATGACACTGGAAAGTGAGAAAAATACATTCCGTACGGAAAATTTTGACGCTCATTCTTTTGCGCATAGAATTGAATAATCGAGTTGAGACCCATTAGTTTTTCCTATTTTGAACATATACAATGCCCGTGCCAAATTTTAAGTTTCTATGTGAGAAAATTGGATTCTGTACGTAAAATTTGGACGCTAATTCTTTTGCGCATAGAATTGAATAATCGAGTTGGGACCCATTAGCTTTTCCTATTTATGACATAATCAATGCTCGTGCCAAATTTCAAGTTTCTATGTGAGAAAATTGGATTCCGTACGTAAAATTTGGAGGCTAATTCTTTGCACATAGAGTTGAAAAATCGAGTTGGGACCCATTAGCTTTTCCTATTTATGACATAATCAATGCTCGTGCCAAATTTCAAGTTTCTATGTGAGAAAATTGGATTCCGTACGTAAAATTTGGAGGCTAATCCTTTTGCACATAGAGTTGAAAAATCGAGTTGGGACCCATTAGCTTTTCCTATTTATGACATAATCAATGCTCGTGCCAAATTTTAAGTTTCTATGTGAGAAAATTACATTCCATACGTAAAACTTGGACGCTAATTCTTTTGTGCCTAGAATTAAATATCAGAGTTGGGACCCTTTAGCTTTTCCTATTTATGACATAATCAATGCCCGTGCCAAATTTCAAGTTTCTATGTGAGAAAATTCGATTCCGTACGTAAAATTTGGAGACTAATTCTTTTGCACATAGAGTTGAAAAATCGAGTTGGGACCCATTAGCTTTTCCTATTTATGACATAATCAATGCTCTTGCCAAATTTCAAGTTTCTATGTGAGAAAATTGGATTCCGTACGTAAAATTTGGAGGCTAATTCTTTTGCACATAGAATTGAATAATCGAGTTGGGACCCATTAGCTTTTCCTATTTATGACATAATCAATGCTCGTGCCAAATTTCACGTTTCTATGACACTGGAAAGTGAGAAAAATACATTCCATACGTAAAATTTTGACGCTAATTCTTTTGCACATAGAATTGAATAATCGATTTAGGACCCATTAGCTTTTCCTATTTATGACATAATCGATGCTCGTGCCAAATTTCACGTTTCTATGACACTGGAAAGTGGGAAAAATACATTCCGTACGGAAAATTTTGACGCTAATTCTTTTGCGCATAGAATTGAATAATCGAGTTGAGACCCATTAGTTTTTCCTATTTTGAACATATACAATGCCCGTGCCAAATTTTAAGTTTCTATGTGAGAAAATTGGATTCTGTACGTAAAATTTGGACGCTAATTCTTTTGCGCATAGAATTGAATAATCGAGTTGGGACCCATTAGCTTTTCCTATTTATGACATAATCAATGCTCGTGCCAAATTTCAAGTTTCTATGTGAGAAAATTGGATTCCGTACGTAAAATTTGGAGGCTAATTCATACGCACATAGAGTTGAAAAATCGAGTTGGGACCCATTAGCTTTTCCTATTTATGACATAATCAATGCTCGTGCCAAATTTCAAGTTTCTATGTGAGAAAATTGGATTCCGTACATAAAATTTGGAGGCTAATTCTTTTGCACATAGAATTGAATAATCGAGTTGGACCCATTAGCTTTTCCTATTTATAACATAATCAATGCTCGTGCCAAATTTCACGTTTCTATGACACTGGAAAGTGAGAAAAATACATTCCGTACGTTAAATTTTGACGCTAATACTTTTGCGCATAGAATTGAATAATCGAGTTGGGACCCATTAGTTTTTCCTATTTTGAACATATACAATGCCCGTGCCAAATTTTACGTTTCTATGTGAGAAAATTGGATTCTGTACGTAAAATTTGGACGCTAATTCTTTTGCGCATAGAATTGAATAATCGAGTTGGGACCCATTAGCTTTTCCTATTTATGACATAATCAATGCTTGTGCCAAATTTCAAGTTTCTATGTGAGAAAATTGGATTCCGTACGTAAAATTTGGAGGCTAATTCTTTGCACATAGAGTTGAAAAATCGATTTGGGACCCATTAGCTTTTCCTATTTATGACATAATCAATGCTCGTGCCAAATTTCAAGTTTCTATGTGAGAAAATTGGATTCCGTACGTAAAATTTGAAGGCTAATTCTTTTGCACATAGAATTGAATAATCGAGTTAGGACCCATTAGCTTTTCTTATTTATGACATAATCAATGCTCGTGCCAAATTTTAAGTTTCTATGTGAGAAAATTACATTCCGTACGTAACATTTGGACGCTAATTCTTTTGCGCATAGAATTAAATAACGGAGTTGGGACCCATTAGCTTTTCCTATTTATGACATAATCAATGCTCGTGCCAAATTTCAAGTTTCTATGTGAGAAAATTGGATTCCGTACGTAAAATTTGGATGCTAATTCTTTTGCACATAGAATTGAATAATCGAGTTGGGACCCATTAGCTTGTCCTATTTATGACATAATCAATGCTCGTGCCAAATTTCACGTTTCTATGACACTGGAAAGTGAGAAAAATACATTCCGTACGTTAAATTTTGATGCTAATTCTTTTGCGCATAGAATTGAATAATCGAGTTGGGACCCATTAGCTTTTCCTATTTATGACATAATCAATGCTCGTGCCAAATTTCAAGTTTCTATGTGAGAAAATTGGATTCCGTACGTAAAATTTGGAGGCTAATTCTTTTGCACATAGAATTGAATAATCGAGTTGGGACCCATTAGCTTTTCCTATTTATGACATAATCAATGCTCGTGCCAAATTTCAAGTTTCTACGTGAGAAAATTGGATTCCGTACGTAAAATTTGAAGGCTAATTCTTTTGCACATAGAATTGAATAATCAAGTTAGGACCCATTAGCTTTTCTTATTTATGACATAATCAATGCCCGTGCCAAATTTTAAGTTTCTATGTGAGAAAATTACATTCCGTACGTAACATTTGGACGCTAATTCTTTTGCGCATAGAATTAAATAACGGAGTTGGGACCCATTAGCTTTTCCTATTTATGACATAATCAATGCCCGTGCCAAATTTCAAGTTTCTATGTGAGAAAATTGGATTCCGTACATAAAATTTGGAGGCTAATTCTTTTGCACATAGAATTGAAAAATCGAGTTGGGACCCATTAGCTTTTCCTATTTATGACATAATCAATGCCCGTGCCAAATTTTTCGTTTCTATGTGAGAAAATTACATTCCGTACGTAAAACTTGGACGCTAATTCTTTAGTGCCTAGAATTAAATAACGGAGTTGGGACCCATTAGCTTTTCATATTTATGACATAATCAATGCTCGTGCCAAATTTCAAGTTTCTATGTGAGAAAATTGGATTCCGTACGTAAAATTTGGAGGCTAATCCTTTTGCACATAGAGTTGAAAAATCGAGTTGGGACCCATTAGCTTTTCCTATTTATGACATAATCAATGCTCGTGCCAAATTTTAAGTTTCTATGTGAGAAAATTACATTCCATACGTAAAACTTGGACGCTAATTCTTTTGTGCCTAGAATTAAATATCAGAGTTGGGACCCTTTAGCTTTTCCTATTTATGACATAATCAATGCCCGTGCCAAATTTCAAGTTTCTATGTGAGAAAATTCGATTCCGTACGTAAAATTTGGAGACTAATTCTTTTGCACATAGAGTTGAAAAATCGAGTTGGGACCCATTAGCTTTTCCTATTTATGACATAATCAATGCTCTTGCCAAATTTCAAGTTTCTATGTGAGAAAATTGGATTCCGTACGTAAAATTTGGAGGCTAATTCTTTTGCACATAGAATTGAATAATCGAGTTGGGACGCATTAGCTTTTCCTATTTATGACATAATCAATGCTCGTGCCAAAAATTTCACGTTTCTATGACACTGGAAAGTGAGAAAAATACATTCCATACGTAAAATTTTGACGCTAATTCTTTTGCACATAGAATTGAATAATCGAGTTAGGCCCCATTAGCTTTTCCTATTTGTGACATAATCAATGCTCGTGCCAAATTTCACGTTTCTATGACACTGGAAAGTGAGAAAAATACATTCCGTACGGAAAATTTTGACGCTCATTCTTTTGCGCAAAGAATTGAATAATCGAGTTGAGACCCATTAGTTTTTCCTATTTTGAACATATACAATGCCCGTGCCAAATTTTAAGTTTCTATGTGAGAAAATTGGATTCTATACGTAAAATTTGGATGCTAATTCTTTTGCGCATAGAATTGAATAATCGAGTTGGGACCCATTAGCTTTTCCTATTTATGACATAATCAATGCTCGTGCCAAATTTCAAGTTTCTATGTGAGAAAATTGGATTCCGTACGTAAAATTTGGAGGCTAATTCTTTTGCACATAGAATTGAATAATCAAGTTGGACCCATTAGCTTTTCCTATTTATGACATAATCAATGCTCGTGCCAAATTTCACGTTTCTATGACACTGGAAAGTGAGAAAAATACATTCCGTACGTAAAAGTTTGATGCTAATTCTTTTGCGCATAGAATTGAATAATCGAGTTGTGACCCATTCGTTTTTCCTATTTAGAACATATTCAATGCCTGTGCCAAATTTTAAGTTTCTATGTGAGAAAATTGGATTGTGTACGTAAAATTTGGATGCTAATTCTTTTGCGCATAGAATTGAATAATCGAGTTGGGACCCATTAGCTTTTCCTATTTATGACATAATCAATGCTCGTGCCAAATTTCACGTTTCTATGACACTGGAAAGTGAGAAAAATACATTCCGTACGGAAAATTTTGACGCTAATTCTTTTGCGCATAGAATTGAATAATCGAGTTGAGACCCATTAGTTTTTCCTATTTTGAACATATACAATGCACGTGCCAAATTTTAAGTTTCTATGTGAGAAAATTACATTCCATACGTAAAACTTGGACGCTAATTCTTTTGTGCCTAGAATTAAATATCAGAGTTGGGACCCTTTAGCTTTTCCTATTTATGACATAATCAATGCCCGTGCCAAATTTCAAGTTTCTATGTGAGAAAATTGGATTCCGTACATAAAATTTGGAGGCTAATTCTTTTGCACATAGAATTGAAAAATCGAGTTGGGACCCATTAGCTTTTCCTATTTATGACATAATCAATGCCCATGCCAAATTTTAAGTTTCTATGTGAGAAAATTACATTCCGTACGTAAAACTTGGACGCTAATTCTTTAGTGCCTAGAATTAAATAACGGAGTTGGGACCCATTAGCTTTTCCTATTTATGACATAATCAATGCCCGTGCCAAATTTCAAGTTTCTATGTGAGAAAATTGGATTCCGTACGTAAAATTTGGAGGCTATTTCTTTTGCACATAGAGTTGAAAAATCGAGTTGGGACCCATTAGCTTTTCCTATTTATGACATAATCAATGCTCTTGCCAAATTTCAAGTTTCTATGTGAGAAAATTGGATTCCGTACGTAAAATTTGGAGGCTAATTCTTTTGCACATAGAATTGAATAATCGAGTTGGGACCCATTAGCTTTTCCTATTTATGACATAATCAATGCTCGTGCGAAATTTCAAGTTTCTATGTGAGAAAATTGGATTCCGTACGTAAAATTTGGATGCTAATTCTTTTGCACATAGAATTGAATAATCGAGTTGGGACCCATTAGCTTTTCCTATTTATGACATAATCAATGCTCGTGCCAAATTTCACGTTTCTATGACACTGGAAAGTGAGAAAAATACATTCCGTACGTTAAATTTTGATGCTAATTCTTTTGCGCATAGAATTGAATAATCGAGTTGGGACCCATTAGCTTTTCCTATTTATGACATAATCAATGCTCGTGCCAAATTTCAAGTTTCTATGTGAGAAAATTGGATTCCGTACGTAAAATTTGGAGGCTAATTCTTTTGCACATAGAATTGAATAATCGAGTTGGGACCCATTAGCTTTTCCTATTTATGACATAATCAATGCTCGTGCCAAATTTCAAGTTTCTACGTGAGAAAATTGGATTCCGTACGTAACATTTGAAGGCTAATTCTTTTGCACATAGAATTGAATAATCGAGTTAGGACCCATTAGCTTTTCTTATTTATGACATAATCAATGCCCGTGCCAAATTTTAAGTTTCTATGTGAGAAAATTACATTCCGTACGTAAAATTTGGACGCTAATTCTTTTGCGCATAGAATTAAATAACGGAGTTGGGACCCATTAGCTTTTCCTATTTATGACATAATCAATGCCCGTGCCAAATTTCAAGTTTCTATGTGAGAAAATTGGATTCCGTACATAAAATTTGGAGGCTAATTCTTTTGCACATAGAATTGAAAAATCGAGTTGGGACCCATTAGCTTTTCATATTTATGACATAATCAATACCCGTGCCAAATTTTAAGTTTCTATGTGAGAAAATTACATTCCGTACGTAAAACTTGGACGCTAATTCTTTAGTGCCTAGAATTAAATAACGGAGTTGGGACCCATTAGCTTTTCCTATTTATGACATAATCAATGCTCGTGCCAAATTTCAAGTTTCTATGTGAGAAAATTGGATTCCGTACGTAAAATTTGGAGGCTAATTCTTTTGCACATAGAATTGAATAATCGAGTTGGGACGCATTAGCTTTTCCTATTTATGACATAATCAATGCTCGTGCCAAAAATTTCACATTTCTATGACACTGGAAAGTGAGAAAAATACATTCCGTACGGAAAATTTTGACGCTCATTCTTTTGCGCATAGAATTGAATAATCGAGTTGAGACCCATTAGTTTTTCCTATTTTGAACATATACAATGCCCGTGCCAAATTTTAAGTTTCTATGTGAGAAAATTGGATTGTGTACGTAAAATTTGGACGCTCATTCTTTTGCGCATAGAATTGAATAATCGAGTTGAGACCCATTAGTTTTTCCTATTTTGAACATATACAATGCCCGTGCCAAATTTTAAGTTTCTATGTGAGAAAATTACATTCCATACGTAAAACTTGGACGCTAATTCTTTTGTGCCTAGAATTAAATATCAGAGTTAGGAAAAGCTAAAGGGTCCCATTTATGACATAATCAATGCCCGTGCCAAATTTCAAGTTTCTATGTGAGAAAATTGGATTCCGTACATAAAATTTGGAGGCTAATTCTTTTGCACATAGAATTGAAAAATCGCCTCCTACAGTGGCATCCTCCCTAAAAATTTGGGAAGAATACACAAAAAAAGTAGCCACCTACGATACCCACAAAAAACCAAAACTGCCAATTGAAATACTAAACTTGTTTATATCTGATTTAAGAATTGACACCTGGAGAGTAAGGGGTGTGGAAAACTTAGAGGACATAATGACAGGAGAGGAACTAAAACCTTTTGAAATCCTACAGGAAAAATGTAACCTTCTCCAAAAGACCTCTTCAATTATACCAGAATAAAAAATTTCCTTAAAAAGTCTCCTATATATAAGATAGAAATCCCGATGGAAGTCCAAAGAAAGATCACATCAGAACCCCTCCTGAGAAAGTCCGAAACCAGATATTTCTATGATATTCTGACAGGCGACAACAAATTATCCAAAAAAACACATATGCTTAGTTGGGAAAACGAACTGGGTACAGTTATTTCAACGGAATCATGGGAAAAGGCGTATAAAACGGCATGTGGCTCAACCAAAGGTCTGGGGATACTGGAAACACAAATTAAAGTAAATCTGAGATGGTACTACACACCGTGCTTGTTGGCCACAAGATTCCAAAACACCAATGACAAATGTTGGAGGAACTGTGACCAAAAGGGTACTCTAACGCACATATTTTGGGCATGCCCTGCTCTTGAGAGATACTGGGATCTTATTCTTAATCATCTAGACGAAATTCTAAAAACCCGTATCACAAGATCCGCAAAACTAACCTTATTATTGGTTGGCTTAAATAAATACCCTACAAAAATTAGTTATTTGCTGGGTCATGCCCTTATGACAGCAAAATCTCTCATTGCGAGAAGATGGAGAGAGCCCACACCTCCATCCTTTGGGGAATTTAGGGACCGTATGGCAGAACAACAATTATTCGAAAAGTGGATAGCACTAAGAAACAACTCTTTAAAAAAACACAAAGAGGCATGGGAGCTATGGAGGTAACCTTATTAGAAAAAGTTAAAGCTGCACAAAAATGCCAAGTTCATTCAATACGATACATGTTGTATCGAAGTATTTCTTTTATATACAATTTCTGAAAATGTTTATCCGTTCTAATATTATTGATATAAGGAAAAAATGGGATTTGACAATTGCATGATTTAAATAGAAAACAACAACATAGTAATGTTAACATGTCTGCAACTATTACATGTCTTATAAACTGTGTGTATATTACATGTCTATATCCCAAATAAAGATTTAATATTGAAAAAAAAAAAAAGAATTGAAAAATCGAGTTGGGACCCATTAGCTTTTCCTATTTATAACATAATCAATGCCCGTGCCAAATTTTAAGTTTCTATGTGAGAAAATTACATTCCGTACGTAACATTTGGACGCTAATTCTTTTGCGCATAGAATTAAATAACGGAGTTGGGACCCATTAGCTTTTCCTATTTATGACATAATCAATGCCCGTGCCAAATTTCAAGTTTCTATGTGAGAAAATTGGATTCCGTACATAAAATTTGGAGGCTAATTCTTTTGCACATAGAATTGAAAAATCGAGTTGGGACCCATTAGCTTTTCCTATTTATGACATAATCAATGCTCTTGCCAAATTTCAAGTTTCTATGTGAGAAAATTGGATTCCGTACGTAAAATTTGGAGGCTAATTCTTTTGCACATAGAATTGAATAATCGAGTTGGGACCCATTAGCTTTTCCTATTTATGACATAATCAATGCTCGTGCGAAATTTCACGTTTCTATGACACTGGAAAGTGAGAAAAATACATTCCATACGTAAAATTTTGACGCTAATTCTTTTGCACATAGAATTGAATAATCGATTTAGGACCCATCAGCTTTTCCTATTTATAACATAATCGATGCTCGTGCCAAATTTCACGTTTCTATGACACTGGAAAGTGGGAAAAATACATTCCGTACGGAAAATTTTGACGCTAATTCTTTTGCGCATAGAATTGAATAATCGAGTTGAGACCCATTAGTTTTTCCTATTTTGAACATTTACAATGCCCGAGCCAAATTTTAAGTTTCTATGTGAGAAAATTGGATTCTGTACGTAAAATTTGGACGCTAATTCTTTTGCGCATAGAATTGAATAATCGAGTTGGGACCCATTAGCTTTTCCTATTTATGACATAATCAATGCTCGTGCCAAATTTCAAGTTTCTATGTGAGAAAATTGGATTCCGTACGTAAAATTTGGAGGCTAATTCTTTCGCACATAGAGTTGAAAAATCGAGTTGGGACCCATTAGCTTTTCCTATTTATGACATAATCAATGCTCGTGCCAAATTTCAAGTTTCTATGTGAGAAAATTGGATTCCGTACATAAAATTTGGAGGCTAATTCTTTTGCACATAGAATTGAATAATCGAGTTGGACCCATTAGCTTTTCCTATTTATAACATAATCAATGCTCGTGCTAAATTTCACGTTTCTATGACACTGGAAAGTGGGAAAAATACATTCCGTACGTTAAATTTTGACGCTAATACTTTTGCGCATAGAATTGAATAATCGAGTTGGGACCCATTAGTTTTTCCTATTTAGAACATATTCAATGCCCGTGCCAAATTTTACGTTTCTATGTGAGAAAATTGGATTGTGTACGTAAAATTTGGACGCTAATTCTTTTGCGCATAGAATTGAATAATCGAGTTGGGACCCATTAGCTTTTCCTATTTATGACATAATCAATGCTCGTGCCAAATTTCAAGTTTCTATGACACTGGAAAGTGAGAAAAATACATTCCGTACGGAAAATTTTGACGCTAATTCTTTTGCGCATAGAATTGAATAATCGAGTTGAGACCCATTAGTTTTTCCTATTTTGAACATATACAATGCCCGTGCCAAATTTTAAGTTTCTATGTGAGAAAATTGGATTCTGTACGTAAAATTTGGACGCTAATTCTTTTGCGCATAGAATTGAATAATCGAGTTGGGACCCATTAGCTTTTCCTATTTATGACATAATCAATGCTCGTGCCAAATTTCAAGTTTCTATGTGAGAAAATTGGATTCCGTACGTAAAATTTGGAGGCTAATTCTTTGCACATAGAGTTGAAAAATCGATTTGGGACCCATTAGCTTTTCCTATTTATGACATAATCAATGCTCGTGCCAAATTTCAAGTTTCTATGTGAGAAAATTGGATTCCGTACGTAAAATTTGGATGCTAATTCTTTTGCACATAGAATTGAATAATCGAGTTGGGACCCATTAGCTTGTCCTATTTATGACATAATCAATGCTCGTGCCAAATTTCACGTTTCTATGACACTGGAAAGTGAGAAAAATACATTCCGTACGTTAAATTTTGATGCTAATTCTTTTGCGCATAGAATTGAATAATCGAGTTGGGACCCATTAGCTTTTCCTATTTATGACATAATCAATGCTCGTGCCAAATTTCAAGTTTCTATGTGAGAAAATTGGATTCCGTACGTAAAATTTGGAGGCTAATTCTTTTGCACATAGAATTGAATAATCGAGTTGGGACCCATTAGCTTTTCCTATTTATGACATAATCAATGCTCGTGCCAAATTTCAAGTTTCTACGTGAGAAAATTGGATTCCGTACGTAAAATTTGAAGGCTAATTCTTTTGCACATAGAATTGAATAATCGAGTTAGGACCAATTAGCTTTTCTTATTTATGACATAATCAATGCCCGTGCCAAATTTTAAGTTTCTATGTGAGAAAATTACATTCCGTACGTAACATTTGGACGCTAATTCTTTTGCGCATAGAATTAAATAACGGAGTTGGGACCCATTAGCTTTTCCTATTTATGACATAATCAATGCCCGTGCCAAATTTCAAGTTTCTATGTGAGAAAATTGGATTCCGTACATAAAATTTGGAGGCTAATTCTTTTGCACATAGAATTGAAAAATCGAGTTGGGACCCATTAGCTTTTCCTATGTATGACATAATCAATGTCCGAGCCAAATTTTAAGTTTCTATGTGAGAAAATTACATTCCGTACGTAAAACTTGGACGCTAATTCTTTAGTGCCTAGAATTAAATAACGGAGTTGGGACCCATTAGCTTTTCATATTTATGACATAATCAATGCTCGTGCCAAATTTCAAGTTTCTATGTGAGAAAATTGGATTCCGTACGTAAAATTTGGAGGCTAATTCTTTTGCACATAGAATTGAATAATCGAGTTGGGACGCATTAGCTTTTCCTATTTATGACATAATCAATGCTCGTGCCAAAAATTTCACATTTCTATGACACTGGAAAGTGAGAAAAATACATTCCGTACGGAAAATTTTGACGCTCATTCTTTTGCGCATAGAATTGAATAATCGAGTTGAGACCCATTAGTTTTTCCTATTTTGAACATATACAATGCCCGTGCCAAATTTTAAGTTTCTATGTGAGAAAATTGGATTCTGTACGTAAAATTTGGACGCTAATTCTTTTGCGCATAGAATTGAATAATCGAGTTGGGACCCATTAGCTTTTCCTATTTATGACATAATCAATGCTCGTGCCAAATTTCAAGTTTCTATGTGAGAAAATTGGATTCCGTACGTAAAATTTGGAGGCTAATTCTTTGCACATAGAGTTGAAAAATCGAGTTGGGACCCATTAGCTTTTCCTATTTATGACATAATCAATGCTCGTGCCAAATTTCAAGTTTCTATGTGAGAAAATTGGATTCCGTACGTAAAATTTGGAGGCTAATTCTTTTGCACATAGAGTTGAAAAATCGAGTTGGGACCCATTAGCTTTTCCTATTCATGACATAATCAATGCTCGTGTCAAATTTTAAGTTTCTATGTGAGAAAATTACATTCCATACGTAAAACTTGGACGCTAATTCTTTTGTGCCTAGAATTAAATATCAGAGTTGGGACCCTTTAGCTTTTCCTATTTATGACATAATCAATGCTCGTGCCAAATTTCAAGTTTCTATGTGAGAAAATTGGATTCCGTACGTAAAATTTGGATGCTAATTCTTTTGCACATAGAATTGAATAATCGAGTTGGGACCCATTAGCTTGTCCTATTTATGACATAATCAATGCTCGTGCCAAATTTCACGTTTCTATGACACTGGAAAGTGAGAAAAATACATTCCGTACGTTAAATTTTGATGCTAATTCTTTTGCGCATAGAATTGAATAATCGAGTTGGGACCCATTAGCTTTTCCTATTTATGACATAATCAATGCTCGTGCCAAATTTCAAGTTTCTATGTGAGAAAATTGGATTCCGTACGTAAAATTTGGAGGCTAATTCTTTTGCACATAGAATTGAATAATCGAGTTGGGACCCATTAGCTTTTCCTATTTATGATATAATCAATGCTCGTGCCAAATTTCAAGTTTCTATGTGAGAAAATTGGATTCCGTACGTAAAATTTGGAGGCTAATCCTTTTGCACATAGAGTTGAAAAATCGAGTTGGGACCCATTAGCTTTTCCTATTTATGACATAATCAATGCTCTTGCCAAATTTCAAGTTTCTATGTGAGAAAATTGGATTCCGTACGTAAAATTTGGAGGCTAATTCTTTTGCACATAGAATTGAATAATCGAGTTGGGACCCATTAGCTTTTCCTATTTATGACATAATCAATGCTCGTGCCAAATTTCACGTTTCTATGACACTGGAAAGTGAGAAAAATACATTCCATACGGAAAATTTTGACGCTAATTCTTTTGCACATAGAATTGAATAATCGATTTAGGACCCATTAGCTTTTCCTATTTATGACATAATCGATGCTCGTGCCAAATTTCACGTTTCTATGACACTGGAAAGTGGGAAAAATACATTCCGTACGGAAAATTTTGACGCTAATTCTTTTGCGCATAGAATTGAATAATCGAGTTGAGACCCATTAGTTTTTCCTATTTTGAACATATACAATGCCCGTGCCAAATTTTAAGTTTCTATGTGAGAAAATTGGATTCTGTACGTAAAATTTGGACGCTAATTCTTTTGCGCATAGAATTGAATAATCGAGTTGGGACCCATTAGCTTTTCCTATTTATGACATAATCAATGCTCGTGCCAAATTTCAAGTTTCTATGTGAGAAAATTGGATTCCGTACGTAAAATTTGGAGGCTAATTCATACGCACATAGAGTTGAAAAATCGAGTTGGGACCCATTAGCTTTTCCTATTTATGACATAATCAATGCTCGTGCCAAATTTCAAGTTTCTATGTGAGAAAATTGGATTCCGTACATAAAATTTGGAGGCTAATTCTTTTGCACATAGAATTGAATAATCGAGTTGGACCCATTAGCTTTTCCTATTTATAACATAATCAATGCTCGTGCCAAATTTCACGTTTCTATGACACTGGAAAGTGAGAAAAATACATTCCGTACGTTAAATTTTGACGCTAATACTTTTGCGCATAGAATTGAATAATCGAGTTGGGACCCATTAGTTTTTCCTATTTTGAACATATACAATGCCCGTGCCAAATTTTACGTTTCTATGTGAGAAAATTGGATTCTGTACGTAAAATTTGGACGCTAATTCTTTTGCGCATAGAATTGAATAATCGAGTTGGGACCCATTAGCTTTTCCTATTTATGACATAATCAATGCTCGTGCCAAATTTCAAGTTTCTATGTGAGAAAATTGGATTCCGTACGTAAAATTTGGAGGCTAATTCTTTTGCACATAGAGTTGAAAAATCGATTTGGGACCCATTAGCTTTTCCTATTTATGACATAATCAATGCTCGTGCCAAATTTCAAGTTTCTATGTGAGAAAATTGGATTCCGTACGTAAAATTTGGATGCTAATTCTTTTGCACATAGAATTGAATAATCGAGTTGGGACCCATTAGCTTGTCCTATTTATGACATAATCAATGCTCGTGCCAAATTTCACGTTTCTATGACACTGGAAAGTGAGAAAAATACATTCCGTACGTTAAATTTTGATGCTAATTCTTTTGCGCATAGAATTGAATAATCGAGTAGGGACCCATTAGCTTTTCCTATTTATGACATAATCAATGCTCGTGCCAAATTTCAAGTTTCTGTGTGAGAAAATTGGATTCCGTACGTAAAATTTGGAGGCTAATTCTTTTGCACATAGAATTGAATAATCGAGTTGGGACCCATTAGCTTTTCCTATTTATGACATAATCAATGCTCGTGCCAAATTTCAAGTTTCTACGTGAGAAAATTGGATTCCGTACGTAAAATTTGAAGGCTAATTCTTTTGCACATAGAATTGAATAATCAAGTTAGGACCCATTAGCTTTTCTTATTTATGACATAATCAATGCCCGTGCCAAATTTTAAGTTTCTATGTGAGAAAATTACATTCCGTACGTAACATTTGTACGCTAATTCTTTTGCGCATAGAATTAAATAACGGAGTTGGGACCCATTAGCTTTTCCTATTTATGACATAATCAATGCCCGTGCCAAATTTCAAGTTTCTATGTGAGAAAATTGGATTCCGTACATAAAATTTGGAGGCTAATTCTTCTGCACATAGAATTGAAAAATCGAGTTGGGACCCATTAGCTTTTCCTATTTATGACATAATCAATGCCCGTGCCAAATTTTACGTTTCTATGTGAGAAAATTACATTCCGTACGTAAAACTTGGACGCTAATTCTTTAGTGCCTAGAATTAAATAACGGAGTTGGGACCCATTAGCTTTTCATATTTATGACATAATCAATGCTCGTGCCAAATTTCAAGTTTCTATGTGAGAAAATTGGATTCCGCACGTAAAATTTGGAGGCTAATTCTTTTGCACATAGAATTGAATAATCGAGTTGGGACGCATTAGCTTTTCCTATTTATGACATAATCAATGCTCGTGCCAAAAATTTCACGTTTCTATGACACTGGAAAGTGAGAAAAATACATTCCGTACGGAAAATTTTGACGCTCATTCTTTTGCGCATAGAATTGAATAATCGAGTTGAGACCCATTAGTTTTTCCTATTTTGAACATATACAATGCCCGTGCCAAATTTTAAGTTTCTATGTGAGAAAATTGGATTCTGTACGTAAAATTTGGACGCTAATTCTTTTGCGCATAGAATTGAATAATCGAGTTGGGACCCATTAGCTTTTCCTATTTATGACATAATCAATGCTCGTGCCAAATTTCAAGTTTCTATGTGAGAAAATTGGATTCCGTACATAAAATTTGGAGGCTAATTCTTTTGCACATAGAATTGAATAATCGAGTTGGACCCATTAGCTTTTCCTATTTATAACATAATCAATGCTCGTGCCAAATTTCACGTTTCTATGACACTGGAAAGTGAGAAAAATACATTCCGTACGTTAAATTTTGACGCTAATACTTTTGCGCATAGAATTGAATAATCGAGTTGGGACCCATTAGTTTTTCCTATTTTGAACATATACAATGCCCGTGCCAAATTTTACGTTTCTATGTGAGAAAATTGGATTCTGTACGTAAAATTTGGACGCTAATTCTTTTGCGCATAGAATTGAATAATCGAGTTGGGACCCATTAGCTTTTCCTATTTATGACATAATCAATGCTCGTGCCAAATTTCAAGTTTCTATGTGAGAAAATTGGATTCCGTACGTAAAATTTGGAGTCTAATTCTTTGCACATAGAGTTGAAAAATCGATTTGGGACCCATTAGCTTTTCCTATTTATGACATAATCAATGCTCGTGCCAAATTTCAAGTTTCTATGTGAGAAAATTGGATTCCGTACGTAAAATTTGAAGGCTAATTCTTTTGCACATAGAATTGAATAATCGAGTTAGGACCCATTAGCTTTTCTTATTTATGACATAATCAATGCTCGTGCCAAATTTTAAGTTTCTATGTGAGAAAATTACATTCCGTACGTAACATTTGGACGCTAATTCTTTTGCGCATAGAATTAAATAACGGAGTTGGGACCCATTAGCTTTTCCTATTTATGACATAATCAATGCTCGTGCCAAATTTCAAGTTTCTATGTGAGAAAATTGGATTCCGTACGTAAAATTTGGATGCTAATTCTTTTGCACATAGAATTGAATAATCGAGTTGGGACCCATTAGCTTGTCCTATTTATGACATAATCAATGCTCGTGCCAAATTTCACGTTTCTATGACACTGGAAAGTGAGAAAAATACATTCCGTACGTTAAATTTTGATGCTAATTCTTTTGCGCATAGAATTGAATAATCGAATTGGGACCCATTAGCTTTTCCTATTTATGACATAATCAATGCTCGTGCCAAATTTCAAGTTTCTATGTGAGAAAATTGGATTCCGTACGTAAAATTTGGAGGCTAATTCTTTTGCACATAGAATTGAATAATCGAGTTGGGACCCATTAGCTTTTCCTATTTATGACATAATCAATGCTCGTGCCAAATTTCAAGTTTCTACGTGAGAAAATTGGATTCCGTACGTAAAATTTGAAGGCTAATTCTTTTGCACATAGAATTGAATAATCAAGTTAGGACCCATTAGCTTTTCTTATTTATGACATAATCAATGCCCGTGCCAAATTTTAAGTTTCTATGTGAGAAAATTACATTCCGTACGTAACATTTGGACGCTAATTCTTTTGCGCATAGAATTAAATAACGGAGTTGGGACCCATTAGCTTTTCCTATTTATGACATAATCAATGCCCGTGCCAAATTTCAAGTTTCTATGTGAGAAAATTGGATTCCGTACATAAAATTTGGAGGCTAATTCTTTTGCACATAGAATTGAAAAATCGAGTTGGGACCCATTAGCTTTTCCTATTTATGACATAATCAATGCCCGTGCCAAATTTTTCGTTTCTATGTGAGAAAATTACATTCCGTACGTAAAACTTGGACGCTAATTCTTTAGTGCCTAGAATTAAATAACGGAGTTGGGACCCATTAGCTTTTCATATTTATGACATAATCAATGCTCGTGCCAAATTTCAAGTTTCTATGTGAGAAAATTGGATTCCGTACGTAAAATTTGGAGGCTAATTCTTTTGCACATAGAATTGAATAATCGAGTTGGGACGCATTAGCTTTTCCTATTTATGACATAATCAATGCTCGTGCCAAAAATTTCACGTTTCTATGACACTGGAAAGTGAGAAAAATACATTCCGTACGGAAAATTTTGACGCTCATTCTTTTGCGCATAGAATTGAATAATCGAGTTGAGACCCATTAGTTTTTCCTATTTTGAACATATACAATGCCCGTGCCAAATTTTAAATTTCTATGTGAGAAAATTGGATTCCGTACGTAAAATTTGGAGGCTAATTCTTTGCACATAGAGTTGAAAAATCGAGTTGGGACCCATTAGCTTTTCCTATTTATGACATAATCAATGCTCGTGCCAAATTTCAAGTTTCTATGTGAGAAAATTGGATTCCGTACGTAAAATTTGGAGGCTAATCCTTTTGCACATAGAGTTGAAAAATCGAGTTGGGACCCATTAGCTTTTCCTATTTATGACATAATCAATGCTCGTGCCAAATTTTAAGTTTCTATGTGAGAAAATTACATTCCATACGTAAAACTTGGACGCTAATTCTTTTGTGCCTAGAATTAAATATCAGAGTTGGGACCCTTTAGCTTTTCCTATTTATGACATAATCAATGCCCGTGCCAAATTTCAAGTTTCTATGTGAGAAAATTCGATTCCGTACGTAAAATTTGGAGACTAATTCTTTTGCACATAGAGTTGAAAAATCGAGTTGGGACCCATTAGCTTTTCCTATTTATGACATAATCAATGCTCGTGCCAAATTTCAAGTTTCTATGTGAGAAAATTGGATTCCGTACGTAAAATTTGGAGGCTAATTCTTTTGCACATAGAATTGAATAATCGAGTTGGGACCCATTAGCTTTTCCTATTTATGACATAATCAATGCTCGTGCCAAAAATTTCACGTTTCTATGACACTGGAAAGTGAGAAAAATACATTCCATACGTAAAATTTTGACGCTAATTCTTTTGCACATAGAATTGAATAATCGAGTTAGGCCCCATTAGCTTTTCCTATTTGTGACATAATCAATGCTCGTGCCAAATTTCACGTTTCTATGACACTGGAAAGTGAGAAAAATACATTCCGTACGGAAAATTTTGACGCTCATTCTTTTGCGCAAAGAATTGAATAATCGAGTTGAGACCCATTAGTTTTTCCTATTTTGAACATATACAATGCCCGTGCCAAATTTTAAGTTTCTATGTGAGAAAATTGGATTCTATACGTAAAATTTGGATGCTAATTCTTTTGCGCATAGAATTGAATAATCGAGTTGGGACCCATTAGCTTTTCCTATTTATGACATAATCAATGCTCGTGCCAAATTTCAAGTTTCTATGTGAGAAAATTGGATTCCGTACGTAAAATTTGGAGGCTAATTCTTTTGCACATAGAATTGAATAATCAAGTTGGACCCATTAGCTTTTCCTATTTATGACATAATCAATGCTCGTGCCAAATTTCACGTTTCTATGACACTGGAAAGTGAGAAAAATACATTCCGTACGTAAAAGTTTGATGCTAATTCTTTTGCGCATAGAATTGAATAATCGAGTTGTGACCCATTCGTTTTTCCTATTTAGAACATATTCAATGCCTGTGCCAAATTTTAAGTTTCTATGTGAGAAAATTGGATTGTGTACGTAAAATTTGGATGCTAATTCTTTTGCGCATAGAATTGAATAATCGAGTTGGGACCCATTAGCTTTTCCTATTTATGACATAATCAATGCTCGTGCCAAATTTCACGTTTCTATGACACTGGAAAGTGAGAAAAATACATTCCGTACGGAAAATTTTGACGCTAATTCTTTTGCGCATAGAATTGAATAATCGAGTTGAGACCCATTAGTTTTTCCTATTTTGAACATATACAATGCACGTGCCAAATTTTAAGTTTCTATGTGAGAAAATTGCATTCCATACGTAAAACTTGGACGCTAATTCTTTTGTGCCTAGAATTAAATATCAGAGTTGGGACCCTTTAGCTTTTCCTATTTATGACATAATCAATGCCCGTGCCAAATTTCAAGTTTCTATGTGAGAAAATTGGATTCCGTACATAAAATTTGGAGGCTAATTCTTTTGCACATAGAATTGAAAAATCGAGTTGGGACCCATTAGCTTTTCCTATTTATGACATAATCAATGCCCATGCCAAATTTTAAGTTTCTATGTGAGAAAATTACATTCCGTACGTAAAACTTGGACGCTAATTCTTTAGTGCCTAGAATTAAATAACGGAGTTGGGACCCATTAGCTTTTCCTATTTATGACATAATCAATGCCCGTGCCAAATTTCAAGTTTCTATGTGAGAAAATTGGATTCCGTACGTAAAATTTGGAGGCTATTTCTTTTGCACATAGAGTTGAAAAATCGAGTTGGGACCCATTAGCTTTTCCTATTTATGACATAATCAATGCTCTTGCCAAATTTCAAGTTTCTATGTGAGAAAATTGGATTCCGTACGTAAAATTTGGAGGCTAATTCTTTTGCACATAGAATTGAATAATCGAGTTGGGACCCATTAGCTTTTCCTATTTATGACATAATCAATGCTCGTGCGAAATTTCAAGTTTCTATGTGAGAAAATTGGATTCCGTACGTAAAATTTGGATGCTAATTCTTTTGCACATAGAATTGAATAATCGAGTTGGGACCCATTAGCTTTTCCTATTTATGACATAATCAATGCTCGTGCCAAATTTCACGTTTCTATGACACTGGAAAGTGAGAAAAATACATTCCGTACGTTAAATTTTGATGCTAATTCTTTTGCGCATAGAATTGAATAATCGAGTTGGGACCCATTAGCTTTTCCTATTTATGACATAATCAATGCTCGTGCCAAATTTCAAGTTTCTATGTGAGAAAATTGGATTCCGTACGTAAAATTTGGAGGCTAATTCTTTTGCACATAGAATTGAATAATCGAGTTGGGACCCATTAGCTTTTCCTATTTATGACATAATCAATGCTCGTGCCAAATTTCAAGTTTCTACGTGAGAAAATTGGATTCCGTACGTAACATTTGAAGGCTAATTCTTTTGCACATAGAATTGAATAATCGAGTTAGGACCCATTAGCTTTTCTTATTTATGACATAATCAATGCCCGTGCCAAATTTTAAGTTTCTATGTGAGAAAATTACATTCCGTACGTAAAATTTGGACGCTAATTCTTTTGCGCATAGAATTAAATAACGGAGTTGGGACCCATTAGCTTTTCCTATTTATGCTATAATCAATGCCCGTGCCAAATTTCAAGTTTCTATGTGAGAAAATTGGATTCCGTACATAAAATTTGGAGGCTAATTCTTTTGCACATAGAATTGAAAAATCGAGTTGGGACCCATTAGCTTTTCCTATTTATGACATAATCAATACCCGTGCCAAATTTTAAGTTTCTATGTGAGAAAATTACATTCCGTACGTAAAACTTGGACGCTAATTCTTTAGTGCCTAGAATTAAATAACGGAGTTGGGACCCATTAGCTTTTCCTATTTATGACATAATCAATGCTCGTGCCAAATTTCAAGTTTCTATGTGAGAAAATTGGATTCCGTACGTAAAATTTGGAGGCTAATTCTTTTGCACATAGAATTGAATAATCGAGTTGGGACGCATTAGCTTTTCCTATTTATGACATAATCAATGCTCGTGCCAAAAATTTCACATTTCTATGACACTGGAAAGTGAGAAAAATACATTCCGTACGGAAAATTTTGACGCTCATTCTTTTGCGCATAGAATTGAATAATCGAGTTGAGACCCATTAGTTTTTCCTATTTTGAACATATACAATGCCCGTGCCAAATTTTAAGTTTCTATGTGAGAAAATTGGATTGTGTACGTAAAATTTGGACGCTCATTCTTTTGCGCATAGAATTGAATAATCGAGTTGAGACCCATTAGTTTTTCCTATTTTGAACATATACAATGCCCGTGCCAAATTTTAAGTTTCTATGTGAGAAAATTACATTCCATACGTAAAACTTGGACGCTAATTCTTTTGTGCCTAGAATTAAATATCAGAGTTAGGAAAAGCTAAAGGGTCCCATTTATGACATAATCAATGCCCGTGCCAAATTTCAAGTTTCTATGTGAGAAAATTGGATTCCGTACATAAAATTTGGAGGCTAATTCTTTTGCACATAGAATTGAAAAATCGCCTCCTACAGTGGCATCCTCCCTAAAAATTTGGGAAGAATACACAAAAAAAGTAGCCACCTACGATACCCACAAAAAACCAAAACTGCCAATTGAAATACTAAACTTGTTTATATCTGATTTAAGAATTGACACCTGGAGAGTAAGGGGTGTGGAAAACTTAGAGGACATAATGACAGGAGAGGAACTAAAACCTTTTGAAATCCTACAGGAAAAATGTAACCTTCTCCAAAAAGACCTCTTCAATTATACCAGAATAAAAAATTTCCTTAAAAAGTCTCCTATATATAAGATAGAAATCCCGATGGAAGTCCAAAGAAAGATCACATCAGAACCCCTCCTGAGAAAGTCCGAAACCAGATATTTCTATGATATTCTGACAGGCGACAACAAATTATCCAAAAAAACACATATGCTTAGTTGGGAAAACGAACTGGGTACAGTTATTTCAACGGAATCATGGGAAAAGGCGTATAAAACGGCATGTGGCTCAACCAAAGGTCTGGGGATACTGGAAACACAAATTAAAGTAAATCTGAGATGGTACTACACACCGTGCTTGTTGGCCACAAGATTCCAAAACACCAATGACAAATGTTGGAGGAACTGTGACCAAAAGGGTACTCTAACGCACATATTTTGGGCATGCCCTGCTCTTGAGAGATACTGGGATCTTATTCTTAATCATCTAGACGAAATTCTAAAAACCCGTATCACAAGATCCGCAAAACTAACCTTATTATTGGTTGGCTTAAATAAATACCCTACAAAAATTAGTTATTTGCTGGGTCATGCCCTTATGACAGCAAAATCTCTCATTGCGAGAAGATGGAGAGAGCCCACACCTCCATCCTTTGGGGAATTTAGGGACCGTATGGCAGAACAACAATTATTCGAAAAGTGGATAGCACTAAGAAACAACTCTTTAAAAAAACACAAAGAGGCATGGGAGCTATGGAGGTAACCTTATTAGAAAAAGTTAAAGCTGCACAAAAATGCCAAGTTCATTCAATACGATACATGTTGTATCGAAGTATTTCTTTTATATACAATTTCTGAAAATGTTTATCCGTTCTAATATTATTGATATAAGGAAAAAATGGGATTTGACAATTGCATGATTTAAATAGAAAACAACAACATAGTAATGTTAACATGTCTGCAACTATTACATGTCTTATAAACTGTGTGTATATTACATGTCTATATCCCAAATAAAGATTTAATATTGAAAAAAAAAAAAAGAATTGAAAAATCGAGTTGGGACCCATTAGCTTTTCCTATTTATGACATAATCAATGCCCGTGCCAAATTTTAAGTTTCTATGTGAGAAAATTACATTCCGTACGTAACATTTGGACGCTAATTCTTTTGCGCATAGAATTAAATAACGGAGTTGGGACCCATTAGCTTTTCCTATTTATGACATAATCAATGCCCGTGCCAAATTTCAAGTTTCTATGTGAGAAAATTGGATTCCGTACATAAAATTTGGAGGCTAATTCTTTTGCACATAGAATTGAAAAATCGAGTTGGGACCCATTAGCTTTTCCTATTTATGACATAATCAATGCTCTTGCCAAATTTCAAGTTTCTATGTGAGAAAATTGGATTCCGTACGTAAAATTTGGAGGCTAATTCTTTTGCACATAGAATTGAATAATCGAGTTGGGACCCATTAGCTTTTCCTATTTATGACATAATCAATGCTCGTGCGAAATTTCACGTTTCTATGACACTGGAAAGTGAGAAAAATACATTCCATACGTAAAATTTTGACGCTAATTCTTTTGCACATAGAATTGAATAATCGATTTAGGACCCATCAGCTTTTCCTATTTATGACATAATCGATGCTCGTGCCAAATTTCACGTTTCTATGACACTGGAAAGTGGGAAAAATACATTCCGTACGGAAAATTTTGACGCTAATTCTTTTGCGCATAGAATTGAATAATCGAGTTGAGACCCATTAGTTTTTCCTATTTTGAACATTTACAATGCCCGAGCCAAATTTTAAGTTTCTATGTGAGAAAATTGGATTCTGTACGTAAAATTTGGACGCTAATTCTTTTGCGCATAGAATTGAATAATCGAGTTGGGACCCATTAGCTTTTCCTATTTATGACATAATCAATGCTCGTGCCAAATTTCAAGTTTCTATGTGAGAAAATTGGATTCCGTACGTAAAATTTGGAGGCTAATTCTTTCGCACATAGAGTTGAAAAATCGAGTTGGGACCCATTAGCTTTTCCTATTTATGACATAATCAATGCTCGTGCCAAATTTCAAGTTTCTATGTGAGAAAATTGGATTCCGTACATAAAATTTGGAGGCTAATTCTTTTGCACATAGAATTGAATAATCGAGTTGGACCCATTAGCTTTTCCTATTTATAACATAATCAATGCTCGTGCTAAATTTCACGTTTCTATGACACTGGAAAGTGGGAAAAATACATTCCGTACGTTAAATTTTGACGCTAATACTTTTGCGCATAGAATTGAATAATCGAGTTGGGACCCATTAGTTTTTCCTATTTAGAACATATTCAATGCCCGTGCCAAATTTTACGTTTCTATGTGAGAAAATTGGATTGTGTACGTAAAATTTGGACGCTAATTCTTTTGCGCATAGAATTGAATAATCGAGTTGGGACCCATTAGCTTTTCCTATTTATGACATAATCAATGCTCGTGCCAAATTTCACGTTTCTATGACACTGGAAAGTGAGAAAAATACATTCCGTACGTTAAATTTTGATGCTAATTCTTTTGCGCATAGAATTGAATAATCGAGTTGGGACCCATTAGCTTTTCCTATTTATGACATAATCAATGCTCGTGCCAAATTTCAAGTTTCTATGTGAGAAAATTGGATTCTGTACGTAAAATTTGGAGGCTAATTCTTTTGCACATAGAATTGAATAATCGAGTTGGGACCCATTAGCTTTTCCTATTTACGACATAATCAATGCTCGTGCCAAATTTCAAGTTTCTACGTGAGAAAATTGGATTCCGTACGTAAAATTTGAAGGCTAATTCTTTTGCACATAGAATTGAATAATCGAGTTAGGACCAATTAGTTTTTCTTATTTATGACATAATCAATGCCCGTGCCAAATTTTAAGTTTCTATGTGAGAAAATTACATTCCGTACGTAACATTTGGACGCTAATTCTTTTGCGCATAGAATTAAATAACGGAGTTGGGACCCATTAGCTTTTCCTATTTATGACATAATCAATGCCCGTGCCAAATTTCAAGTTTCTATGTGAGAAAATTGGATTCCGTACATCAAATTTGGAGGCTAATTCTTTTGCACATAGAATTGAATAATCGAGTTGGGACCCATTAGCTTTTCCTATTTATGACATAATCAATGCTCGTGCCAAATTTCAAGTTTCTACGTGAGAAAATTGGATTCCGTACGTAAAATTTGAAGGCTAATTCTTTTGCACATAGAATTGAATAATCGAGTTAGGACCCATTAGCTTTTCTTATTTATGACATAATCAATGCCCGTGCCAAATTTTAAGTTTCTATGTGAGAAAATTACATTCCGTACGTAACATTTGGACGCTAATTTTTTTGCGCATAGAATTAAATAACGGAGTTGGGACCCATTAGCTTTTCCTATTTATGACATAATCAATGCCCGTGCCAAATTTCAAGTTTCTATGTGAGAAAATTGGATTCCGTACATAAAATTTGGAGGCTAATTCTTTTGCACATAGAATTGAAAAATCGAGTTGGGACCCATTAGCTTTTCCTATTTATGACATAATCAATACCCGTGCCAAATTTTAAGTTTCTATGTGAGAAAATTACATTCCGTACGTAAAACTTGGACGCTAATTCTTTAGTGCCTAGAATTAAATAACGGAGTTGGGACCCATTAGCTTTTCCTATTTATGACATAATCAATGCTCGTGCCAAATTTCAAGTTTCTATGTGAGAAAATTGGATTCCGTCCGTAAAATTTGGAGGCTAATTCTTTTGCACATAGAATTGAATAATCGAGTTGGGACGCATTAGCTTTTCCTATTTATGACATAATCAATGCTCGTGCCAAAAAATTCACGTTTCTATGACACTGGAAAGTGAGAAAAATACATTCCATACGTAAAATTTTGACGCTAATTCTTTTGCACATAGAATTGAATAATCGAGTTAGGCCCCATTAGCTTTTCCTATTTATGACATAATCAATGCTCGTGCCAAATTTCACGTTTCTATGACACTGGAAAGTGAGAAAAATACATTCCGTACGGAAAATTTTGACGCTCATTCTTTTGCGCATAGTATTGAATAATCGAGTTGAGACCCATTAGTTTTTCCTATTTTGAACATAAACAATGCCCGTGCCAAATTTTAAGTTTCTATGTGAGAAAATTGGATTCTATACGTAAAATTTGGATGCTAATTCTTTTGCGCATAGAATTGAATAATCGAGTTGGGACCCATTAGCTTTTCCTATTTATGACATAATCAATGCTCGTGCCAAATTTCAAGTTTCTATGTGAGAAAATTGGATTCCGTATGTAAAATTTGGAGGCTAATTCTTTTGCACATAGAATTGAATAATCGAGTTGGACCCATTAGCTTTTCCTATTTATGACATAATCAATGCTCGTGCCAAATTTCACGTTTCTATGACACTGGAAAGTGAGAAAAATACATTCCGTACGTAAAAGTTTGATGCTAATTCTTTTGCGCATAGAATTGAATAATCGAGTTGTGACCCATTCGTTTTTCCTATTTAGAACATATTCAATGCCTGTGCCAAATTTTAAGTTTCTATGTGAGAAAATTGGATTGTGTACGTAAAATTTGGACGCTAATTCTTTTGCGCATAGAATTGAATAATCGAGTTGGGACCCATTAGCTTTTCCTATTTATGACATAATCAATGCTCGTGCCAAATTTCACGTTTCTATGACACTGGAAAGTGAGAAAAATACATTCCGTACGGAAAATTTTGACGCTAATTCTTTTGCGCATAGAATTGAATAATCGAGTTGAGACCCATTAGTTTTTCCGATTTTGAACATATACAATGCCCGTGCCAAATTTTAAGTTTCTATGTGAGAAAATTACATTCCATACGTAAAACTTGGACGCTAATTCTTTTGTGCCTAGAATTAAATATCAGAGTTGGGACCCTTTAGCTTTTCCTATTTATGACATAATCAATGCCCGTGCCAAATTTCAAGTTTCTATGTGAGAAAATTGGATTCCGTACATAAAATTTGGAGGCTAATTCTTTTGCACATAGAATTGAAAAATCGAGTTGGGACCCATTAGCTTTTCTTATTTATGACATAATCAATGCCCATGCCAAATTTTAAGTTTCTATGTGAGAAAATTACATTCCGTACGTAAAAGTTGGACGCTAATTCTTTAGTGCCTAGAATTAAATAACGGAGTTGGGACCCATTAGCTTTATCTATTTATGACATAATCAATGCCCGTGCCAAATTTCAAGTTTCTATGTGAGAAAATTGGAATCCGTACGTAAAATTTGGAGGCTAATTCTTTTGCACATATAGTTGAATAATCGAGTTGGGACCCATTAGCTTTTTCTATTTATGACATAATCGATGCTCGTGCCAAATTTCACGTTTCTATGACACTGGAAAGTGGGAAAAATACATTCCGTACGGAAAATTTTGACGCTAATTCTTTTGCGCATAGAATTGAATAATCGAGTTGAGACCCATTAGTTTTTCCTATTTTGAACATTTACAATGCCCGTGCCAAATTTTAAGTTTCTATGTGAGAAAATTGGATTCTGTACGTAAAATTTGGACGCTAATTCTTTTGCGCATAGAATTGAATAATCGAGTTGGGACGCATTAGCTTTTCCTATTTATGACATAATCAATGCTCGTGCCAAAAAATTCACGTTTCTATGACACTGGAAAGTGAGAAAAATACATTCCATACGTAAAATTTTGACGCTAATTCTTTTGCACATAGAATTGAATAATCGAGTTAGGCCCCATTAGCTTTTCCTATTTATGACATAATCAATGCTCGTGCCAAATTTCACGTTTCTATGACACTGGAAAGTGAGAAAAATACATTCCGTACGGAAAATTTTGACGCTCATTCTTTTGCGCATAGAATTGAATAATCGAGTTGAGACCCATTAGTTTTTCCTATTTTGAACATAAACAATGCCCGTGCCAAATTTTAAGTTTCTATGTGAGAAAATTGGATTCTATACGTAAAATTTGGATGCTAATTCTTTTGCGCATAGAATTGAATAATCGAGTTGGGACCCATTAGCTTTTCCTATTTATGACATAATCAATGCTCGTGCCAAATTTCAAGTTTCTATGTGAGAAAATTGGATTCCGTATGTAAAATTTGGAGGCTAATTCTTTTGCACATAGAATTGAATAATCGAGTTGGACCCATAAGCTTTTCCTATTTATGACATAATCAATGCTCGTGCCAAATTTCACGTTTCTATGACACTGGAAAGTGAGAAAAATACATTCCGTACGTAAAAGTTTGATGCTAATTCTTTTGCGCATAGAATTGAATAATCGAGTTGTGACCCATTCGTTTTTCCTATTTAGAACATATTCAATGCCTGTGCCAAATTTTAAGTTTCTATGTGAGAAAATTGGATTGTGTACGTAAAATTTGGACGCTAATTCTTTTGCGCATAGAATTGAATAATCGAGTTGGGACCCATTAGCTTTTCCTATTTATGACATAATCAATGCCCGTGCCAAATTTTAAGTTTCTATGTGAGAAAATTACATTCCATACGTAAAACTTGGACGCTAATTCTTTTGTGCCTAGAATTAAATATCAGAGTTAGGACCCTTTAGCTTTTCCTATTTATGACATAATCAATGCCCGTGCCAAATTTCAAGTTTCTATGTGAGAAAATTGGATTCCGTACATAAAATTTGGAGGCTAATTCTTTTGCACATAGAATTGAAAAATCGAGTTGGGACCCATTAGCTTTTCCTATTTATGACATAATCAATGCCCATGCCAAATTTTAAGTTTCTATGTGAGAAAATTACATTCCGTACGTAAAAGTTGGACGCTAATTCTTTAGTGCCTAGAATTAAATAACGGAGTTGGGACCCATTAGCTTTATCTATTTATGACATAATCAATGCCCGTGCCAAATTTCAAGTTTCTATGTGAGAAAATTGGATTCCGTACGTAAAATTTGGAGGCTAATTCTTTTGCACATAGAGTTGAAAAATCGAGTTGGGACCCATTAGCTTTTCCTATTTATGACATAATCAATGCTCTTGCCAAATTTCAAGTTTCTATGTGAGAAAATTGGATTCCGTACGTAAAATTTGGAGGCTAATTCTTTTGCGCATAGAATTGAATAATCGAGTTGGGACCCATTAGCTTTTCCTATTTATGACATAATCAATGCTCGTGCGAAATTTCACGTTTCTATGACACTGAAAAGTGAGAAAAATACATTCCATACGTAAAATTTTGACGCTAATTCTTTTGCACATAGAATTGAATAATCGATTTAGGACCCATTAGCTTTTCCTATTTATGACATAATCGATGCTCGTGCCAAATTTCACGTTTCTATGACATTGGAAAGTGGGAAAAATACATTCCGTATGGAAAATTTTGACGCTAATTCTTTTACGCATAGAATTGAATAATCGAGTTGAGACCCATTAGTTTTTCCTATTTTGAACATTTACAATGCCCGTGCCAAATTTTAAGTTTCTATGTGAGAAAATTGGATTCTGTATGTAAAATTTGGACGCTAATTCTTTTGCGCATAGAATTGAATAATCGAGTTGGGACCCATTAGCTTTTCCTATTTATGACATAATCAATGCTCGTGCCAAATTTCACGTTTCTATGACACTGGAAAGTGAGAAAAATACATTCCGTACGGAAAATTTTGACGCTAATTCTTTTGCGCATAGAATTGAATAATCGAGTTGAGACCCATTAGTTTTTCCTATTTTGAACATTTACAATGCCCGTGCCAAATTTTAAGTTTCTATGTGAGAAAATTGGATTCTGTACGTAAAATTTGGACGCTAATTCTTTTGCGCATAGAATTGAATAATCGAGTTGGGACCCATTAGCTTTTCCTATTTATGACATATTCAAAGCTCGTGCCAAATTTCAAGTTTCTATGTGAGAAAATTGGATTCCTAACGTAAAATTTGGAGGCTAATTCTTTCGCACATAGAGTTGAAAAATCGAGTTGGGACCCATTAGCTTTTCCTATTTATGACATAATCAATGCTCGTGCCAAATTTCAAGTTTCTATGTGAGAAAATTGGATTCCGTACATAAAATTTGGAGGCTAATTCTTTTGCACATAGAATTGAATAATCGAGTTGGACCCATTAGCTTTTTCTATTTAGAACATATTCAATGCCCGTGCCAAATTTTACGTTTCTATGTGAGAAAATTGGATTGTGTACGTAAAATTTGGACGCTAATTCTTTTGCGCATAGAATTGAATAATCGAGTTGGGACCCATTAGCTTTTCCTATTTATGACATAATCAATGCTCGTGCCAAATTTCACGTTTCTATGACACTGGAAAGTGAGAAAAATACATTCCGTACGTTAAATTTTGACGCTAATACTTTTGCGCATAGAATTGAATAATCGAGTTGGGACCCATTAGTTTTTCCTATTTAGAACATATTCAATGCCCGTGCCAAATTTTACGTTTCTATGTGAGAAAATTGGATTGTGTACATAAAATTTGGACGCTAATTCTTTTGCGCATAGAATTGAATAATCGAGTTGGGACCCATTAGCTTTTCCTATTTATGACATAATCAATGCTCGTGCCAAATTTCAAGTTTCTATGACACTGGAAAGTGAGAAAAATACATTCCGTACGGAAAATTTTGACTCTAATTCTTTTGCGCATAGAATTGAATAATCGAGTTGAGACCCATTAGTTTTTCCTATTTTGAACATATACAATGCCCGTGCCAAATTTTACGTTTCTATGTGAGAAAATTGGATTCTGCACGTAAAATTTGGACGCTAATTCTTTTGCGCATAGAATTGAATAATCGAGTTGGGACCCATTAGCTTTTCCTATTTATGACATAATCAATGCTCGTGCCAAATTTCAAGTTTCTATGTGAGAAAATTGGATTCCGTACGTAAAATTTGGAGGCTAATTCTTTGCACATAGAGTTGAAAAATCGATTTGGGACCCATTAGCTTTTCCTATTTATGACATAATCAATGCTCGTGCCAAATTTCAAGTTTCTATGTGAGAAAATTGGATTCCGTACGTAAAATTTGGATGCTAATTCTTTTGCACATAGAATTGAATAATCGAGTTGGGACCCATTAGCTTGTCCTATTTATGACATAATCAATGCTCGTGCCAAATTTCACGTTTCTATGACACTGGAAAGTGAGAAAAATACATTCCGTACGTTAAATTTTGATGCTAATTCTTTTGCGCATAGAATTGAATAATCGAGTTGGGACCCATTAGCTTTTCCTATTTATGACATAATCAATGCTCGTGCCAAATTTCAAGTTTCTATGTGAGAAAATTGGATTCCGTACGTAAAATTTGGAGGCTAATTCTTTGCACATAGAGTTGAAAAATCGATTTGGGACCCATTAGCTTTTCCTATTTATGACATAATCAATGCTCGTGCCAAATTTCAAGTTTCTATGTGAGAAAATTGGATTCCGTACGTAAAATTTGGATGCTAATTCTTTTGCACATAGAATTGAATAATCGAGTTGGGACCCATTAGCTTGTCCTATTTATGACATAATCAATGCTCGTGCCAAATTTCACGTTTCTATGACACTGGAAAGTGAGAAAAATACATTCCGTACGTTAAATTTTGATGCTAATTCTTTTGCGCATAGAATTGAATAATCGAGTTGGGACCCATTAGCTTTTCCTATTTATGACATAATCAATGCTCGTGCCAAATTTCAAGTTTCTATGTGAGAAAATTGGATTCCGTACGTAAAATTTGGAGGCTAATTCTTTTGCACATAGAATTGAATAATCGAGTTGGGACCCATTAGCTTTTCCTATTTATGACATAATCAATGCTCGTGCCAAATTTCAAGTTTCTACGTGAGAAAATTGGATTCCGTACATAACATTTGAAGGCTAATTCTTTTGCACATAGAATTGAATAATCGAGTTAGGACCCATTAGCTTTTCTTATTTATGACATAATCAATGCCCGTGCCAAATTTTAAGTTTCTATGTGAGAAAATTACATTCCGTACGTAAAATTTGGACGCTAATTCTTTTGCGCATAGAATTAAATAACGGAGTTGGGACCCATTAGCTTTTCCTATTTATGACATAATCAATGCCCGTGCCAAATTTCAAGTTTCTATGTGAGAAAATTGGATTCCGTACATAAAATTTGGAGGCTAATTCTTTTGCACATAGAATTGAAAAATCGAGTTGGGACCCATTAGCTTTTCCTATTTATGACATAATCAATACCCGTGCCAAATTTTAAGTTTCTATGTGAGAAAATTACATTCCGTACGTAAAACTTGGACGCCAATTCTTTAGTGCCTAGAATTAAATAACGGAGTTGGGACCCATTAGCTTTTCCTATTTATGACATAATCAATGCTCGTGCCAAATTTCAAGTTTCTATGTGAGAAAATTGGATTCCGTACGTAAAATTTGGAGGCTAATTCTTTTGCACATAGAATTGAATAATCGAGTTGGGACGCATTAGCTTTTCCTATTTATGACATAATCAATGCTCGTGCCAAAAATTTCACGTTTCTATGACACTGGAAAGTGAGAAAAATACATTCCATATGTAAAATTTTGACGCTAATTCTTTTGCGCATAGAATTGAATAATCGAGTTGTGACCCATTCGTTTTTCCTATTTAGAACATATTCAATGCCTGTGCCAAATTTTAAGTTTCTATGTGAGAAAATTGGATTGTGTACGTAAAATTTGGACGCTAATTCTTTTGCGCATAGAATTGAATAATCGAGTTGGGACCCATTAGCTTTTCCTATTTATGACATAATCAATGCTCGTGCCAAATTTCACGTTTCTATGACACTGGAAAGTGAGAAAAATACATTCCGTACGGAAAATTTTGACGCTAATTCTTTTGCGCATAGAATTGAATAATCGAGTTGAGACCCATTAGTTTTTCCTATTTTGAACATATACAATGCCCGTGCCAAATTTTAAGTTTCTATGTGAGAAAATTACATTCCATACGTAAAACTTGGATGCTAATTCTTTTGTGCCTAGAATTAAATATTAGAGTTGGGACCCTTTAGCTTTTCCTATTTATGACATAATCAATGCCCGTGCCAAATTTCAAGTTTCTATGTGAGAAAATTGGATTCCGTACATAAAATTTGGAGGCTAATTCTTTTGCACATAGAATTGAAAAATCGAGTTGGGACCCATTAGCTTTTCCTATTTATGACATAATCAATGCCCGTGCCAAATTTTAAGTTTCTATGTGAGAAAATTACATTCCGTACGTAACATTTGGACGCTAATTCTTTTGCGCATTGAATTAAATAACGGAGTTGGGACCCATTAGCTTTTCCTATTTATGACATAATCAATGCCCGTGCCAAATTTCAAGTTTCTATGTGAGAAAATTGGATTCCGTACATAAAATTTGGAGGCTAATTCTTTTGCACATAGAATTGAAAAATCGAGTTGGGACCCATTAGCTTTTCCTATTTATGACATAATCAATGCTCTTGCCAAATTTCAAGTTTCTATGTGAGAAAATTGGATTCCGTACGTAAAATTTGGAGGCTAATTCTTTTGCACATAGAATTGAATAATCGAGTTGGGACCCATTAGCTTTTCCTATTTATGACATAATCAATGCTCGTGCGAAATTTCACGTTTCTATGACACTGGAAAGTGAGAAAAATACATTCCATACGTAAAATTTTGACGCTAATTCTTTTGCACATAGAATTGAATAATCGATTTAGGACCCATCAGCTTTTCCTATTTATGACATAATCGATGCTCGTGCCAAATTTCACGTTTCTATGACACTGGAAAGTGGGAAAAATACATTCCGTACGGAAAATTTTGACGCTAATTCTTTTGCGCATAGAATTGAATAATCGAGTTGAGACCCATTAGTTTTTCCTATTTTGAACATTTACAATGCCCGAGCCAAATTTTAAGTTTCTATGTGAGAAAATTGGATTCTGTACGTAAAATTTGGACGCTAATTCTTTTGCGCATAGAATTGAATAATCGAGTTGGGACCCATTAGCTTTTCCTATTTATGACATAATCAATGCTCGTGCCACATTTCAAGTTTCTATGTGAGAAAATTGGATTCCGTACGTAAAATTTGGAGGCTAATTCTTTCGCACATAGAGTTGAAAAATCGAGTTGGGACCCATTAGCTTTTCCTATTTATGACATAATCAATGCTCGTGCCAAATTTCAAGTTTCTATGTGAGAAAATTGGATTCCGTACATAAAATTTGGAGGCTAATTCTTTTGCACATAGAATTGAATAATCGAGTTGGACCCATTAGCTTTTCCTATTTATAACATAATCAATGCTCGTGCTAAATTTCACGTTTCTATGACACTGGAAAGTGGGAAAAATACATTCCGTACGTTAAATTTTGACGCTAATACTTTTGCGCATAGAATTGAATAATCGAGTTGGGACCCATTAGTTTTTCCTATTTAGAACATATTCAATGCCCGTGCCAAATTTTACGTTTCTATGTGAGAAAATTGGATTGTGTACGTAAAATTTGGACGCTAATTCTTTTGCGCATAGAATTGAATAATCGAGTTGGGACCCATTAGCTTTTCCTATTTCTGACATAATCAATGCTCGTGCCAAATTTCACGTTTCTATGACACTGGAAAGTGAGAATAATACATTCCGTACGTTAAATTTTGATGCTAATTCTTTTGCGCATAGAATTGAATAATCGAGTTGGGACCCATTAGCTTTTCCTATTTATGACATAATCAATGCTCGTGCCAAATTTCAAGTTTCTATGTGAGAAAATTGGATTCTGTACGTAAAATTTGGAGGCTAATTCTTTTGCACATAGAATTGAATAATCGAGTTGGGACCCATTAGCTTTTCCTATTTACGACATAATCAATGCTCGTGCCAAATTTCAAGTTTCTACGTGAGAAAATTGGATTCCGTACGTAAAATTTGAAGGCTAATTCTTTTGCACATAGAATTGAATAATCGAGTTAGGACCAATTAGCTTTTCTTATTTATGACATAATCAATGCCCGTGCCAAATTTTAAGTTTCTATGTGAGAAAATTACATTCCGTACGTAACATTTGGACGCTAATTCTTTTGCGCATAGAATTAAATAACGGAGTTGGGACCCATTAGCTTTTCCTATTTATGACATAATCAATGCCCGTGCCAAATTTCAAGTTTCTATGTGAGAAAATTGGATTCCGTACATCAAATTTGGAGGCTAATTCTTTTGCACATAGAATTGAATAATCGAGTTGGGACCCATTAGCTTTTCCTATTTATGACATAATCAATGCTCGTGCCAAATTTCAAGTTTCTACGTGAGAAAATTGGATTCCGTACGTAAAATTTGAAGGCTAATTCTTTTGCACATAGAATTGAATAATCGAGTTAGGACCCATTAGCTTTTCTTATTTATGACATAATCAATGCCCGTGCCAAATTTTAAGTTTCTATGTGAGAAAATTACATTCCGTACGTAACATTTGGACGCTAATTTTTTTGCGCATAGAATTAAATAACGGAGTTGGGACCCATTAGCTTTTCCTATTTATGACATAATCAATGCCCGTGCCAAATTTCAAGTTTCTATGTGAGAAAATTGGATTCCGTACATAAAATTTGGAGGCTAATTCTTTTGCACATAGAATTGAAAAATCGAGTTGGGACCCATTAGCTTTTCCTATTTATGACATAATCAATACCTGTGCCAAATTTTAAGTTTCTATGTGAGAAAATTACATTCCGTACGTAAAACTTGGACGCTAATTCTTTAGTGCCTAGAATTAAATAACGGAGTTGGGACCCATTAGCTTTTCCTATTTATGACATAATCAATGCTCGTGCCAAATTTCAAGTTTCTATGTGAGAAAATTGGATTCCGTCCGTAAAATTTGGAGGCTAATTCTTTTGCACATAGAATTGAATAATCGAGTTGGGACGCATTAGCTTTTCCTATTTATGACATAATCAATGCTCGTGCCAAAAAATTCACGTTTCTATGACACTGGAAAGTGAGAAAAATACATTCCATACGTAAAATTTTGACGCTAATTCTTTTGCACATAGAATTGAATAATCGAGTTAGGCCCCATTAGCTTTTCCTATTTATGACATAATCAATGCTCGTGCCAAATTTCACGTTTCTATGACACTGGAAAGTGAGAAAAATACATTCCGTACGGAAAATTTTGACGCTCATTCTTTTGCGCATAGTATTGAATAATCGAGTTGAGACCCATTAGTTTTTCCTATTTTGAACATAAACAATGCCCGTGCCAAATTTTAAGTTTCTATGTGAGAAAATTGGATTCTATACGTAAAATTTGGATGCTAATTCTTTTGCGCATAGAATTGAATAATCGAGTTGGGACCCATTAGCTTTTCCTATTTATGACATAATCAATGCTCGTGCCAAATTTCAAGTTTCTATGTGAGAAAATTGGATTCCGTATGTAAAATTTGGAGGCTAATTCTTTTGCACATAGAATTGAATAATCGAGTTGGACCCATTAGCTTTTCCTATTTATGACATAATCAATGCTCGTGCCAAATTTCACGTTTCTATGACACTGGAAAGTGAGAAAAATACATTCCGTACGTAAAAGTTTGATGCTAATTCTTTTGCGCATAGAATTGAATAATCGAGTTGTGACCCATTCGTTTTTCCTATTTAGAACATATTCAATGCCTGTGCCAAATTTTAAGTTTCTATGTGAGAAAATTGGATTGTGTACGTAAAATTTGGACGCTAATTCTTTTGCGCATAGAATTGAATAATCGAGTTGGGACCCATTAGCTTTTCCTATTTATGACATAATCAATGCTCGTGCCAAATTTCACGTTTTTATGACACTGGAAAGTGAGAAAAATACATTCCGTACGGAAAATTTTGACGCTAATTCTTTTGCGCATAGAATTGAATAATCGAGTTGAGACCCATTAGTTTTTCCTATTTTGAACATATACAATGCCCGTGCCAAATTTTAAGTTTCTATGTGAGAAAATTACATTCCATACGTAAAACTTGGACGCTAATTCTTTTGTGCCTAGAATTAAATATCAGAGTTGGGACCCTTTAGCTTTTCCTATTTATGACATAATCAATGCCCGTGCCAAATTTCAAGTTTCTATGTGAGAAAATTGGATTCCGTACATAAAATTTGGAGGCTAATTCTTTTGCACATAGAATTGAAAAATCGAGTTGGGACCCATTAGCTTTTCTTATTTATGACATAATCAATGCCCATGCCAAATTTTAAGTTTCTATGTGAGAAAATTACATTCCGTACGTAAAAGTTGGACGCTAATTCTTTAGTGCCTAGAATTAAATAACGGAGTTGGGACCCATTAGCTTTATCTATTTATGACATAATCAATGCCCGTGCCAAATTTCAAGTTTCTATGTGAGAAAATTGGATTCCGTACGTAAAATTTGGAGGCTAATTCTTTTGCACATATAGTTGAATAATCGAGTTGGGACCCATTAGCTTTTTCTATTTATGACATAATCGATGCTCGTGCCAAATTTCACGTTTCTATGACACTGGAAAGTGGGAAAAATACATTCCGTACGGAAAATTTTGACGCTAATTCTTTTGCGCATAGAATTGAATAATCGAGTTGAGACCCATTAGTTTTTCCTATTTTGAACATTTACAATGCCCGTGCCAAATTTTAAGTTTCTATGTGAGAAAATTGGATTCTGTACGTAAAATTTGGACGCTAATTCTTTTGCGCATAGAATTGAATAATCGAGTTGGGACCCATTAGCTTTTCCTATTTATGACATAATCAATGCTCGTGCCAAATTTCACGTTTCTATGACACTGGAAAGTGAGAAAAATACATTCCGTACGGAAAATTTTGACGCTAATTCTTTTGCGCATAGAATTGAATAATCGAGTTGAGACCCATTAGTTTTTCCTATTTTGAACATATACAATGCCCGTGCCAAATTTTAAGTTTCTATGTGAGAAAATTACATTCCATACGTAAAACTTGGACGCTAATTCTTTTGTGCCTAGAATTAAATATCAGAGTTGGGACCCTTTAGCTTTTCCTATTAATACATAATCAATGCCCGTGCCAAATTTCAAGTTTCTATGTGAGAAAATTGGATTCCGTACATAAAATTTGGAGGCTAATTCTTTTGCACATAGAATTGAAAAATCGAGTTGGGACCCATTAGATTTTCTTATTTATGACAATCAATGCCCGTGCCAAATTTTAAGTTTCTATGTGAGAAAATTACATTCCGTACGTAACATTTGGACGCTAATTCTTTTGCGCATAGAATTAAATAACGGAGTTGGGACCCATTAGCTTTTCCTATTTATGACATAATCAATGCCCGTGCCAAATTTCAAGTTTCTATGTGAGAAAATTGGATTCCGTACATAAAATTTGGAGGCTAATTCTTTTGCACATAGAATTGAAAAACCGAGTTGGGACCCATTAGCTTTTCCTATTTATGACATAATCAATGCTCTTGCCAAATTTCAAGTTTCTATGTGAGAAAATTGGATTCCGTACGTAAAATTTGGAGGCTAATTCTTTTGCACATAGAATTGAATAATCGAGTTGGGACCCATTAGCTTTTCCTATTTATGACATAATCAATGCTCGTGCGAAATTTCACATTTCTATGACACTGGAAAGTGAGAAAAATACATTCCATACGTAAAATTTTGATGCTAATTCTTTTGCACATAGAATTGAATAATCGATTTAGGACCCATTAGCTTTTCCTATTTATGACATAATCGATGCTCGTGCCAAATTTCACGTTTCTATGACACTGGAAAGTGGGAAAAATACATTCCGTACGGAAAATTTTGACGCTAATTCTTTTGCGCATAGAATTGAATAATCGAGTTGAGTCCCATTAGTTTTTCCTATTTTGAACATTTACAATGCCCGTGCCAAATTTTAAGTTTCTATGTGAGAAAATTGGATTCTGTACGTAAAATTTGGACGCTAATTCTTTTGCGCATAGAATTGAATAATCGAGTTGGGACCCATTAGCTTTTCCTATTTATGACATATTCAAAGCTCGTGCCAAATTTCAAGTTTCTATGTGAGAAAATTGGATTCCGTACGTAAAATTTGGAGGCTAATTCTTTCGCACATAGAGTTGAAAAATCGAGTTGGGACCCATTAGCTTTTCCTATTTATGACATAATCAATGCTCGTGCCAAATTTCAAGTTTCTATGTGAGAAAATTGGATTCCGTACATAAAATTTGGAGGCTAATTCTTTTGCACATAGAATTGAATAATCGAGTTGGGACCCATTAGCTTTTTCTATTTATAACATAATCAATGCTCGTGCTAAATTTCACGTTTCTATGACACTGGAAAGTGAGAAAAAACCATTCCGTACGTTAAATTTTGACGCTAATTCTTTTGCGCATAGAATTGAATAATCGAGTTGGGACCCATTAGCTTTTCCTATTTATGACATAATCAATGCTCGTGCCAAATTTCAAGTTTCTATGTGAGAAAATTGGATTCCGTACGTAAAATTTGGAGGCTAATTCTTTTGCACATAGAATTGAATAATCGAGTTGGGACCCATTAGTTTTTCCTATTTAGAACATATTCAATGCCCGTGCCAAATTTTACGTTTCTATGTGAGAAAATTGGATTGTGTACGTAAAATTTGGACGCTAATTCTTTTGCGCATAGAATTGAATAATCGAGTTGGGACCCATTAGCTTTTCCTATTTATGACATAATCAATGCTCGTGCCAAATTTCAAGTTTCTATGACACTGGAAACTGAGAAAAATACATTCCGTACGGAAAATTTTGACGCTAATTCTTTTGCGCATAGAATTGAATAATCGAGTTGAGACCCAATAGTTTTTCCTATTTTGAACATATACAATGCCCGTGCCAAATTTTACGTTTCTATGTGAGAAAATTGGATTCTGTACGTAAAATTTGGACGCTAATTCTTTTGCGCATAGAATTGAATAATCGAGTTGGGACCCATAGCTTTTCCTATTTATGACATAATCAATGCTCGTGCCAAATTTCAAGTTTCTATGTGAGAAAATTGGATTCCGTACGTAAAATTTGGAGGCTAATTCTTTTGCACATAGAGTTGAAAAATCGAGTTGGGACCCATTAGCTTGTCCTATTTATGACATAATCAATGCTCGTGCCAAATTTCACGTTTCTATGACACTGGAAAGTGAGAAAAATACATTCCGTACGTTAAATTTTGATGCTAATTCTTTTGCGCATAGAATTGAATAATCGAGTTGGGACCCATTAGCTTTTCCTATTTATGACATAATCAATGCTCGTGCCAAATTTCAAGTTTCTATGTGAGAAAATTGGATTCCGTACGTAAAATTTGGAGGCTAATTCTTTTGCACATAGAATTGAATAATCGAGTTGGGACCCATCAGCTTTTCTTATTTATGACATAATCAATGCCCGTGCCAAATTTTAAGTTTCTATGTGAGAAAATTACATTCCGTACGTAACATTTGGACGCTAATTTTTTTGCGCATAGAATTAAATAACGGAGTTGGGACCCATTAGCTTTTCCTATTTATGACATAATCAATGCCCGTGCCAAATTTCAAGTTTCTATGTGAGAAAATTGGATTCCGTACATAAAATTTGGAGGCTAATTCTTTTGCACATAGAATTGAAAAATCGAGTTGGGACCCATTAGCTTTTCCTATTTATGACATAATCAATACCCGTGCCAAATTTTAAGTTTCTATGTGAGAAAATTACATTCCGTACGTAAAACTTGGACGCTAATTCTTTAGTGCCTAGAATTAAATAACGGAGTTGGGACCCATTAGCTTTTCCTATTTATGACATAATCAATGCTCGTGCCAAATTTCAAGTTTCTATGTGAGAAAATTGGATTCCGTCCGTAAAATTTGGAGGCTAATTCTTTTGCACATAGAATTGAATAATCGAGTTGGGACGCATTAGCTTTTCCTATTTATGACATAATCAATGCTCGTGCCAAAAAATTCACGTTTCTATGACACTGGAAAGTGAGAAAAATACATTCCATACGTAAAATTTTGACGCTAATTCTTTTGCACATAGAATTGAATAATCGAGTTAGGCCCCATTAGCTTTTCCTATTTATGACATAATCAATGCTCGTGCCAAATTTCACGTTTCTATGACACTGGAAAGTGAGAAAAATACATTCCGTACGGAAAATTTTGACGCTCATTCTTTTGCGCATAGTATTGAATAATCGAGTTGAGACCCATTAGTTTTTCCTATTTTGAACATAAACAATGCCCGTGCCAAATTTTAAGTTTCTATGTGAGAAAATTGGATTCTATACGTAAAATTTGGATGCTAATTCTTTTGCGCATAGAATTGAATAATCGAGTTGGGACCCATTAGCTTTTCCTATTTATGACATAATCAATGCTCGTGCCAAATTTCAAGTTTCTATGTGAGAAAATTGGATTCCGTATGTAAAATTTGGAGGCTAATTCTTTTGCACATAGAATTGAATAATCGAGTTGGACCCATTAGCTTTTCCTATTTATGACATAATCAATGCTCGTGCCAAATTTCACGTTTCTATGACACTGGAAAGTGAGAAAAATACATTCCGTACGTAAAAGTTTGATGCTAATTCTTTTGCGCATAGAATTGAATAATCGAGTTGTGACCCATTCGTTTTTCCTATTTAGAACATATTCAATGCCTGTGCCAAATTTTAAGTTTCTATGTGAGAAAATTGGATTGTGTACGTAAAATTTGGACGCTAATTCTTTTGCGCATAGAATTGAATAATCGAGTTGGGACCCATTAGCTTTTCCTATTTATGACATAATCAATGCTCGTGCCAAATTTCACGTTTCTATGACACTGGAAAGTGAGAAAAATACATTCCGTACGGAAAATTTTGACGCTAATTCTTTTGCGCATAGAATTGAATAATCGAGTTGAGACCCATTAGTTTTTCCTATTTTGAACATATACAATGCCCGTGCCAAATTTTAAGTTTCTATGTGAGAAAATTACATTCCATACGTAAAACTTGGACGCTAATTCTTTTGTGCCTAGAATTAAATATCAGAGTTGGGACCCTTTAGCTTTTCCTATTTATGACATAATCAATGCCCGTGCCAAATTTCAAGTTTCTATGTGAGAAAATTGGATTCCGTACATAAAATTTGGAGGCTAATTCTTTTGCACATAGAATTGAAAAATCGAGTTGGGACCCATTAGCTTTTCTTATTTATGACATAATCAATGCCCATGCCAAATTTTAAGTTTCTATGTGAGAAAATTACATTCCGTACGTAAAAGTTGGACGCTAATTCTTTAGTGCCTAGAATTAAATAACGGAGTTGGGACCCATTAGCTTTATCTATTTATGACATAATCAATGCCCGTGCCAAATTTCAAGTTTCTATGTGAGAAAATTGGAATCCGTACGTAAAATTTGGAGGCTAATTCTTTTGCACATATAGTTGAATAATCGAGTTGGGACCCATTAGCTTTTTCTATTTATGACATAATCGATGCTCGTGCCAAATTTCACGTTTCTATGACACTGGAAAGTGGGAAAAATACATTCCGTACGGAAAATTTTGACGCTAATTCTTTTGCGCATAGAATTGAATAATCGAGTTGAGACCCATTAGTTTTTCCTATTTTGAACATTTACAATGCCCGTGCCAAATTTTAAGTTTCTATGTGAGAAAATTGGATTCTGTACGTAAAATTTGGACGCTAATTCTTTTGCGCATAGAATTGAATAATCGAGTTGGGACGCATTAGCTTTTCCTATTTATGACATAATCAATGCTCGTGCCAAAAAATTCACGTTTCTATGACACTGGAAAGTGAGAAAAATACATTCCATACGTAAAATTTTGACGCTAATTCTTTTGCACATAGAATTGAATAATCGAGTTAGGCCCCATTAGCTTTTCCTATTTATGACATAATCAATGCTCGTGCCAAATTTCACGTTTCTATGACACTGGAAAGTGAGAAAAATACATTCCGTACGGAAAATTTTGACGCTCATTCTTTTGCGCATAGAATTGAATAATCGAGTTGAGACCCATTAGTTTTTCCTATTTTGAACATAAACAATGCCCGTGCCAAATTTTAAGTTTCTATGTGAGAAAATTGGATTCTATACGTAAAATTTGGATGCTAATTCTTTTGCGCATAGAATTGAATAATCGAGTTGGGACCCATTAGCTTTTCCTATTTATGACATAATCAATGCTCGTGCCAAATTTCAAGTTTCTATGTGAGAAAATTGGATTCCGTATGTAAAATTTGGAGGCTAATTCTTTTGCACATAGAATTGAATAATCGAGTTGGACCCATAAGCTTTTCCTATTTATGACATAATCAATGCTCGTGCCAAATTTCACGTTTCTATGACACTGGAAAGTGAGAAAAATACATTCCGTACGTAAAAGTTTGACGCTAATTCTTTTGCGCATAGAATTGAATAATCGAGTTGTGACCCATTCGTTTTTCCTATTTAGAACATATTCAATGCCTGTGCCAAATTTTAAGTTTCTATGTGAGAAAATTGGATTGTGTACGTAAAATTTGGACGCTAATTCTTTTGCGCATAGAATTGAATAATCGAGTTGGGACCCATTAGCTTTTCCTATTTATGACATAATCAATGCCCGTGCCAAATTTTAAGTTTCTATGTGAGAAAATTACATTCCATACGTAAAACTTGGACGCTAATTCTTTTGTGCCTAGAATTAAATATCAGAGTTAGGACCCTTTAGCTTTTCCTATTTATGACATAATCAATGCCCGTGCCAAATTTCAAGTTTCTATGTGAGAAAATTGGATTCCGTACATAAAATTTGGAGGCTAATTCTTTTGCACATAGAATTGAAAAATCGAGTTGGGACCCATTAGCTTTTCCTATTTATGACATAATCAATGCCCATGCCAAATTTTAAGTTTCTATGTGAGAAAATTACATTCCGTACGTAAAAGTTGGACGCTAATTCTTTAGTGCCTAGAATTAAATAACGGAGTTGGGACCCATTAGCTTTATCTATTTATGACATAATCAATGCCCGTGCCAAATTTCAAGTTTCTATGTGAGAAAATTGGATTCCGTACGTAAAATTTGGAGGCTAATTCTTTTGCACATAGAGTTGAAAAATCGAGTTGGGACCCATTAGCTTTTCCTATTTATGACATAATCAATGCTCTTGCCAAATTTCAAGTTTCTATGTGAGAAAATTGGATTCCGTACGTAAAATTTGGAGGCTAATTCTTTTGCGCATAGAATTGAATAATCGAGTTGGGACCCATTAGCTTTTCCTATTTATGACATAATCAATGCTCGTGCGAAATTTCACGTTTCTATGACACTGAAAAGTGAGAAAAATACATTCCATACGTAAAATTTTGACGCTAATTCTTTTGCACATAGAATTGAATAATCGATTTAGGACCCATTAGCTTTTCCTATTTATGACATAATCGATGCTCGTGCCAAATTTCACGTTTCTATGACATTGGAAAGTGGGAAAAATACATTCCGTATGGAAAATTTTGACGCTAATTCTTTTACGCATAGAATTGAATAATCGAGTTGAGACCCATTAGTTTTTCCTATTTTGAACATTTACAATGCCCGTGCCAAATTTTAAGTTTCTATGTGAGAAAATTGGATTCTGTATGTAAAATTTGGACGCTAATTCTTTTGCGCATAGAATTGAATAATCGAGTTGGGACCCATTAGCTTTTCCTATTTATGACATAATCAATGCTCGTGCCAAATTTCACGTTTCTATGACACTGGAAAGTGAGAAAAATACATTCCGTACGGAAAATTTTGACGCTAATTCTTTTGCGCATAGAATTGAATAATCGAGTTGAGACCCATTAGTTTTTCCTATTTTGAACATTTACAATGCCCGTGCCAAATTTTAAGTTTCTATGTGAGAAAATTGGATTCTGTACGTAAAATTTGGACGCTAATTCTTTTGCGCATAGAATTGAATAATCGAGTTGGGACCCATTAGCTTTTCCTATTTATGACATATTCAAAGCTCGTGCCAAATTTCAAGTTTCTATGTGAGAAAATTGGATTCCGTACGTAAAATTTGGAGGCTAATTCTTTCGCACATAGAGTTGAAAAATCGAGTTGGGACCCATTAGCTTTTCCTATTTATGACATAATCAATGCTCGTGCCAAATTTCAAGTTTCTATGTGAGAAAATTGGATTCCGTACATAAAATTTGGAGGCTAATTCTTTTGCACATAGAATTGAATAATCGAGTTGGACCCATTAGCTTTTTCTATTTAGAACATATTCAATGCCCGTGCCAAATTTTACGTTTCTATGTGAGAAAATTGGATTGTGTACGTAAAATTTGGACGCTAATTCTTTTGCGCATAGAATTGAATAATCGAGTTGGGACCCATTAGCTTTTCCTATTTATGACATAATCAATGCTCGTGCCAAATTTCACGTTTCTATGACACTGGAAAGTGAGAAAAATACATTCCGTACGTTAAATTTTGACGCTAATACTTTTGCGCATAGAATTGAATAATCGAGTTGGGACCCATTAGTTTTTCCTATTTAGAACATATTCAATGCCCGTGCCAAATTTTACGTTTCTATGTGAGAAAATTGGATTGTGTACGTAAAATTTGGACGCTAATTCTTTTGCGCATAGAATTGAATAATCGAGTTGGGACCCATTAGCTTTTCCTATTTATGACATAATCAATGCTCGTGCCAAATTTCAAGTTTCTATGACACTGGAAAGTGAGAAAAATACATTCCGTACGGAAAATTTTGACTCTAATTCTTTTGCGCATAGAATTGAATAATCGAGTTGAGACCCATTAGTTTTTCCTATTTTGAACATATACAATGCCCGTGCCAAATTTTACGTTTCTATGTGAGAAAATTGGATTCTGTACGTAAAATTTGGACGCTAATTCTTTTGCGCATAGAATTGAATAATCGAGTTGGGACCCATTAGCTTTTCCTATTTATGACATAATCAATGCTCGTGCCAAATTTCAAGTTTCTATGTGAGAAAATTGGATTCCGTACGTAAAATTTGGAGGCTAATTCTTTGCACATAGAGTTGAAAAATCGATTTGGGACCCATTAGCTTTTCCTATTTATGACATAATCAATGCTCGTGCCAAATTTCAAGTTTCTATGTGAGAAAATTGGATTCCGTACGTAAAATTTGGATGCTAATTCTTTTGCACATAGAATTGAATAATCGAGTTGGGACCCATTAGCTTGTCCTATTTATGACATAATCAATGCTCGTGCCAAATTTCACGTTTCTATGACACTGGAAAGTGAGAAAAATACATTCCGTACGTTAAATTTTGATGCTAATTCTTTTGCGCATAGAATTGAATAATCGAGTTGGGACCCATTAGCTTTTCCTATTTATGACATAATCAATGCTCGTGCCAAATTTCAAGTTTCTATGTGAGAAAATTGGATTCCGTACGTAAAATTTGGAGGCTAATTCTTTTGCACATAGAATTGAATAATCGAGTTGGGACCCATTAGCTTTTCCTATTTATGACATAATCAATGCTCGTGCCAAATTTCAAGTTTCTACGTGAGAAAATTGGATTCCGTACATAACATTTGAAGGCTAATTCTTTTGCACATAGAATTGAATAATCGAGTTAGGACCCATTAGCTTTTCTTATTTATGACATAATCAATGCCCGTGCCAAATTTTAAGTTTCTATGTGAGAAAATTACATTCCGTACGTAAAATTTGGACGCTAATTCTTTTGCGCATAGAATTAAATAACGGAGTTGGGACCCATTAGCTTTTCCTATTTATGACATAATCAATGCCCGTGCCAAATTTCAAGTTTCTATGTGAGAAAATTGGATTCCGTACATAAAATTTGGAGGCTAATTCTTTTGCACATAGAATTGAAAAATCGAGTTGGGACCCATTAGCTTTTCCTATTTATGACATAATCAATACCCGTGCCAAATTTTAAGTTTCTATGTGAGAAAATTACATTCCGTACGTAAAACTTGGACGCCAATTCTTTAGTGCCTAGAATTAAATAACGGAGTTGGGACCCATTAGCTTTTCCTATTTATGACATAATCAATGCTCGTGCCAAATTTCAAGTTTCTATGTGAGAAAATTGGATTCCGTACGTAAAATTTGGAGGCTAATTCTTTTGCACATAGAATTGAATAATCGAGTTGGGACGCATTAGCTTTTCCTATTTATGACATAATCAATGCTCGTGCCAAAAATTTCACGTTTCTATGACACTGGAAAGTGAGAAAAATACATTCCATATGTAAAATTTTGACGCTAATTCTTTTGCGCATAGAATTGAATAATCGAGTTGTGACCCATTCGTTTTTCCTATTTAGAACATATTCAATGCCTGTGCCAAATTTTAAGTTTCTATGTGAGAAAATTGGATTGTGTACGTAAAATTTGGACGCTAATTCTTTTGCGCATAGAATTGAATAATCGAGTTGGGACCCATTAGCTTTTCCTATTTATGACATAATCAATGCTCGTGCCAAATTTCACGTTTCTATGACACTGGAAAGTGAGAAAAATACATTCCGTACGGAAAATTTTGACGCTAATTCTTTTGCGCATAGAATTGAATAATCGAGTTGAGACCCATTAGTTTTTCCTATTTTGAACATATACAATGCCCGTGCCAAATTTTAAGTTTCTATGTGAGAAAATTACATTCCATACGTAAAACTTGGATGCTAATTCTTTTGTGCCTAGAATTAAATATTAGAGTTGGGACCCTTTAGCTTTTCCTATTTATGACATAATCAATGCCCGTGCCAAATTTCAAGTTTCTATGTGAGAAAATTGGATTCCGTACATAAAATTTGGAGGCTAATTCTTTTGCACATAGAATTGAAAAATCGAGTTGGGACCCATTAGCTTTTCCTATTTATGACATAATCAATGCCCGTGCCAAATTTTAAGTTTCTATGTGAGAAAATTACATTCCGTACGTAACATTTGGACGCTAATTCTTTTGCGCATTGAATTAAATAACGGAGTTGGGACCCATTAGCTTTTCCTATTTATGACATAATCAATGCCCGTGCCAAATTTCAAGTTTCTATGTGAGAAAATTGGATTCCGTACATAAAATTTGGAGGCTAATTCTTTTGCACATAGAATTGAAAAATCGAGTTGGGACCCATTAGCTTTTCCTATTTATGACATAATCAATGCTCTTGCCAAATTTCAAGTTTCTATGTGAGAAAATTGGATTCCGTACGTAAAATTTGGAGGCTAATTCTTTTGCACATAGAATTGAATAATCGAGTTGGGACCCATTAGCTTTTCCTATTTATGACATAATCAATGCTCGTGCGAAATTTCACGTTTCTATGACACTGGAAAGTGAGAAAAATACATTCCATACGTAAAATTTGGAGGCTAATTCTTTTGCACATAGAATTGAATAATCGATTTAGGACCCATCAGCTTTTCCTATTTATGACATAATCGATGCTCGTGCCAAATTTCACGTTTCTATGACACTGGAAAGTGGGAAAAATACATTCCGTACGGAAAATTTTGACGCTAATTCTTTTGCGCATAGAATTGAATAATCGAGTTGAGACCCATTAGTTTTTCCTATTTTGAACATTTACAATGCCCGAGCCAAATTTTAAGTTTCTATGTGAGAAAATTGGATTCTGTACGTAAAATTTGGACGCTAATTCTTTTGCGCATAGAATTGAATAATCGAGTTGGGACCCATTAGCTTTTCCTATTTATGACATAATCAATGCTCGTGCCACATTTCAAGTTTCTATGTGAGAAAATTGGATTCCGTACGTAAAATTTGGAGGCTAATTCTTTCGCACATAGAGTTGAAAAATCGAGTTGGGACCCATTAGCTTTTCCTATTTATGACATAATCAATGCTCGTGCCAAATTTCAAGTTTCTATGTGAGAAAATTGGATTCCGTACATAAAATTTGGAGGCTAATTCTTTTGCACATAGAATTGAATAATCGAGTTGGACCCATTAGCTTTTCCTATTTATAACATAATCAATGCTCGTGCTAAATTTCACGTTTCTATGACACTGGAAAGTGGGAAAAATACATTCCGTACGTTAAATTTTGACGCTAATACTTTTGCGCATAGAATTGAATAATCGAGTTGGGACCCATTAGTTTTTCCTATTTAGAACATATTCAATGCCCGTGCCAAATTTTACGTTTCTATGTGAGAAAATTGGATTGTGTACGTAAAATTTGGACGCTAATTCTTTTGCGCATAGAATTGAATAATCGAGTTGGGACCCATTAGCTTTTCCTATTTATGACATAATCAATGCTCGTGCCAAATTTCACGTTTCTATGACACTGGAAAGTGAGAAAAATACATTCCGTACGTTAAATTTTGATGCTAATTCTTTTGCGCATAGAATTGAATAATCGAGTTGGGACCCATTAGCTTTTCCTATTTATGACATAATCAATGCTCGTGCCAAATTTCAAGTTTCTATGTGAGAAAATTGGATTCTGTACGTAAAATTTGGAGGCTAATTCTTTTGCACATAGAATTGAATAATCGAGTTGGGACCCATTAGCTTTTCCTATTTACGACATAATCAATGCTCGTGCCAAATTTCAAGTTTCTACGTGAGAAAATTGGATTCCGTACGTAAAATTTGAAGGCTAATTCTTTTGCACATAGAATTGAATAATCGAGTTAGGACCAATTAGCTTTTCTTATTTATGACATAATCAATGCCCGTGCCAAATTTTAAGTTTCTATGTGAGAAAATTACATTCCGTACGTAACATTTGGACGCTAATTCTTTTGCGCATAGAATTAAATAACGGAGTTGGGACCCATTAGCTTTTCCTATTTATGACATAATCAATGCCCGTGCCAAATTTCAAGTTTCTATGTGAGAAAATTGGATTCCGTACATCAAATTTGGAGGCTAATTCTTTTGCACATAGAATTGAATAATCGAGTTGGGACCCATTAGCTTTTCCTATTTATGACATAATCAATGCTCGTGCCAAATTTCAAGTTTCTACGTGAGAAAATTGGATTCCGTACGTAAAATTTGAAGGCTAATTCTTTTGCACATAGAATTGAATAATCGAGTTAGGACCCATTAGCTTTTCTTATTTATGACATAATCAATGCCCGTGCCAAATTTTAAGTTTCTATGTGAGAAAATTACATTCCGTACGTAACATTTGGACGCTAATTTTTTTGCGCATAGAATTAAATAACGGAGTTGGGACCCATTAGCTTTTCCTATTTATGACATAATCAATGCCCGTGCCAAATTTCAAGTTTCTATGTGAGAAAATTGGATTCCGTACATAAAATTTGGAGGCTAATTCTTTTGCACATAGAATTGAAAAATCGAGTTGGGACCCATTAGCTTTTCCTATTTATGACATAATCAATACCCGTGCCAAATTTTAAGTTTCTATGTGAGAAAATTACATTCCGTACGTAAAACTTGGACGCTAATTCTTTAGTGCCTAGAATTAAATAACGGAGTTGGGACCCATTAGCTTTTCCTATTTATGACATAATCAATGCTCGTGCCAAATTTCAAGTTTCTATGTGAGAAAATTGGATTCCGTCCGTAAAATTTGGAGGCTAATTCTTTTGCACATAGAATTGAATAATCGAGTTGGGACGCATTAGCTTTTCCTATTTATGACATAATCAATGCTCGTGCCAAAAAATTCACGTTTCTATGACACTGGAAAGTGAGAAAAATACATTCCATACGTAAAATTTTGACGCTAATTCTTTTGCACATAGAATTGAATAATCGAGTTAGGCCCCATTAGCTTTTCCTATTTATGACATAATCAATGCTCGTGCCAAATTTCACGTTTCTATGACACTGGAAAGTGAGAAAAATACATTCCGTACGGAAAATTTTGACGCTCATTCTTTTGCGCATAGTATTGAATAATCGAGTTGAGACCCATTAGTTTTTCCTATTTTGAACATAAACAATGCCCGTGCCAAATTTTAAGTTTCTATGTGAGAAAATTGGATTCTATACGTAAAATTTGGATGCTAATTCTTTTGCGCATAGAATTGAATAATCGAGTTGGGACCCATTAGCTTTTCCTATTTATGACATAATCAATGCTCGTGCCAAATTTCAAGTTTCTATGTGAGAAAATTGGATTCCGTATGTAAAATTTGGAGGCTAATTCTTTTGCACATAGAATTGAATAATCGAGTTGGACCCATTAGCTTTTCCTATTTATGACATAATCAATGCTCGTGCCAAATTTCACGTTTCTATGACACTGGAAAGTGAGAAAAATACATTCCGTACGTAAAAGTTTGATGCTAATTCTTTTGCGCATAGAATTGAATAATCGAGTTGTGACCCATTCGTTTTTCCTATTTAGAACATATTCAATGCCTGTGCCAAATTTTAAGTTTCTATGTGAGAAAATTGGATTGTGTACGTAAAATTTGGACGCTAATTCTTTTGCGCATAGAATTGAATAATCGAGTTGGGACCCATTAGCTTTTCCTATTTATGACATAATCAATGCTCGTGCCAAATTTCACGTTTCTATGACACTGGAAAGTGAGAAAAATACATTCCGTACGGAAAATTTTGACGCTAATTCTTTTGCGCATAGAATTGAATAATCGAGTTGAGACCCATTAGTTTTTCCTATTTTGAACATATACAATGCCCGTGCCAAATTTTAAGTTTCTATGTGAGAAAATTACATTCCATACGTAAAACTTGGACGCTAATTCTTTTGTGCCTAGAATTAAATATCAGAGTTGGGACCCTTTAGCTTTTCCTATTTATGACATAATCAATGCCCGTGCCAAATTTCAAGTTTCTATGTGAGAAAATTGGATTCCGTACATAAAATTTGGAGGCTAATTCTTTTGCACATAGAATTGAAAAATCGAGTTGGGACCCATTAGCTTTTCTTATTTATGACATAATCAATGCCCATGCCAAATTTTAAGTTTCTATGTGAGAAAATTACATTCCGTACGTAAAAGTTGGACGCTAATTCTTTAGTGCCTAGAATTAAATAACGGAGTTGGGACCCATTAGCTTTATCTATTTATGACATAATCAATGCCCGTGCCAAATTTCAAGTTTCTATGTGAGAAAATTGGATTCCGTACGTAAAATTTGGAGGCTAATTCTTTTGCACATATAGTTGAATAATCGAGTTGGGACCCATTAGCTTTTTCTATTTATGACATAATCGATGCTCGTGCCAAATTTCACGTTTCTATGACACTGGAAAGTGGGAAAAATACATTCCGTACGGAAAATTTTGACGCTAATTCTTTTGCGCATAGAATTGAATAATCGAGTTGAGACCCATTAGTTTTTCCTATTTTGAACATTTACAATGCCCGTGCCAAATTTTAAGTTTCTATGTGAGAAAATTGGATTCTGTACGTAAAATTTGGACGCTAATTCTTTTGCGCATAGAATTGAATAATCGAGTTGGGACCCATTAGCTTTTCCTATTTATGACATAATCAATGCTCGTGCCAAATTTCACGTTTCTATGACACTGGAAAGTGAGAAAAATACATTCCGTACGGAAAATTTTGACGCTAATTCTTTTGCGCATAGAATTGAATAATCGAGTTGAGACCCATTAGTTTTTCCTATTTTGAACATATACAATGCCCGTGCCAAATTTTAAGTTTCTATGTGAGAAAATTACATTCCATACGTAAAACTTGGACGCTAATTCTTTTGTGCCTAGAATTAAATATCAGAGTTGGGACCCTTTAGCTTTTCCTATTAATACATAATCAATGCCCGTGCCAAATTTCAAGTTTCTATGTGAGAAAATTGGATTCCGTACATAAAATTTGGAGGCTAATTCTTTTGCACATAGAATTGAAAAATCGAGTTGGGACCCATTAGATTTTCTTATTTATGACAATCAATGCCCGTGCCAAATTTTAAGTTTCTATGTGAGAAAATTACATTCCGTACGTAACATTTGGACGCTAATTCTTTTGCGCATAGAATTAAATAACGGAGTTGGGACCCATTAGCTTTTCCTATTTATGACATAATCAATGCCCGTGCCAAATTTCAAGTTTCTATGTGAGAAAATTGGATTCCGTACATAAAATTTGGAGGCTAATTCTTTTGCACATAGAATTGAAAAACCGAGTTGGGACCCATTAGCTTTTCCTATTTATGACATAATCAATGCTCTTGCCAAATTTCAAGTTTCTATGTGAGAAAATTGGATTCCGTACGTAAAATTTGGAGGCTAATTCTTTTGCACATAGAATTGAATAATCGAGTTGGGACCCATTAGCTTTTCCTATTTATGACATAATCAATGCTCGTGCGAAATTTCACGTTTCTATGACACTGGAAAGTGAGAAAAATACATTCCATACGTAAAATTTTGATGCTAATTCTTTTGCACATAGAATTGAATAATCGATTTAGGACCCATTAGCTTTTCCTATTTATGACATAATCGATGCTCGTGCCAAATTTCACGTTTCTATGACACTGGAAAGTGGGAAAAATACATTCCGTACGGAAAATTTTGACGCTAATTCTTTTGCGCATAGAATTGAATAATCGAGTTGAGTCCCATTAGTTTTTCCTATTTTGAACATTTACAATGCCCGTGCCAAATTTTAAGTTTCTATGTGAGAAAATTGGATTCTGTACGTAAAATTTGGACGCTAATTCTTTTGCGCATAGAATTGAATAATCGAGTTGGGACCCATTAGCTTTTCCTATTTATGACATATTCAAAGCTCGTGCCAAATTTCAAGTTTCTATGTGAGAAAATTGGATTCCGTACGTAAAATTTGGAGGCTAATTCTTTCGCACATAGAGTTGAAAAATCGAGTTGGGACCCATTAGCTTTTCCTATTTATGACATAATCAATGCTCGTGCCAAATTTCAAGTTTCTATGTGAGAAAATTGGATTCCGTACATAAAATTTGGAGGCTAATTCTTTTGCACATAGAATTGAATAATCGAGTTGGACCCATTAGCTTTTTCTATTTATAACATAATCAATGCTCGTGCTAAATTTCACGTTTCTATGACACTGGAAAGTGAGAAAAAACCATTCCGTACGTTAAATTTTGACGCTAATTCTTTTGCGCATAGAATTGAATAATCGAGTTGGGACCCATTAGCTTTTCCTATTTATGACATAATCAATGCTCGTGCCAAATTTCAAGTTTCTATGTGAGAAAATTGGATTCCGTACGTAAAATTTGGAGGCTAATTCTTTTGCACATAGAATTGAATAATCGAGTTGGGACCCATTAGTTTTTCCTATTTAGAACATATTCAATGCCCGTGCCAAATTTTACGTTTCTATGTGAGAAAATTGGATTGTGTACGTAAAATTTGGACGCTAATTCTTTTGCGCATAGAATTGAATAATCGAGTTGGGACCCATTAGCTTTTCCTATTTATGACATAATCAATGCTCGTGCCAAATTTCAAGTTTCTATGACACTGGAAACTGAGAAAAATACATTCCGTACGGAAAATTTTGACGCTAATTCTTTTGCGCATAGAATTGAATAATCGAGTTGAGACCCAATAGTTTTTCCTATTTTGAACATATACAATGCCCGTGCCAAATTTTACGTTTCTATGTGAGAAAATTGGATTCTGTACGTAAAATTTGGACGCTAATTCTTTTGCGCATAGAATTGAATAATCGAGTTGGGACCCATAGCTTTTCCTATTTATGACATAATCAATGCTCGTGCCAAATTTCAAGTTTCTATGTGAGAAAATTGGATTCCGTACGTAAAATTTGGAGGCTAATTCTTTTGCACATAGAGTTGAAAAATCGAGTTGGGACCCATTAGCTTGTCCTATTTATGACATAATCAATGCTCGTGCCAAATTTCACGTTTCTATGACACTGGAAAGTGAGAAAAATACATTCCGTACGTTAAATTTTGATGCTAATTCTTTTGCGCATAGAATTGAATAATCGAGTTGGGACCCATTAGCTTTTCCTATTTATGACATAATCAATGCTCGTGCCAAATTTCAAGTTTCTATGTGAGAAAATTGGATTCCGTACGTAAAATTTGGAGGCTAATTCTTTTGCACATAGAATTGAATAATCGAGTTGGGACCCATTAGCTTTTCCTATTTATGACATAATCAATGCTCGTGCCAAATTTCAAGTTTCTACGTGAGAAAATTGGATTCCGTACGTAAAATTTGAAGGCTAATTCTTTTGCACATAGAATTGAATAATCAAGTTAGGACCCATTAGCTTTTCTTATTTATGACATAATCAATGCCCGTGCCAAATTTTAAGTTTCTATGTGAGAAAATTACATTCCGTACGTAACATTTGGACGCTAATTCTTTTGCGCATAGAATTAAATAACGGAGTTGGGACCCATTAGCTTTTCCTATTTATGACATAATCAATGCCCGTGCCAAATTTCAAGTTTCTATGTGAGAAAATTGGATTCCGTACATAAAATTTGGAGGCTAATTCTTTTGCACATAGAATTGAAAAATCGAGTTGGGACCCATTAGCTTTTCCTATTTATGACATAATCAATGCCCGTGCCAAATTATACGTTTCTATGTGAGAAAATTACATTCCGTACGTAAAACTTGGACGCTAATTCTTTAGTGCCTAGAATTAAATAACGGAGTTGGGACCCATTAGCTTTTCATATTTATGACATAATCAATGCTCGTGCCAAATTTCAAGTTTCTATGTGAGAAAATTGGATTCCGTACGTAAAATTTGGAGGCTAATTCTTTTGCACATAGAATTGAATAATCGAGTTGGGACGCATTAGCTTTTCCTATTTATGACATAATCAATGCTCGTGCCAAAAATTTCACGTTTCTATGACACTGGAAAGTGAGAAAAATACATTCCGTACGGAAAATTTTGACGCTCATTCTTTTGCGCATAGAATTGAATAATCGAGTTGAGACCCATTAGTTTTTCCTATTTTGAACATATACAATGCCCGTGCCAAATTTTAAGTTTCTATGTGAGAAAATTGGATTCTGTACGTAAAATTTGGACGCTAATTCTTTAGTGCCTAGAATTAAATAACGCAGTTGGGACCCATTAGCTTTTCCTATTTATGACATAATCAATGCTCGTGCCAAATTTCAAGTTTCTATGTGAGAAAATTGGATTCCGTACGTAAAATTTGGAGGCTAATTCTTTGCACATAGAGTTGAAAAATCGAGTTGGGACCCATTAGCTTTTCCTATTTATGACATAATCAATGCTCGTGCCAAATTTCAAGTTTCTATGTGAGAAAATTGGATTCCGTACGTAAAATTTGGAGGCTAATCCTTTTGCACATAGAGTTGAAAAATCGAGTTGGGACCCATTAGCTTTTCCTATTTATGACATAATCAATGCTCTTGCCAAATTTCAAGTTTCTATGTGAGAAAATTGGATTCCGTACGTAAAATTTGGAGGCTAATTCTTTTGCACATAGAATTGAATAATCGAGTTGGGACCCATTAGGTTTTCCTATTTATGACATAATCAATGCTCGTGCCAAATTTCACGTTTCTATGACACTGGAAAGTGAGAAAAATACATTCCATACGTAAAATTTTGACGCTAATTCTTTTGCACATAGAATTGAATAATCGATTTAGGACCCATTAGCTTTTCCTAATTATGACATAATCGATGCTCGTGCCAAATTTCACGTTTCTATGACACTGGAAAGTGGGAAAAATACATTCCGTACGGAAAATTTTGACGCAAATTCTTTTGCGCATAGAATTGAATAATCGAGTTGAGACCCATTAGTTTTTCCTATTTTGAACATATACAATGCCCGTGCCAAATTTTAAGTTTCTATGTGAGAAAATTGGATTCTGTACGTAAAATTTGGACGCTAATTCTTTTGCGCATAGAATTGAATAATCGAGTTGGGACCCATTAGCTTTTCCTATTTATGACATAATCAATGCTCGTGCCAAATTTCAAGTTTCTATGTGAGAAAATTGGATTCCGTACGTAAAATTTGGAGGCTAATTCATACGCACATAGAGTTGAAAAATCGAGTTGGGACCCATTAGCTTTTCCTATTTATGACATAATCAATGCTCGTGCCAAATTTCAAGTTTCTATGTGAGAAAATTGGATTCCGTACATAAAATTTGGAGGCTAATTCTTTTGCACATAGAATTGAATAATCGAGTTGGACCCATTAGCTTTTCCTATTTATAACATAATCAATGCTCGTGCCAAATTTCACGTTTCTATGACACTGGAAAGTGAGAAAAATACATTCCGTACGTTAAATTTTGACGCTAATACTTTTGCGCATAGAATTGAATAATCGAGTTGGGACCCATTAGTTTTCCTATTTTGAACATATACAATGCCCGTGCCAAATTTTACGTTTCTATGTGAGAAAATTGGATTCTGTACGTAAAATTTGGACGCTAATTCTTTTGCGCATAGAATTGAATAATCGAGTTGGGACCCATTAGCTTTTCCTATTTATGACATAATCAATGCTCGTGCCAAATTTCAAGTTTCTATGTGAGAAAATTGGATTCCGTACGTAAAATTTGGAGGCTAATTCTTTTGCACATACAGTTGAAAAATCGATTTGGGACCCATTAGCTTTTCCTATTTATGACATAATCAATGCTCGTGCCAAATTTCAAGTTTCTATGTGAGAAAATTGGATTCCGTACGTAAAATTTGGATGCTAATTCTTTTGCACATAGAATTGAATAATCGAGTTGGGACCCATTAGCTTGTCCTATTTATGACATAATCAATGCTCGTGCCAAATTTCACGTTTCTATGACACTGGAAAGTGAGAAAAATACATTCCGTACGTTAAATTTTGATGCTAATTCTTTTGCGCATAGAATTGAATAATCGAGTTGGGACCCATTAGCTTTTCCTATTTATGACATAATCAATGCTCGTGCCAAATTTCAAGTTTCTGTGTGAGAAAATTGGATTCCGTACGTAAAATTTGGAGGCTAATTCTTTTGCACATAGAATTGAATAATCGAGTTGGGACCCATTAGCTTTTCCTATTTATGACATAATCAATGCTCGTGCCAAATTTCAAGTTTCTACGTGAGAAAATTGGATTCCGTACGTAAAATTTGAAGGCTAATTCTTTTGCACATAGAATTGAATAATCAAGTTAGGACCCATTAGCTTTTCTTATTTATGACATAATCAATGCCCGTGCCAAATTTTAAGTTTCTATGTGAGAAAATTACATTCCGTACGTAACATTTGGACGCTAATTCTTTTGCGCATAGAATTAAATAACGGAGTTGGGACCCATTAGCTTTTCCTATTTATGACATAATCAATGCCCGTGCCAAATTTCAAGTTTCTATGTGAGAAAATTGGATTCCGTACATAAAATTTGGAGGCTAATTCTTTTGCACATAGAATTGAAAAATCGAGTTGGGACCCATTAGCTTTTCCTATTTATGACATAATCAATGCCCGTGCCAAATTTTACGTTTCTATGTGAGAAAATTACATTCCGTACGTAAAACTTGGACGCTAATTCTTTAGTGCCTAGAATTAAATAACGGAGTTGGGACCCATTAGCTTTTCATATTTATGACATAATCAATGCTCGTGCCAAATTTCAAGTTTCTATGTGAGAAAATTGGATTCCGCACGTAAAATTTGGAGGCTAATTCTTTTGCACATAGAATTGAATAATCGAGTTGGGACGCATTAGCTTTTCCTATTTATGACATAATCAATGCTCGTGCCAAAAATTTCACGTTTCTATGACACTGGAAAGTGAGAAAAATACATTCCGTACGGAAAATTTTGACGCTCATTCTTTTGCGCATAGAATTGAATAATCGAGTTGAGACCCATTAGTTTTTCCTATTTTGAACATATACAATGCCCGTGCCAAATTTTAAGTTTCTATGTGAGAAAATTGGATTCTGTACGTAAAATTTGGACGCTAATTCATTTGCGCATAGAATTGAATAATCGAGTTGGGACCCATTAGCTTTTCCTATTTATGACATAATCAATGCTCGTGCCAAATTTCAAGTTTCTATGTGAGAAAATTGGATTCCGTACGTAAAATTTGGAGGCTAATTCTTTGCACATAGAGTTGAAAAATCGAGTTGGGACCCATTAGCTTTTCCTATTTATGACATAATCAATGCTCGTGCCAAATTTCAAGTTTCTATGTGAGAAAATTGGATTCCGTACGTAAAATTTGGAGGCTAATCCTTTTGCACATAGAGTTGAAAAATCGAGTTGGGACCCATTAGCTTTTCCTATTTATGACATAATCAATGCTCGTGCCAAATTTTAAGTTTCTATGTGAGAAAATTACATTCCATACGTAAAACTTGGACGCTAATTCTTTTGTGCCTAGAATTAAATATCAGAGTTGGGACCCTTTAGCTTTTCCTATTTATGACATAATCAATGCCCGTGCCAAATTTCAAGTTTCTATGTGAGAAAATTCGATTCCGTACGTAAAATTTGGAGACTAATTCTTTTGCACATAGAGTTGAAAAATCGAGTTGGGACCCATTAGCTTTTCCTATTTATGACATAATCAATGCTCTTGCCAAATTTCAAGTTTCTATGTGAGAAAATTGGATTCCGTACGTAAAATTTGGAGGCTAATTCTTTTGCACATAGAATTGAATAATCGAGTTGGGACCCATTAGCTTTTCCTATTTATGACATAATCAATGCTCGTGCCAAATTTCACGTTTCTATGACACTGGAAAGTGAGAAAAATACATTCCATACGTAAAATTTTGACGCTAATTCTTTTGCACATAGAATTGAATAATCGATTTAGGACCCATTAGCTTTTCCTATTTATGACATAATCGATGCTCGTGCCAAATTTCACGTTTCTATGACACTGGAAAGTGGGAAAAATACATTCCGTACGGAAAATTTTGACGCTAATTCTTTTGCGCATAGAATTGAATAATCGAGTTGAGACCCATTAGTTTTTCCTATTTTGAACATATACAATGCCCGTGCCAAATTTTAAGTTTCTATGTGAGAAAATTGGATTCTGTACGTAAAATTTGGACGCTAATTCTTTTGCGCATAGAATTGAATAATCGAGTTGGGACCCATTAGCTTTTCCTATTTATGACATAATCAATGCTCGTGCCAAATTTCAAGTTTCTATGTGAGAAAATTGGATTCCGTACGTAAAATTTGGAGGCTAATTCATACGCACATAGAGTTGAAAAATCGAGTTGGGACCCATTAGCTTTTCCTATTTATGACATAATCAATGCTCGTGCCAAATTTCAAGTTTCTATGTGAGAAAATTGGATTCCGTACATAAAATTTGGAGGCTAATTCTTTTGCACATAGAATTGAATAATCGAGTTGGACCCATTAGCTTGTCCTATTTATAACATAATCAATCCTCGTGCCAAATTTCACGTTTCTATGACACTGGAAAGTGAGAAAAATACATTCCGTACGTTAAATTTTGACGCTAATACTTTTGCGCATAGAATTGAATAATCGAGTTGGGACCCATTAGTTTTTCCTATTTTGAACATATACAATGCCCGTGCCAAATTTTACGTTTCTATGTGAGAAAATTGGATTCTGTACATAAAATTTGGACGCTAATTCTTTTGCGCATAGAATTGAATAATCGAGTTGGGACCCATTAGCTTTTCCTATTTATGACATAATCAATGCTCGTGCCAAATTTCAAGTTTCTATGTGAGAAAATTGGATTCCGTACGTAAAATTTGGAGGCTAATTCTTTGCACATAGAGTTGAAAAATCGATTTGGGACCCATTAGCTTTTCCTATTTATGACATAATCAATGCTCGTGCCAAATTTCAAGTTTCTATGTGAGAAAATTGGATTCCGTACGTAAAATTTGAAGGCTAATTCTTTTGCACATAGAATTGAATAATCGAGTTAGGACCCATTAGCTTTTCTTATTTATGACATAATCAATGCTCGTGCCAAATTTTAAGTTTCTATGTGAGAAAATTACATTCCGTACGTAACATTTGGACGCTAATTCTTTTGCGCATAGAATTAAATAACGGAGTTGGGACCCATTAGCTTTTCCTATTTATGACATAATCAATGCTCGTGCCAAATTTCAAGTTTCTATGTGAGAAAATTGGATTCCGTACGTAAAATTTGGATGCTAATTCTTTTGCACATAGAATTGAATAATCGAGTTGGGACCCATTAGCTTGTCCTATTTATGACATAATCAATGCTCGTGCCAAATTTCACGTTTCTATGACACTGGAAAGTGAGAAAAATACATTCCGTACGTTAAATTTTGATGCTAATTCTTTTGCGCATAGAATTGAATAATCGGTTTGGGACCCATTAGCTTTTCCTATTTATGACATAATCAATGCTCGTGCCAAATTTCAAGTTTCTATGTGAGAAAATTGGATTCCGTACGTAAAATTTGGAGGCTAATTCTTTTGCACATAGAATTGAATAATCGAGTTGGGACCCATTAGCTTTTCCTATTTATGACATAGTCAATGCTCGTGCCAAATTTCAAGTTTCTACGTGAGAAAATTGGATTCCGTACGTAAAATTTGAAGGCTAATTCTTTTGCACATAGAATTGAATAATCAAGTTAGGACCCATTAGCTTTTCTTATTTATGACATAATCAATGCCCGTGCCAAATTTTAAGTTTCTATGTGAGAAAATTACATTCCGTACGTAACATTTGGACGCTAATTCTTTTGCGCATAGAATTAAATAACGGAGTTGGGACCCATTAGCTTTTCCTATTTATGACATAATCAATGCCCGTGCCAAATTTCAAGTTTCTATGTGAGAAAATTGGATTCCGTACATAAAATTTGGAGGCTAATTCTTTTGCACATAGAATTGAAAAATCGAGTTGGGACCCATTAGCTTTTCCTATTTATGACATAATCAATGCCCGTGCCAAATTTTACGTTTCTATGTGAGAAAATTACATTCCGTACGTAAAACTTGGACGCTAATTCTTTAGTGCCTAGAATTAAATAACGGAGTTGGGACCCATTAGCTTTTCATATTTATGACATAATCAATGCTCGTGCCAAATTTCAAGTTTCTATGTGAGAAAATTGGATTCCGTACGTAAAATTTGGAGGCTAATTCTTTTGCACATAGAATTGAATAATCGAGTTGGGACGCATTAGCTTTTCCTATTTATGACATAATCAATGCTCGTGCCAAAAATTTCACGTTTCTATGACACTGGAAAGTGAGAAAAATACATTCCGTACGGAAAATTTTGACGCTCATTCTTTTGCGCATAGAATTGAATAATCGAGTTGAGACCCATTAGTTTTTCCTATTTTGAACATATACAATGCCCGTGCCAAATTTTAAATTTCTATGTGAGAAAATTGGATTCCGTACGTAAAATTTGGAGGCTAATTCTTTGCACATAGAGTTGAAAAATCGAGTTGGGACCCATTAGCTTTTCCTATTTATGACATAATCAATGCTCGTGCCAAATTTCAAGTTTCTATGTGAGAAAATTGGATTCCGTACGTAAAATTTGGAGGCTAATCCTTTTGCACATAGAGTTGAAAAATCGAGTTGGGACCCATTAGCTTTTCCTATTTATGACATAATCAATGCTCGTGCCAAATTTTAAGTTTCTATGTGAGAAAATTACATTCCATACGTAAAACTTGGACGCTAATTCTTTTGTGCCTAGAATTAAATATCAGAGTTGGGACCCTTTAGCTTTTCCTATTTATGACATAATCAATGCCCGTGCCAAATTTCAAGTTTCTATGTGAGAAAATTCGATTCCGTACGTAAAATTTGGAGACTAATTCTTTTGCACATAGAGTTGAAAAATCGAGTTGGGACCCATTAGCTTTTCCTATTTATGACATAATCAATGCTCTTGCCAAATTTCAAGTTTCTATGTGAGAAAATTGGATTCCGTACGTAAAATTTGGAGGCTAATTCTTTTGCACATAGAATTGAATAATCGAGTTGGGACGCATTAGCTTTTCCTATTTATGACATAATCAATGCTCGTGCCAAAAATTTCACGTTTCTATGACACTGGAAAGTGAGAAAAATACATTCCATACGTAAAATTTTGACGCTAATTATTTTGCACATAGAATTGAATAATCGAGTTAGGCCCCATTAACTTTTCCTATTTGTGACATAATCAATGCTCGTGCCAAATTTCACGTTTCTATGACACTGGAAAGTGAGAAAAATACATTCCGTACAGAAAATTTTGACGCTCATTCTTTTGCGCAAAGAATTGAATAATCGAGTTGAGACCCATTAGTTTTTCCTATTTTGAACATATACAATGCCCGTGCCAAATTTTAAGTTTCTATGTGAGAAAATTGGATTCTATACGTAAAATTTGGATGCTAATTCTTTTGCGCATAGAATTGAATAATCGAGTTGGGACCCATTAGCTTTTCCTATTTATGACATAATCAATGCTCGTGCCAAATTTCAAGTTTCTATGTGAGAAAATTGGATTCCGTACGTAAAATTTGGAGGCTAATTCTTTTGCACATAGGAAAAGCTAATGGGTCCAACTTGATTATTCAATTCTATGTGCAAAAGAATTAGCCTCCAAATTTTACGTACGGAATCCAATTTTCTCACATAGAAACTTGAAATTTGGCACGAGCATTGATTATGTCATAAATAGGAAAAGCTAATGGGTCCAACTTGATTATTCAATTCTATTTATGACATAATCAATGCTCGTGCCAAATTTCACGTTTCTATGACACTGGAAAGTGAGAAAAATACATTCCGTACGTAAAAGTTTGATGCTAATTCTTTTGCGCATAGAATTGAATAATCGAGTTGTGACCCATTCGTTTTTCCTATTTAGAACATATTCAATGCCTGTGCCAAATTTTAAGTTTCTATGTGAGAAAATTGGATTGTGTACGTAAAATTTGGATGCTAATTCTTTTGCGCATAGAATTGAATAATCGAGTTGGGACCCATTAGCTTTTCCTATTTATGACATAATCAATGCTCGTGCCAAATTTCACGTTTCTATGACACTGGAAAGTGAGAAAAATACATTCCGTACGGAAAATTTTGACGCTAATTCTTTTGCGCATAGAATTGAATAATCGAGTTGAGACCCATTAGTTTTTCCTATTTTGAACATATACAATGCACGTGCCAAATTTTAAGTTTCTATGTGAGAAAATTACATTCCATACGTAAAACTTGGACGCTAATTCTTTTGTGCCTAGAATTAAATATCAGAGTTGGGACCCTTTAGCTTTTCCTATTTATGACATAATCAATGCCCGTGCCAAATTTCAAGTTTCTATGTGAGAAAATTGGATTCCGTACATAAAATTTGGAGGCTAATTCTTTTGCACATAGAATTGAAAAATCGAGTTGGGACCCATTAGCTTTTCCTATTTATGACATAATCAATGCCCATGCCAAATTTTAAGTTTCTATGTGAGAAAATTACATTCCGTACGTAAAACTTGGACGCTAATTCTTTAGTGCCTAGAATTAAATAACGGAGTTGGGACCCATTAGCTTTTCCTATTTATGACATAATCAATGCCCGTGCCAAATTTCAAGTTTCTATGTGAGAAAATTGGATTCCGTACGTAAAATTTGGAGGCTATTTCTTTTGCACATAGAGTTGAAAAATCGAGTTGGGACCCATTAGCTTTTCCTATTTATGACATAATCAATGCTCTTGCCAAATTTCAAGTTTCTATGTGAGAAAATTGGATTCCGTACGTAAAATTTGGAGGCTAATTCTTTTGCACATAGAATTGAATAATCGAGTTGGGACCCATTAGCTTTTCCTATTTATGACATAATCAATGCTCGTGCGAAATTTCAAGTTTCTATGTGAGAAAATTGGATTCCGTACGTAAAATTTGGATGCTAATTCTTTTGCACATAGAATTGAATAATCGAGTTGGGACCCATTGGCTTGTCCTATTTATGACATAATCAATGCTCGTGCCAAATTTCACGTTTCTATGACACTGGAAAGTGAGAAAAATACATTCCGTACGTTAAATTTTGATGCTAATTCTTTTGCGCATAGAATTGAATAATCGAGTTGGGACCCATTAGCTTTTCCTATTTATGACATAATCAATGCTCGTGCCAAATTTCAAGTTTCTATGTGAGAAAATTGGATTCCGTACGTAAAATTTGGAGGCTAATTCTTTTGCACATAGAATTGAATAATCGAGTTGGGACCCATTAGCTTTTCCTATTTATGACATAATCAATGCTCGTGCCAAATTTCAAGTTTCTACGTGAGAAAATTGGATTCCGTACGTAAAATTTGAAGGCTAATTCTTTTGCACATAGAATTGAATAATCAAGTTAGGACCCATTAGCTTTTCTTATTTATGACATAATCAATGCCCGTGCCAAATTTTAAGTTACTATGTGAGAAAATTACATTCCGTACGTAACATTTGGACGCTAATTCTTTTGCGCATAGAATTAAATAACGGAGTTGGGACCCATTAGCTTTTCCTATTTATGACATAATCAATGCCCGTGCCAAATTTCAAGTTTCTATGTGAGAAAATTGGATTCCGTACATAAAATTTGGAGGCTAATTCTTTTGCACATAGAATTGAAAAATCGAGTTGGGACCCATTAGCTTTTCCTATTTATGACATAATCAATGCCCGTGCCAAATTTTACGTTTCTATGTGAGAAAATTACATTCCGTACGTAAAACTTGGACGCTAATTCTTTAGTGCCTAGAATTAAATAACGGAGTTGGGACCCATTAGCTTTTCATATTTATGACATAATCAATGCTCGTGCCAAATTTCAAGTTTCTATGTGAGAAAATTGGATTCCGTACGTAAAATTTGGAGGCTAATTCTTTTGCACATAGAATTGAATAATCGAGTTGGGACGCATTAGCTTTTCCTATTTATGACATAATCAATGCTCGTGCCAAAAATTTCACGTTTCTATGACACTGGAAAGTGAGAAAAATACATTCCGTACGGAAAATTTTGACGCTCATTCTTTTGCGCATAGAATTGAATAATCGAGTTGAGACCCATTAGTTTTTCCTATTTTGAACATATACAATGCCCGTGCCAAATTTTAAATTTCTATGTGAGAAAATTGGATTCCGTACGTAAAATTTGGAGGCTAATTCTTTGCACATAGAGTTGAAAAATCGAGTTGGGACCCATTAGCTTTTCCTATTTATGACATAATCAATGCTCGTGCCAAATTTCAAGTTTCTATGTGAGAAAATTGGATTCCGTACGTAAAATTTGGAGGCTAATCCTTTTGCACATAGAGTTGAAAAATCGAGTTGGGACCCATTAGCTTTTCCTATTTATGACATAATCAATGCTCGTGCCAAATTTTAAGTTTCTATGTGAGAAAATTACATTCCATACGTAAAACTTGGACGCTAATTCTTTTGTGCCTAGAATTAAATATCAGAGTTGGGACCCTTTAGCTTTTCCTATTTATGACATAATCAATGCCCGTGCCAAATTTCAAGTTTCTATGTGAGAAAATTCGATTCCGTACGTAAAATTTGGAGACTAATTCTTTTGCACATAGAGTTGAAAAATCGAGTTGGGACCCATTAGCTTTTCCTATTTATGACATAATCAATGCTCTTGCCAAATTTCAAGTTTCTATGTGAGAAAATTGGATTCCGTACGTAAAATTTGGAGGCTAATTCTTTTGCACATAGAATTGAATAATCGAGTTGGGACGCATTAGCTTTTCCTATTTATGACATAATCAATGCTCGTGCCAAAAATTTCACGTTTCTATGACACTGGAAAGTGAGAAAAATACATTCCATACGTAAAATTTTGACGCTAATTCTTTTGCACATAGAATTGAATAATCGAGTTAGGCCCCATTAGCTTTTCCTATTTGTGACATAATCAATGTTCGTGCCAAATTTCACGTTTCTATGACACTGGAAAGTGAGAAAAATACATTCCGTACGGAAAATTTTGACGCTCATTCTTTTGCGCATAGAATTGAATAATCGAGTTGAGACCCATTAGTTTTTCCTATTTTGAACATATACAATGCCCGTGCCAAATTTTAAGTTTCTATGTGAGAAAATTGGATTCTATACGTAAAATTTGGATGCTAATTCTTTTGCGCATAGAATTGAATAATCGAGTTGGGACCCATTAGCTTTTCCTATTTATGACATAATCAATGCTCGTGCCAAATTTCAAGTTTCTATGTGAGAAAATTGGATTCCGTACGTAAAATTTGGAGGCTAATTCTTTTGCACATAGAATTGAATAATCAAGTTGGACCCATTAGCTTTTCCTATTTATGACATAATCAATGCTCGTGCCAAATTTCACGTTTCTATGACACTGGAAAGTGAGAAAAATACATTCCGTACGTAAAAGTTTGATGCTAATTCTTTTGCGCATAGAATTGAATAATCGAGTTGTGACCCATTCGTTTTTCCTATTTAGAACATATTCAATGCCTGTGCCAAATTTTAAGTTTCTATGTGAGAAAATTGGATTGTGTACGTAAAATTTGGATGCTAATTCTTTTGCGCATAGAATTGAATAATCGAGTTGGGACCCATTAGCTTTTCCTATTTATGACATAATCAATGCTCGTGCCAAATTTCACGTTTCTATGACACTGGAAAGTGAGAAAAATACATTCCGTACGGAAAATTTTGACGCTAATTCTTTTGCGCATAGAATTGAATAATCGAGTTGAGACCCATTAGTTTTTCCTATTTTGAACATATACAATGCACGTGCCAAATTTTAAGTTTCTATGTGAGAAAATTACATTCCATACGTAAAACTTGGACGCTAATTCTTTTGTGCCTAGAATTAAATATCAGAGTTGGGACCCTTTAGCTTTTCCTATTTATGACATAATCAATGCCCGTGCCAAATTTCAAGTTTCTATGTGAGAAAATTGGATTCCGTACATAAAATTTCGAGGCTAATTCTTTTGCACATAGAATTGAAAAATCGAGTTGGGACCCATTAGCTTTTCCTATTTATGACATAATCAATGCCCATGCCAAATTTTAAGTTTCTATGTGAGAAAATTACATTCCGTACGTAAAACTTGGACGCTAATTCTTTAGTGCCTAGAATTAAATAACGGAGTTGGGACCCATTAGCTTTTCCTATTTATGACATAATCAATGCCCGTGCCAAATTTCAAGTTTCTATGTGAGAAAATTGGATTCCGTACTTAAAATTTGGAGGCTATTTCTTTTGCACATAGAGTTGAAAAATCGAGTTGGGACCCATTAGCTTTTCCTATTTATGACATAATCAATGCTCTTGCCAAATTTCAAGTTTCTATGTGAGAAAATTGGATTCCGTACGTAAAATTTGGAGGCTAATTCTTTTGCACATAGAATTGAATAATCGAGTTGGGACCCATTAGCTTTTCCTATTTATGACATAATCAATGCTCGTGCGAAATTTCACGTTTCTATGACACTGGAAAGTGAGAAAAATACATTCCATACGTAAAATTTTGACGCTAATTCTTTTGCACATAGAATTGAATAATCGATTTAGGACCCATTAGCTTTTCCTATTTATGACATAATCGATGCTCGTGCCAAATTTCACGTTTCTATGACACTGGAAAGTGGGAAAAATACATTCCGTACGTTAAATTTTGACGCTAATTCTTTTGCACATAGAATTGAATAATCGAGTTGGGACCCATTAGTTTTTCCTATCTAGAACATATTCAATGCCCGTGCCAAATTTTAAGTTTCTATGTGAGAAAATTACATTCCATACGTAAAACTTGGACGCTAATTCTTTTGTGCCTAGAATTAAATATCAGAGTTGGGACCCTTTAGCTTTTCCTATTAATACATAATCAATGCCCGTGCCAAATTTCTAGTTTCTATGTGAGAAAATTGGATTCCGTACATAAAATTTGGAGGCTAATTCTTTTGCACATAGAATTGAAAAATCGAGTTGGGACCCATTAGCTTTTCCTATTTATGACAATCAATGCCCGTGCCAAATTTTAAGTTTCTATGTGAGAAAATTACATTCCGTACGTAACATTTGGACGCTAATTCTTTTGCGCATAGAATTAAATAACGGAGTTGGGACCCATTAGCTTTTCCTATTTATGACATAATCAATGCCCGTGCCAAATTTCAAGTTTCTATGTGAGAAAATTGGATTCCGTACATAAAATTTGGAGGCTAATTCTTTTGCACATAGAATTGAAAAATCGAGTTGGGACCCATAAGCTTTTCCTATTTATGACATAATCAATGCTCTTGCCAAATTTCAAGTTTCTATGTGAGAAAATTGGATTCCGTACGTAAAATTTGGAGGCTAATTCTTTTGCACATAGAATTGAATAATCGAGTTGGGACCCATTAGCTTTTCCTATTTATGACATAATCAATGCTCGTGCCAAATTTCACGTTTCTATGACACTGGAAAGTGAGAAAAATACATTCCATACGTAAAATTTTGACGCTAATTCTTTTGCACATAGAATTGAATAATCGATTTAGGACCCATTAGCTTTTCCTATTTATGACATAATCGATGCTCGTGCCAAATTTCACGTTTCTATGACACTGGAAAGTGGGAAAAATACATTCCGTACGGAAAATTTTGACGCTAATTCTTTTGCGCATAGAATTGAATAATCGAGTTGAGACCCATTAGTTTTTCCTATTTTGAACATATACAATGCCCGTGCCAAATTTTAAGTTTCTATGTGAGAAAATTGGATTCTGTACGTAAAATTTGGACGCTAATTCTTTTGCGCATAGAATTGAATAATCGAGTTGGGACCCATTAGCTTTTCCTATTTATGACATAATCAATGCTCGTGCCAAATTTCAAGTTTCTATGTGAGAAAATTGGATTCCGTACGTAAAATTTGGAGGCTAATTCATACGCACATAGAGTTGAAAAATCGAGTTGGGACCCATTAGCTTTTCCTATTTATGACATAATCAATGCTCGTGCCAAATTTCAAGTTTCTATGTGAGAAAATTGGATTCCGTACATAAAATTTGGAGGCTAATTCTTTTGCACATAGAATTGAATAATCGAGTTGGACCCATTAGCTTGTCCTATTTATAACATAATCAATGCTCGTGCCAAATTTCACGTTTCTATGACACTGGAAAGTGAGAAAAATACATTCCGTACGTTAAATTTTGACGCTAATACTTTTGCGCATAGAATTGAATAATCGAGTTGGGACCCATTAGTTTTTCCTATTTTGAACATATACAATGCCCGTGCCAAATTTTACGTTTCTATGTGAGAAAATTGGATTCTGTACATAAAATTTGGACGCTAATTCTTTTGCGCATAGAATTGAATAATCGAGTTGGGACCCATTAGCTTTTCCTATTTATGACATAATCAATGCTCGTGCCAAATTTCAAGTTTCTATGTGAGAAAATTGGATTCCGTACGTAAAATTTGGAGGCTAATTCTTTGCACATAGAGTTGAAAAATCGATTTGGGACCCATTAGCTTTTCCTATTTATGACATAATCAATGCTCGTGCCAAATTTCAAGTTTCTATGTGAGAAAATTGGATTCCGTACGTAAAATTTGAAGGCTAATTCTTTTGCACATAGAATTGAATAATCGAGTTAGGACCCATTAGCTTTTCTTATTTATGACATAATCAATGCTCGTGCCAAATTTTAAGTTTCTATGTGAGAAAATTACATTCCGTACGTAACATTTGGACGCTAATTCTTTTGCGCATAGAATTAAATAACGGAGTTGGGACCCATTAGCTTTTCCTATTTATGACATAATCAATGCTCGTGCCAAATTTCAAGTTTCTATGTGAGAAAATTGGATTCCGTACGTAAAATTTGGATGCTAATTCTTTTGCACATAGAATTGAATAATCGAGTTGGGACCCATTAGCTTGTCCTATTTATGACATAATCAATGCTCGTGCCAAATTTCACGTTTCTATGACACTGGAAAGTGAGAAAAATACATTCCGTACGTTAAATTTTGATGCTAATTCTTTTGCGCATAGAATTGAATAATCGAGTTGGGACCCATTAGCTTTTCCTATTTATGACATAATCAATGCTCGTGCCAAATTTCAAGTTTCTATGTGAGAAAATTGGATTCCGTACGTAAAATTTGGAGGCTAATTCTTTTGCACATAGAATTGAATAATCGAGTTGGGACCCATTAGCTTTTCCTATTTATGACATAGTCAATGCTCGTGCCAAATTTCAAGTTTCTACGTGAGAAAATTGGATTCCGTACGTAAAATTTGAAGGCTAATTCTTTTGCACATAGAATTGAATAATCAAGTTAGGACCCATTAGCTTTTCTTATTTATGACATAATCAATGCCCGTGCCAAATTTTAAGTTTCTATGTGAGAAAATTACATTCCGTACGTAACATTTGGACGCTAATTCTTTTGCGCATAGAATTAAATAACGGAGTTGGGACCCATTAGCTTTTCCTATTTATGACATAATCAATGCCCGTGCCAAATTTCAAGTTTCTATGTGAGAAAATTGGATTCCGTACATAAAATTTGGAGGCTAATTCTTTTGCACATAGAATTGAAAAATCGAGTTGGGACCCATTAGCTTTTCCTATTTATGACATAATCAATGCCCGTGCCAAATTTTACGTTTCTATGTGAGAAAATTACATTCCGTACGTAAAACTTGGACGCTAATTCTTTAGTGCCTAGAATTAAATAACGGAGTTGGGACCCATTAGCTTTTCATATTTATGACATAATCAATGCTCGTGCCAAATTTCAAGTTTCTATGTGAGAAAATTGGATTCCGTACGTAAAATTTGGAGGCTAATTCTTTTGCACATAGAATTGAATAATCGAGTTGGGACGCATTAGCTTTTCCTATTTATGACATAATCAATGCTCGTGCCAAAAATTTCACGTTTCTATGACACTGGAAAGTGAGAAAAATACATTCCGTACGGAAAATTTTGACGCTCATTCTTTTGCGCATAGAATTGAATAATCGAGTTGAGACCCATTAGTTTTTCCTATTTTGAACATATACAATGCCCGTGCCAAATTTTAAATTTCTATGTGAGAAAATTGGATTCCGTACGTAAAATTTGGAGGCTAATTCTTTGCACATAGAGTTGAAAAATCGAGTTGGGACCCATTAGCTTTTCCTATTTATGACATAATCAATGCTCGTGCCAAATTTCAAGTTTCTATGTGAGAAAATTGGATTCCGTACGTAAAATTTGGAGGCTAATCCTTTTGCACATAGAGTTGAAAAATCGAGTTGGGACCCATTAGCTTTTCCTATTTATGACATAATCAATGCTCGTGCCAAATTTTAAGTTTCTATGTGAGAAAATTACATTCCATACGTAAAACTTGGACGCTAATTCTTTTGTGCCTAGAATTAAATATCAGAGTTGGGACCCTTTAGCTTTTCCTATTTATGACATAATCAATGCCCGTGCCAAATTTCAAGTTTCTATGTGAGAAAATTCGATTCCGTACGTAAAATTTGGAGACTAATTCTTTTGCACATAGAGTTGAAAAATCGAGTTGGGACCCATTAGCTTTTCCTATTTATGACATAATCAATGCTCTTGCCAAATTTCAAGTTTCTATGTGAGAAAATTGGATTCCGTACGTAAAATTTGGAGGCTAATTCTTTTGCACATAGAATTGAATAATCGAGTTGGGACGCATTAGCTTTTCCTATTTATGACATAATCAATGCTCGTGCCAAAAATTTCACGTTTCTATGACACTGGAAAGTGAGAAAAATACATTCCATACGTAAAATTTTGACGCTAATTATTTTGCACATAGAATTGAATAATCGAGTTAGGCCCCATTAACTTTTCCTATTTGTGACATAATCAATGCTCGTGCCAAATTTCACGTTTCTATGACACTGGAAAGTGAGAAAAATACATTCCGTACAGAAAATTTTGACGCTCATTCTTTTGCGCAAAGAATTGAATAATCGAGTTGAGACCCATTAGTTTTTCCTATTTTGAACATATACAATGCCCGTGCCAAATTTTAAGTTTCTATGTGAGAAAATTGGATTCTATACGTAAAATTTGGATGCTAATTCTTTTGCGCATAGAATTGAATAATCGAGTTGGGACCCATTAGCTTTTCCTATTTATGACATAATCAATGCTCGTGCCAAATTTCAAGTTTCTATGTGAGAAAATTGGATTCCGTACGTAAAATTTGGAGGCTAATTCTTTTGCACATAGGAAAAGCTAATGGGTCCAACTTGATTATTCAATTCTATGTGCAAAAGAATTAGCCTCCAAATTTTACGTACGGAATCCAATTTTCTCACATAGAAACTTGAAATTTGGCACGAGCATTGATTATGTCATAAATAGGAAAAGCTAATGGGTCCAACTTGATTATTCAATTCTATTTATGACATAATCAATGCTCGTGCCAAATTTCACGTTTCTATGACACTGGAAAGTGAGAAAAATACATTCCGTACGTAAAAGTTTGATGCTAATTCTTTTGCGCATAGAATTGAATAATCGAGTTGTGACCCATTCGTTTTTCCTATTTAGAACATATTCAATGCCTGTGCCAAATTTTAAGTTTCTATGTGAGAAAATTGGATTGTGTACGTAAAATTTGGATGCTAATTCTTTTGCGCATAGAATTGAATAATCGAGTTGGGACCCATTAGCTTTTCCTATTTATGACATAATCAATGCTCGTGCCAAATTTCACGTTTCTATGACACTGGAAAGTGAGAAAAATACATTCCGTACGGAAAATTTTGACGCTAATTCTTTTGCGCATAGAATTGAATAATCGAGTTGAGACCCATTAGTTTTTCCTATTTTGAACATATACAATGCACGTGCCAAATTTTAAGTTTCTATGTGAGAAAATTACATTCCATACGTAAAACTTGGACGCTAATTCTTTTGTGCCTAGAATTAAATATCAGAGTTGGGACCCTTTAGCTTTTCCTATTTATGACATAATCAATGCCCGTGCCAAATTTCAAGTTTCTATGTGAGAAAATTGGATTCCGTACATAAAATTTCGAGGCTAATTCTTTTGCACATAGAATTGAAAAATCGAGTTGGGACCCATTAGCTTTTCCTATTTATGACATAATCAATGCCCATGCCAAATTTTAAGTTTCTATGTGAGAAAATTACATTCCGTACGTAAAACTTGGACGCTAATTCTTTAGTGCCTAGAATTAAATAACGGAGTTGGGACCCATTAGCTTTTCCTATTTATGACATAATCAATGCCCGTGCCAAATTTCAAGTTTCTATGTGAGAAAATTGGATTCCGTACTTAAAATTTGGAGGCTATTTCTTTTGCACATAGAGTTGAAAAATCGAGTTGGGACCCATTAGCTTTTCCTATTTATGACATAATCAATGCTCTTGCCAAATTTCAAGTTTCTATGTGAGAAAATTGGATTCCGTACGTAAAATTTGGAGGCTAATTCTTTTGCACATAGAATTGAATAATCGAGTTGGGACCCATTAGCTTTTCCTATTTATGACATAATCAATGCTCGTGCGAAATTTCACGTTTCTATGACACTGGAAAGTGAGAAAAATACATTCCATACGTAAAATTTTGACGCTAATTCTTTTGCACATAGAATTGAATAATCGATTTAGGACCCATTAGCTTTTCCTATTTATGACATAATCGATGCTCGTGCCAAATTTCACGTTTCTATGACACTGGAAAGTGGGAAAAATACATTCCGTACGTTAAATTTTGACGCTAATTCTTTTGCGCATAGAATTGAATAATCGAGTTGGGACCCATTAGTTTTTCCTATCTAGAACATATTCAATGCCCGTGCCAAATTTTAAGTTTCTATGTGAGAAAATTACATTCCATACGTAAAACTTGGACGCTAATTCTTTTGTGCCTAGAATTAAATATCAGAGTTGGGACCCTTTAGCTTTTCCTATTAATACATAATCAATGCCCGTGCCAAATTTCTAGTTTCTATGTGAGAAAATTGGATTCCGTACATAAAATTTGGAGGCTAATTCTTTTGCACATAGAATTGAAAAATCGAGTTGGGACCCATTAGCTTTTCCTATTTATGACAATCAATGCCCGTGCCAAATTTTAAGTTTCTATGTGAGAAAATTACATTCCGTACGTAACATTTGGACGCTAATTCTTTTGCGCATAGAATTAAATAACGGAGTTGGGACCCATTAGCTTTTCCTATTTATGACATAATCAATGCCCGTGCCAAATTTCAAGTTTCTATGTGAGAAAATTGGATTCCGTACATAAAATTTGGAGGCTAATTCTTTTGCACATAGAATTGAAAAATCGAGTTGGGACCCATTAGCTTTTCCTATTTATGACATAATCAATGCTCTTGCCAAATTTCAAGTTTCTATGTGAGAAAATTGGATTCCGTACGTAAAATTTGGAGGCTAATTCTTTTGCACATAGAATTGAATAATCGAGTTGGGACCCATTAGCTTTTCCTATTTATGACATAATCAATGCTCGTGCGAAATTTCACGTTTCTATGACACTGGAAAGTGAGAAAAATACATTCCATACGTAAAATTTTGATGCTAATTCTTTTGCACATAGAATTGAATAATCGATTTAGGACCCATTAGCTTTTCCTATTTATGACATAATCGATGCTCGTGCCAAATTTCACGTTTCTATGACACTGGAAAGTGGGAAAAATACATTCCGTACGGAAAATTTTGACGCTAATTCTTTTGCGCATAGAATTGAATAATCGAGTTGAGACCCATTAGTTTTTCCTATTTTGAACATTTACAATGCCCGTGCCAAATTTTAAGTTTCAATGTGAGAAAATTGGATTCTGTACGTAAAATTTGGACGCTAATTCTTTTGCGCATAGAATTGAATAATCGAGTTGGGACCCATTAGCTTTTCCTATTTATGACATATTCAAAGCTCGTGCCAAATTTCAAGTTTCTATGTGAGAAAATTGGATTCCGTACGTAAAATTTGGAGGCTAATTCTTTCGCACATAGAGTTGAAAAATCGAGTTGGGACCCATTAGCTTTTCCTATTTATGACATAATCAATGCTCGTGCCAAATTTCAAGTTTCTATGTGAGAAAATTGGATTCCGTACATAATATTTGGAGGCTAATTCTTTTGCACATAGAATTGAATAATCGAGTTGGACCCATTAGCTTTTTCTATTTATAACATAATCAATGCTCGTGCTAAATTTCACGTTTCTATGACACTGGAAAGTGAGAAAAATACATTCCGTACGTTAAATTTTGACGCTAATACTTTTGCGCATAGAATTGAATAATCGAGTTGGGACCCATTAGTTTTTCCTATTTAGAACATATTCAATGCCCGTGCCAAATTTTACGTTTCTATGTGAGAAAATTGGATTGTGTACGTAAAATTTGGACGCTAATTCTTTTGCGCATAGAATTGAAAAATCGAGTTGGGACCCATTAGCTTTTCCTATTTATGACATAATCAATGCTCGTGCCAAATTTCAAGTTTCTATGACACTGGAAAGTGAGAAAAATACATTCCGTACGGAAAATTTTGACGCTAATTCTTTTGCGCATAGAATTGAATAATCGAGTTGAGACCCATTAGTTTTTCCTATTTTGAACATATACAATGCCCGTGCCAAATTTTACGTTTCTATGTGAGAAAATTGGATTCTGTACGTAAAATTTGGACGCTAATTCTTTTGCGCATAGAATTGAATAATCGAGTTGGGACCCATTAGCTTTTCCTATTTATGACATAATCAATGCTCGTGCCAAATTTCAAGTTTCTATGTGAGAAAATTGGATTCCGTACGTAAAATTTGGAGGCTAATTCTTTTGCACATAGAGTTGAAAAATCGATTTGGGACCCATTAGCTTTTCCTATTTATGACATAATCAATGCTCGTGCCAAATTTCAAGTTTCTATGTGAGAAAATTGGATTCCGTACGTAAAATTTGGATGCTAATTCTTTTGCACATAGAATTGAATAATCGAGTTGGGACCCATTAGCTTGTCCTATTTATGACATAATCAATGCTCGTGCCAAATTTCACGTTTCTTTGACACTGGAAAGTGAGAAAAATACATTCCGTACGTTAAATTTTGATGCTAATTCTTTTGCGCATAGAATTGAATAATCGAGTTGGGACCCATTAGCTTTTCCTATTTATGACATAATCAATGCTCGTGCCAAATTTCAAGTTTCTATGTGAGAAAATTGGATTCCGTACGTAAAATTTGGAGGCTAATTCTTTTGCACATAGAATTGAATAATCGAGTTGGGACCCATTAGCTTTTTCTATTTATGACATAATCAATGCTCGTGCCAAATTTCAAGTTTCTACATGAGAAAATTGGATTCCGTACGTAAAATTTGAAGGCTAATTCTTTTGCACATAGAATTGAATAATCAAGTTAGGACCCATTAGCTTTTCTTATTTATGACATAATCAATGCCCGTGCCAAATTTTAAGTTTCTATGTGAGAAAATTACATTCCGTACGTAACATTTGGACGCTAATTCTTTTGCGCATAGAATTAAATAACGGAGTTGGGACTAGAGATGAGCGAACACCAAAATGTTCGGGTGCTCGTTATTCGGAACGAACTTCCCGCGATGCTCGAGGGTTCGTTTCGAACAACGAACCCCATTGAAGTCAATGGGCGACCAGAACATTTTTGTATTTCGCCGATGCTCGCTAAGGTTTTCATGTGTGAAAATCTGGGCAATTCAAGAAAGTGATGGGAACAACACAGCAACGGATAGGGCAGGCGAGGGGCTACATGTTGGGCTGCATCTCAAGTTCACAGGTCCCACTATTAAGCCACAATAGCGGCAAGAGTGGGCCCCCCCCCCTCCCAACAACTTTTACTTCTGAAAAGCCCTCATTAGCATGGCATACCTTTGCTAAGCACCACACTAGCTACAACAAAGCACGATCACTGCCTGGATGACACTCCACTGCCACTTCTCCTGGGTTACATGCTGCCCAACCGCCCCCCCCTCCCCCCCACAGCGCACACCAAAGTGTCCCTGCGCAGCCTTCAGCTGCCCTCATGCCACGCCACACTCATGTCTATTTAGAAGTGCGTCTGCCATGAGGAGGAACCGCAGGCACACACTGCAGAGGGTTGGCACGGCTAGGCAGCGACCCTCTTTAATAGGGGCGGGGCGATAGCCCACAATGCTGTACAGAAGCAATGAGAAATAGAATCCTGTGCCACCGCCATCAGGAGCTGCACACGTGGGCATAGCAATGGGGAAGCTATGTGCCACACACTATTCATTCTGTCAAGGTGTCTGCATGCCCCAGTCAGACTGGTAATATGCACCTTAACAGTAACCGCGTTGGTGGTAATGTGGTGGTGACTGCGGACCTAGTAGCACGGTTGTATTTTGTTGGTTTTCGGAATGTGGCCAGGATTAAGTGGGCCGTGGCGGGGGGATGGTGTGGGGGCTCTCTTGTTGTGTCGGTAAAGGTGAAATTCTTGGACTGCCACCAGACGAACCAATGCAAAGGCATTTGCCAAGAATGTTTTCCCTGTTGGAGGAGGAGGGGGATGTTTTTGAGGCACTACGTGTCCTCTCCACATGTCCGTGGTTATATGCACCTTAACAGTAACCGCGTTGGTGGTAATGTGGTGGTGACTGCGGACCTAGTAGCACGGTTGTATTTTGTTGGTTTTCAGAATGTGGCCAGGATTAAGTGGGTCGTGGCGGGGGGATGGTGTGGGGGCTCTCTTGTTGTGTCTGTAAAGGTGAAATTCTTGGACTGCCACCAGACGAACCAATGCAAAGGCATTTGCCAACAATGTTTTCCCTGTTGGAGGAGGAGGGGGATGTTTTTGAGGCACTACGTGTCCTCTCCACGTGTCCGTTCCATGTCAGCAATAGTAGCACTCAAGACAGGCCCCAGTAACAATTCTGAAGCAGCAGTATAGCGGGAGCGCAGTCTTCGTTCCATGTAAGCAATAGTAGCACTCAGGACAGGCCCCAGTAACAATTCTGAAGCAGCAGTATAGCGGGAGCGCAGTCTTCGTTCCATGTAAGCAATAGTAGCACTCAGGACAGGCCCCATTAACAATTCTGAAGCAGCAGTATAGCGGGAGCGCAGTCTTCGTTCCATGTCAGCAATAGTAGCACTCAAGACAGGCCCCAGTAACAATTCCGAAGCAGCAGTATAGCGGGAGCACAGTCTTCGTTCCATGTCAGCAATAGTAGCACTCAAGACAGGCCCCAGTAACAATTCTGAAGCAGCAGTATAGTGGGAGCGCAGTCTTAGTTCCATTTCAGTAGCCTTAGTATAGCCAAGGCACAAGTTACATTTATGTAGCTAAACTGTAGGCCAACCCCACACACCTTTCTGTACCATGAGTGCAGGCGAAGAACATAGAAATTACTATGATTACACTGTAGGTGAGGGCCCCAAAAAATTGGTGCACCAACAGTACTAATGTACCTCAGTAAAAATTGGCCATGCCCAACCAAGATGGCAGGTGAATCGCTTTGGTTAATGTGGCTTAAGTGGTAACTAGGCCTGGAGGCAGCCCAGTGTAACGAAAAATTGGTTCAAGTTAAAGTTCCAACGCTTTTAAGCGCATTGAAACTTATAAAAATTGTTCAGAAAAATTATTTGAGTGAGCCTTGTGGCCCTAAGAAAAATTGCCCGTTCAGCGTGATTACGTGAGGTTTCAGGAGGAGGAGCAGGAGGAGGAGGAGGAATATTAGACACAGATTGATGAAGCAGAAATGTCCCCGTTTTGGATGGTGAGAGAGAACGTAGCTTCCATCCGCGGGTGCAGCCTACGTATTGCTTACGTATCGCTGCTGTCCGCTGGTGGAGAACAGAAGTCTGGGGAAATCCAGGCTTTGTTCATCTTGATGAGTGTTAGCCTGTCGGCACTGTCGGTTGACAGGCGGCTACGCTTATCTGTGATGATTCCCCCAGCTGCACTAAACACCCTCTCCGACAAGACGCTAGCCGCAGGACAAGCAAGCACCTCCAGGGCATACAGCGCTAGTTCAGGCCACGTGTTCAGCTTCGACACCCAGTAGTTGTAGGGGGCAGAGGCGTCACCAAGGATGGTCGTGCGATCCGCTACGTACTCCCTCACCATCCTTTTACAGTGCTCCCGCCGACTCAGCCGTGACTGGGGAGCGGTGACACAGTCTTGGTGGGGAGCCATAAAGCTGGCCAGGCCCTTAAAGACTGTTGCACTGCCTGGGATGTACATGCTGCTCGATCTACGCACATCCCCTGCTACCTTGCCCTCGGTACTGCGCCTTCTGCCACTAGCGCTGTCGGCTGGGAATTTTACCATCAGCTTGTCCGCAAGGGTCCTGTGGTATAGCAACACTCTCGAACCCCTTTCCTCTTCGGGAATGAGAGTGGGCAGGTTCTCCTTATAGCGTGGGTCGAGCAGTGTGTACACCCAGTAATCCGTCGTGGCCAGAATGCGTGCAATGCGAGGGTCACGAGAAAGGCATCCTAACATGAAGTCAGCCATGTGTGCCAGGGTACCAGTACGCAACACATGGCTGTCCTCACTAGGAAGATCACTTTCAGGATCCTCCTCCTCCTCCTCCTCCTCCTCAGGCCATACACGCTGAAAGGATGACAGGCAATCAGCCGGTGTACCGTCAGCAGCGGGCCAAGCTGTCTCTTCCCCCTCCTCCTCATCCTCCTCATGCTCCTCCTCCTCCTCCTGTACGCGCTGAGAAATAGACAGGAGGGTGCCCTGACTATCCAGCGGCATACTGTCTTCCCCCGCCCCCGTTTCCGAGCGCAAAGCAGCTGCCTTTATGGTTTGCAGGGAATTTCTCAAGATGCATAGCAGAGGAATGGTGACGCTAATGATTGTAGCATCGCCGCTCACCACCTGGGTAGACTCCTCAAAATTACCAAGGACATGGCAGATGTCTGCCAACCAGGCCCACTCTTCTGAAAGGAATTGAGGAGGCTGACTCCCACTGCGCCGCCCATGTTGGAGTTGGTATTCGACTATAGCTCTCCGTTGTTCATAGAGCCTGGCCAACATGTGGAGCGTAGAGTTCCACCGTGTGGGCACGTCGCACAGCAGTCGGTGCACTGGCAGCTTAAAGTGATGTTGCAGGGTGCGCAGGGTGGCAGCGTCTGTGTGGGACTTGCGGAAATGTGCGCAGAGCCGGCGCGCCTTTACGAGCAGGTCTGACAAGCGTGGGTAGCTTTTCAGAAAGCGCTGAACCACCAAATTAAAGACGTGGGCCAGGCATGGCACGTGCGTGAGGCTGCCGAGCTGCAGAGCCGCCACCAGGTTACGGCCGTTGTCACACACGACCATGCCCGGTTGGAGGCTCAGCGGCGCAAGCCAGCGGTCGGTCTGCTTTGTCAGACTCTGCAGCAGTTCGTGGGCCGTGTGCCTCTTATCGCCTAAGCTGAGTAGTTTCAGCACGGCCTGCTGGCGCTTGCCCACCGCTGTGCTGCCACACCGCGCGACACCGACTGCTGGCGACATGCTGCTGCTAACACATCTTGATTGCGAGACAGAGGAGGAGGAGGAGGAGGAGGAGGAGGGTGCTTTAGTGGAGGAAGCATACACCTCCGCAGATACCACCACCGAGCTGGGGCCCGCAATTCTGGGGGTGGGTAGGACGTGAGCGGTCCCAGGCTCTGACTCTGTCCCAGCCTCCACTAAATTCACCCAATGTGCCGTCAGGGAGATGTAGTGGCCCTGCCCGCCTGTGCTTGTCCACGTGTCCGTAGTTAAGTGGACCGTGGCAGTAACCGCGTTGGTGAGGGCGCGCACAATGTTGCGGGAGACGTGGTCGTGCAGGGCTGGGACGGCACATCGGGAAAAGTAGTGGCGACTGGGAACTGAGTAGCGCGGGGCCGCCGCCTCCATGATACTTTTGAAGGACTCCGTTTCCACAACCCTATACGGCAGCATCTCAAGGCTGATGAATTTTGCGATGCGGACGGTTAACGTTTGAGCGTGCGGGTGCGTGGCGGCGTACTTGCGCTTGCGCTCGAACACTTGCGCAAGCGACGGCTGAACGGTGCGCTGAACTACACTGCTGGATGGGGCCGAGGACAGCGGAGATGAGGGTGTGGGTGCAGGCCATGAGGCGGTAGTGCCTGTGTCCTGAGAGGGGGGTTGCATCTCAGTGGCAGGTTGGGGCACAGGGGGAGAGGCAGGGGTGCAAACCGGAGGCGGTGAACGGCCTTCGTCCCACCTTGTGGGGTGCTTGGCCATCATATGTCTGCGCATGGTGGTGGTGGTGAGGCTGTTGGTGTTGGCTCCCCGGCTGAGCTTTGCGCAACAAAGGTTGCACACCACTGTTCGTCGGTCGTCAGGCGTCTCTGTGAAAAACTGCCAGACCTTAGAGCACCTCGGCCTCTGCAGGGTGGCATGGCGCGGGGGGGCGCTTTGGGAAACACTTGGTGGATTATTCGGTCTGGCCCTGCCTCTACCCCTGGCCCTGGCCACCGCACTGCCTCTTGCAACCTGCCCTGCTGATGCCCTTGACTCCCCCTCTGAAGACCTGTCCTCCTGAGTAAGCGTTGCACACCAGGTGGGGTCAGTCACCTCATCGTCCTGCTGCTCTTCCTCCGAATCCTCTGTGCGCTGCTCCCTGGGACTTACTGCCCTTACTACTACCTCACTGCAAGACAACTGTGTCTGATCGTCATCGTCCTCCTCACCCACAGAAAGTTGTTGAGACAGTTGGCGGAAGTCCCCAGCCTCTTCCCCCGGACCCCGGGAACTTTCGAATGGTTGGGCATCAGTGACGATAAACTCCTCTGGTGGGAGAGGAACCGCTGCTGCCCAATCTAAGCAGGGGCCCGAGAACAGTTCCTGGGAGTGTTCCCGCTCCTGAGCAGGTGTCATTGTAGTGGAGTGAGGAGGCTGGGAGGAAGGAGGAGCAGCAGACAGAGGATTCGGATTGGCAGCAGTGGACGGCGCAGAACTGCGGGTAGACGATAGGTTGCTCGAAGCACTTTCTGCCATCCAGGACAGGACCTGCTCACACTGCTCATTTTCTAATAACCGTCTCCCGCGTGGACCCATTAATTGGGCGATGAATGTGGGGACGCCAGAAACGTGCCTCTCTCCTAATCGCGCAGCAGACAGCTGCGACACACCTGGATCAGGAGCTTGGCCTGTGCCCACACCCTCACTTGGCCCTCCGCGTCCTCGGCCACGTCCACGTCCACGTCCTCTAGGCTTACCCCTACCCCTCAGCATGCTGTATTACCAGTGATTAGATTTCCCAGGCAGGAAATAAATTGGCGCAAGACTGCAGGCCAAATATAATTTTTGCCCTTTTTGGAAAACGAAAGGCCCCACTGCCTCTAGTGAATGAATTATCTAAGTTTAATAACTGCGCTGTGTCCCTGCTTATGTGTCACAGAACGTGAGGGTAGCAGAGTTATTAACTGTGGCAGAGCAGGTATTTTTTTTCCCAATTAAGGAAAGCAAATGGCGAAGCCAGCAGTAAAGCGTAGCTGGCTGCGTATGATTTAGCAATGTTTTTCACGCAGCTCACACGTCTCCACAGGCGTAAGGACGGACACAGGCTGGACAAATAGATTTCTTTTCAGTTTTTTCCCACCAACAGGCAGCACTGCGTATATTCAATGAACCTGCGAAGTTTAATAACTGCGCTGTGTCCCTGCTTATGTGTCACAGAACGTGAGGGTAGCAGAGTTATTAACTGTGGCAGAGCAGGTATTTTTTTTCCCAATTAAGGAAAGCAAATGGCGAAGCCAGCAGTAAAGCGTAGCTGGCTGCGTATGATTTAGCAATGTTTTTCACGCAGCTCACACGTCTCCACAGGCGTAAGGACGGACACAGGCTGGACAAATAGATTTCTTTTCAGTTTTTTCCCACCAACAGGCAGCACTGCGTATATTCAATGAACCTGCGAAGTTTAATAACTGCGCTGTGTCCCTGCTTATGTGTCACAGAACGTGAGGGTAGCAGAGTTATTAACTGTGGCAGAGCAGGTATTTTTTTTCCCAATTAAGGAAAGCAAATGGCGAAGCCAGCAGTAAAGCGTAGCTGGCTGCGTATGATTTAGCAATGTTTTTCACGCAGCTCACACGTCTCCACAGGCGTAAGGACGGACACAGGCTGGACAAATAGATTTCTTTTCAGTTTTTTCCCACCAACAGGCAGCACTGCGTATATTCAATGAACCTGCGAAGTTTAATAACTGCGCTGTGTCCCTGCTTATGTGTCACAGAACGTGAGGGTAGCAGAGTTATTATAACTCTTGGAGAGCAGGTATTTTTTTTCCCAATTAAGGAAAGCAAATGGCGAACCCAGCAGTAAACCGTAGCTGGCTGCGTATGATTTAGCAATGTTTTTCACGCAGCTCACACGTCTCCACAGGCGTAAGGACGGACACAGGCTGGACAAATAGATTTCTTTTCAGTTTTTTCCCACCAACAGGCAGCACTGCGTATATTCAATGAACCTGCGAAGTTTAATAACTGCGCTGTGTCCCTGCTTATGTGTCACAGAACGTGAGGGTAGCAGAGTTATTAACTGTGGCAGAGCAGGTATTTTTTTTCCCAATTAAGGAAAGCAAATGGCGAAGCCAGCAGTAAAGCGTAGCTGGCTGCGTATGATTTAGCAATGTTTTTCACGCAGCTCACACGTCTCCACAGGCGTAAGGACGGACACAGGCTGGACAAATAGATTTCTTTTCAGTTTTTTCCCACCAACAGGCAGCACTGCGTATATTCAATGAACCTGCGAAGTTTAATAACTGCGCTGTGTCCCTGCTTATGTGTCACAGAACGTGAGGGTAGCAGAGTTATTATAACTCTTGGAGAGCAGGTATTTTTTTTCCCAATTAAGGAAAGCAAATGGCGAACCCAGCAGTAAACCGTAGCTGGCTGCGTATGATTTAGCAATGTTTTTCACGCAGCTCACACGTCTCCACAGGCGTAAGGACGGACACAGGCTGGACAAATAGATTTCTTTTCAGTTTTTTCCCACCAACAGGCAGCACTGCGTATATTCAATGAACCTGCGAAGTTTAATAACTGCGCTGTGTCCCTGCTTATGTGTCACAGAACGTGAGGGTAGCAGAGTTATTATAACTCTTGGAGAGCAGGTATTTTTTTTCCCAATTAAGGAAAGCAAATGGCGAACCCAGCAGTAAACCGTAGCTGGCTGCGTATGATTTAGCAATGTTTTTCACGCAGCTCACACGTCTCCACAGGCGTAAGGACGGACACAGGCTGGACAAATAGATTTCTTTTCAGTTTTTTCCCACCAACAGGCAGCACTGCGTATATTCAATGAACCTGAGAAGTTTAATAACTGCGCTGTGTCCCTGCTTATGTGTCACAGAACGTGAGGGTAGCAGAGTTATTAACTGTGGCAGAGCAGGTATTTTTTTTCCCAATTAAGGAAAGCAAATGGCGAAGCCAGCAGTAAAGCGTAGCTGGGTGCGTATGATTTAGCAATGTTTTTCACGCAGCTCACACGTGTCCACAGGCGTTAGGACGGACAGAGGCTGGACAAATAGATTTGTTTTCAGGTTTTTCCCACCAACAGGCAGCACTGCGTATATTCTATGAATAATAACTGTGTTGTGGCCCTGCCTATACAATTCTTTCCCTGCAGTATCAATGGAGGGTGGAATGCTCTGCAGAGGCGATTTTGAGAAGCCCAAAAAAAATGCAGCACAGCCAACAGCAGCCTGGACAGTACTGCACACGGATAAATATGGCCCTAGAAAGGACCGTTGAGGTTCTTGAAGGCTACACTCACTCCTAACACTCTCCCTGCCTATGCAGCACTTCTGTCCCTAATGCCAGGTGCAACGGTCTGCAGAGGCGACTTTGAGAAAAAAAAAAATCCCACTGCTAACAGCAGCCAACACACAGCTATCAGTGGCCCTAATAAGGACCTTTGGGGGGTCTTGAAGCCTACACTAACTACCAATTCTTTCCCTACAGCAGCTCCGGTATAAACAGCACTGTCCCTCATCTAACTCACACCGCATCTGAGGCGAGCCGCGGGAGGGGCCGACTTTTATATTAGGCGAACACCTGATCTCGCCAGCCACTCACAGCAGGGGGGTGGTATAGGGCTTAAACGTTGCAGGGGGAAGTTGTAATGCCTTCCCTGTCTTTCAATTGGCCAGAAAAGCGCGCTAACGTCTCAGGGAAGGAAGTGAAAGTAACCAGAACACCGCATGGTGTTCGTCACGAATAACGAACATCCCGAACACCCTAATATTCGCACGAATATCAAGCTCGGACGAACGCGTTCGCTCATCTCTAGTTGGGACCCATTAGCTTTTCCTATTTATGACATAATCAATGCCCGTGCCAAATTTCAAGTTTCTATGTGAGAAAATTGGATTCCGTACATAAAATTTGGAGGCTAATTCTTTTGCACATAGAATTGAAAAATCGAGTTGGGACCCAGTAGCTTTTCCTATTTATGACATAATCAATGCCCGTGCCAAATTTTACGTTTCTATGTGAGAAAAATACATTCCGTACGTAAAACTTGGACGCTAATTCTTTAGTGCCTAGAATTAAATAACGGAGTTGGGACCCATTAGCTTTTCATATTTTTGACATAATCAATGCTCGTGCCAAATTTCAAGTTTCTATGTGAGAAAATTGGATTCCGTACGTAAAATTTGGAGGCTAATTCTTTTGCACATAGAATTGAATAATCGAGTTGGGACGCATTAGCTTTTCCTATTTATGACATAATCAATGCTCGTGCCAAAAATTTCACGTTTCTATGACACTGGAAAGTGAGAAAAATACATTCCGTACGGAAAATTTTGACGCTCATTCTTTTGCGCATAGAATTGAATAATCGAGTTGAGACCCATTAGTTTTTCCTATTTTGAACATATACAATGCCCGTGCCAAATTTTAAGTTTCTATGTGAGAAAATTGGATTCTGTACGTAAAATTTGGACGCTAATTCTTTTGCGCATAGAATTGAATAATCGAGTTGGGACCCATTAGCTTTTCCTATTTATGACATAATCAATGCTCGTGCCAAATTTCAAGTTTCTATGTGAGAAAATTGGATTCCGTACGTAAAATTTGGAGGCTAATTCTTTGCACATAGAGTTGAAAAATCGAGTTGGGACCCATTAGCTTTTCCTATTTATGACATAATCAATGCTCGTGCCAAATTTCAAGTTTCTATGTGAGAAAATTGGATTCCGTACGTAAAATTTGGAGACTAATTCTTTTGCACATAGAGTTGAAAAATCGAGTTGGGACCCATTAGCTTTTCCTATTTATGACATAATCAATGCTCTTGCCAAATTTCAAGTTTCTATGTGAGAAAATTGGATTCCGTACGTAAAATTTGGAGGCTAATTCTTTTGCACATAGAATTGAATAATCGAGTTGGGACCCATTAGCTTTTCCTATTTATGACATAATCAATGCTCGTGCGAAATTTCACGTTTCTATGACACTGGAAAGTGAGAAAAATACATTCCATACGTAAAATTTTGACGCTAATTCTTTTGCACATAGAATTGAATAATCGATTTAGGACCCATTAGCTTTTCCTATTTATGACATAATCGATGCTCGTGCCAAATTTCACGTTTCTATGACACTGGAAAGTGGGAAAAATACATTCCGTACGGAAAATTTTGACGCTAATTCTTTTGCGCATAGAATTGAATAATCGAGTTGAGACCCATTAGTTTTTCCTATTTTGAACATATACAATGCCCGTGCCAAATTTTAAGTTTCTATGTGAGAAAATTGGATTCTGTACGTAAAATTTGGACGCTAATTCTTTTGCGCATAGAATTGAATAATCGAGTTGGGACCCATTAGCTTTTCCTATTTATGACATAATCAATGCTCGTGCCAAATTTCAAGTTTCTATGTGAGAAAATTGGATTCCGTACGTAAAATTTGGAGGCTAATTCTTTGCACATAGAGTTGAAAAATCGATTTGGGACCCATTAGCTTTTCCTATTTATGACATAATCAATGCTCGTGCCAAATTTCAAGTTTCTATGTGAGAAAATTGGATTCCGTACGTAAAATTTGAAGGCTAATTCTTTTGCACATAGAATTGAATAATCGAGTTAGGACCCATTAGCTTTTCTTATTTATGACATAATCAATGCTCGTGCCAAATTTTAAGTTTCTATGTGAGAAAATTACATTCCGTACGTAACATTTGGACGCTAATTCTTTTGCGCATAGAATTAAATAACGGAGTTGGGACCCATTAGCTTTTCCTATTTATGACATAATCAATGCTCGTGCCAAATTTCAAGTTTCTATGTGAGAAAATTGGATTCCGTACGTAAAATTTGGATGCTAATTCTTTTGCACATAGAATTGAATAATCGAGTTGGGACCCATTAGCTTGTCCTATTTATGACATAATCAATGCTCGTGCCAAATTTCACGTTTCTATGACACTGGAAAGTGAGAAAAATACATTCCGTACGTTAAATTTTGATGCTAATTCTTTTGCGCATAGAATTGAATAATCGAGTTGGGACCCATTAGCTTTTCCTATTTATGACATAATCAATGCTCGTGCCAAATTTCAAGTTTCTATGTGAGAAAATTGGATTCCGTACGTAAAATTTGGAGGCTAATTCTTTTGCACATGGAATTGAATAATCGAGTTGGGACCCATTAGCTTTTCCTATTTATGACATAATCAATGCTCGTGCCAAATTTCAAGTTTCTACGTGAGAAAATTGGATTCCGTACGTAAAATTTGAAGGCTAATTCTTTTGCACATAGAATTGAATAATCAAGTTAGGACCCATTAGCTTTTCTTATTTATGACATAATCAATGCCCGTGCCAAATTTTAAGTTTCTATGTGAGAAAATTACATTCCGTACGTAACATTTGGACGCTAATTCTTTTGCGCATAGAATTAAATAACGGAGTTGGGACCCATTAGCTTTTCCTATTTATGACATAATCAATGCCCGTGCCAAATTTCAAGTTTCTATGTGAGAAAATTGGATTCCGTACATAAAATTTGGAGGCTAATTCTTTTGCACATAGAATTGAAAAATCGAGTTGGGACCCATTAGCTTTTCCTATTTATGACATAATCAATGCCCGTGCCAAATTTTACGTTTCTATGTGAGAAAATTACATTCCGTACGTAAAACTTGGCTGCTAATTCTTTAGTGCCTAGAATTAAATAACGGAGTTGGGACCCATTAGCTTTTCATATTTATGACATAATCAATGCTCGTGCCAAATTTCAAGTTTCTATGTGAGAAAATTGGATTCCGTACGTAAAATTTGGAGGCTAATTCTTTTGCACATAGAATTGAATAATCGAGTTGGGACGCATTAGCTTTTCCTATTTATGACATAATCAATGCTCGTGCCAAAAATTTCACGTTTCTATGACACTGGAAAGTGAGAAAAATACATTCCGTACGGAAAATTTTGACGCTCATTCTTTTGCGCATAGAATTGAATAATCGAGTTGAGACCCATTAGTTTTTCCTATTTTGAACATATACAATGCCCGTGCCAAATTTTAAGTTTCTATGTGAGAAAATTGGATTCCGTACGTAAAATTTGGAGGCTAATCCTTTGCACATAGAGTTGAAAAATCGAGTTGGGACCCATTAGCTTTTCCTATTTATGACATAATCAATGCTCGTGCCAAATTTCAAGTTTCTATGTGAGAAAATTGGATTCCGTACGTAAAATTTGGAGGCTAATCCTTTTGCACATAGAGTTGAAAAATCGAGTTGGGACCCATTAGCTTTTCCTATTTATGACATAATCAATGCTCGTGCCAAATTTTAAGTTTCTATGTGAGAAAATTACATTCCATACGTAAAACTTGGACGCTAATTCTTTTGTGCCTAGAATTAAATATCAGAGTTGGGACCCTTTAGCTTTTCCTATTTATGACATAATCAATGCCCGTGCCAAATTTCAAGTTTCTATGTGAGAAAATTCGATTCCGTACGTAAAATTTGGAGACTAATTCTTTTGCACATAGAGTTGAAAAATCGAGTTGGGACCCATTAGCTTTTCCTATTTATGACATAATCAATGCTCGTGCCAAAAATTTCACGTTTCTATGACACTGGAAAGTGAGAAAAATACATTCCATACGTAAAATTTTGACGCTAATTCTTTTGCACATAGAATTGAATAATCGAGTTAGGCCCCATTAGCTTTTCCTATTTGTGACATAATCAATGCTCGTGCCAAATTTCACGTTTCTATGACACTGGAAAGTGAGAAAAATACATTCCGTACGGAAAATTTTGACGCTCATTCTTTTGCGCATAGAATTGAATAATCGAGTTGAGACCCATTAGTTTTTCCTATTTTGAACATATACAATGCCCGTGCCAAATTTTAAGTTTCTATGTGAGAAAATTGGATTCTATACGTAAAATTTGGATGCTAATTCTTTTGCGCATAGAATTGAATAATCGAGTTGGGACCCATTAGCTTTTCCTATTTATGACATAATCAATCCTCGTGCCAAATTTCAAGTTTCTATGTGAGAAAATTGGATTCCGTACGTAAAATTTGGAGGCTAATTCTTTTGCACATAGAATTGAATAATCGAGTTGGACCCATTAGCTTTTCCTATTTATGACATAATCAATGCTCGTGCCAAATTTCACGTTTCTATGACACTGGAAAGTGAGAAAAATACATTCCGTACGTAAAAGTTTGATGCTAATTCTTTTGCGCATAGAATTGAATAATCGAGTTGAGACCCATTAGTTTTTCCTATTTTGAACATATACAATGCACGTGCCAAATTTTAAGTTTCTATGTGAGAAAATTACATTCCATACGTAAAACTTGGACGCTAATTCTTTTGTGCCTAGAATTAAATATCAGAGTTGGGACCCTTTAGCTTTTCCTATTTATGACATAATCAATGCCCGTGCCAAATTTCAAGTTTCTATGTGAGAAAATTGGATTCCGTACATAAAATTTGGAGGCTAATTCTTTTGCACATAGAATTGAAAAATCGAGTTGGGACCCATTAGCTTTTCCTATTTATGACATAATCAATGCCCATGCCAAATTTTAAGTTTCTATGTGAGAAAATTACATTCCGTACGTAAAACTTGGACGCTAATTCTTTAGTGCCTAGAATTAAATAACGGAGTTGGGACCCATTAGCTTTTCCTATTTATGACATAATCAATGCTCTTGCCAAATTTCAAGTTTCTATGTGAGAAAATTGGATTCCGTACGTAAAATTTGGAGGCTAATTCTTTTGCACATAGAATTGAATAATCGAGTTGGGACCCATTAGCTTTTCCTATTTATGACATAATCAATGCTCGTGCGAAATTTCACGTTTCTATGACACTGGAAAGTGAGAAAAATACATTCCATACGTAAAATTTTGACGCTAATTCTTTTGCACATAGAATTGAATAATCGATTTAGGACCCATTAGCTTTTCCTATTTATGACATAATCGATGCTCGTGCCAAATTTCACGTTTCTATGACACTGGAAAGTGGGAAAAATACATTCCGTACGTTAAATTTTGACGCTAATTCTTTTGCGCATAGAATTGAATAATCGAGTTGGGACCCATTAGTTTTTCCTATCTAGAACATATTCAATGCCCGTGCCAAATTTTACGTTTCTATGTGAGAAAATTGGATTCCGTACGTAAAATTTGGAGTTTAATTCTTTTGCACATAGAATTGAATAATCGAGTTGGGACCCATTAGCTTTTCCTATTTATGACATAATCAATGCTCGTGCCAAATTTCAAGTTTCTATGTGAGAAAATTGGATTCCGTACGTAAAATTTGAAGGCTAATTCTTTTGCACATAGAATTGAATAATCGAGTTAGGACCCATTAGCTTTTCTTATTTATGACATAATCAATGCCCGTGCCAAATTTTAAGTTTCTATGTGAGAAAATTACATTCCGTACGTAACATTTGGACGCTAATTCTTTTGCGCATAGAATTAAATAACGGAGTTGGGACCCATTAGCTTTTCCTATTTAAGACATAATCAATGCTCGTGCCAAATTTCAAGTTTCTATTTGAGAAAATTGGATTCCGTACGTAAAATTTGGATGCTAATTCTTTTGCACATAGAATTGAATAATCGAGTTGGGACCCATTAGCTTTTCCTATTTATGACATAATCAATGCTCGTGCCAAATTTCACGTTTCTATGACACTGGAAAGTGAGAAAAATACATTCCGTACGGAAAATTTTGACGCTAATTCTTTTGCGCATAGAATTGAATAATCGAGTTGAGACCCATTAGTTTTTCCTATTTTGAACATATACAATGCCCGTGCCAAATTTCAAGTTTCTATGTGAGAAAATTGGATTCCGTACGTAAAATTTGGAGGCTAATTCTTTCGCACATAGAGTTGAAAAATCGAGTTGGGACCCATTAGCTTTTCCTATTTATGACATAATCAATGCTCGTGCCAAATTTCACGTTTCTATGTGAGAAAATTGGATTCCGTACGTAAAATTTGGAGGCTAATTCTTTTGCACATAGAATTGAATAATCGAGTTGGACCCATTAGCTTTTTCCTATTTATAACATAATCAATGCTCGTGCCAAATTTCACGTTTCTATGACACTGGAAAGTGAGAAAAAAACATTCCGTACGTTAAATTTTGACGCTAATACTTTTGCGCATAGAATTGAATAATCGAGTTGGGACCCATTAGTTTTTCCTTTTTAGAACATATTCAATGCCCGTGCCAAATTTTACGTTTCTATGTGAGAAAATTGGATTGTGTGCGTAAAATTTGGACGCTAATTCTTTTGCGCATAGAATTGAATAATCGAGTTGGGACCCATTAGCTTTTCCTATTTATGACATAATCAATGCTCGTGCCAAATTTCAAGTTTCTATGTGAGAAAATTGGATTCCGTACGTAAAATTTGGATGCTAATTCTTTTGCACATAGAATTGAATAATCGAGTTGGGACCCATTAGCTTTTCCTATTTATGACATAATCAATGCTCGTGCCAAATTTCACGTTTCTATGACACTGGAAAGTGAGAAAAATACATTCCATACGTAAAATTTTGACGCTAATTCTTTTGCACATAGAATTGAATAATCGAGTTAGGACCCATTAGCTTTTCCTATTTATGACATAATCAATGCTCGTGCCAAATTTTACGTTTCTATGACACTGGAAAGTGAGAAAAATACATTCCGTACGGAAAATTTTGACGCTAATTCTTTTGCGCATAGAATTGAATAATCGAGTTGAGACCCATTAGTTTTTCCTATTTTGAACATATACAATGCCCGTGCCAAATTTTAAGTTTCTATGTGAGAAAATTGGATTCTGTAAGTAAAATTTGGACGCTAATTCTTTTGCGCAAAGAATTGAATAATCGAGTTGGGACCCATTAGCTTTTCCTATTCATGACATAATCAATGCTCGTGCCAAATTTCAAGTTTCTATGTGAGAAAATTGGATTCCGTACGTAAAATTTGAAGGCTAATTCTTTTGCACATAGAATTGAATAATCGAGTTAGGACCCATTAGCTTTTCTTATTTATGACATAATCAATGCCCGTGCCAAATTTTAAGTTTCTATGTGAGAAAATTACATTCCGTACGTAACATTTGGACGCTAATTCTTTTGCGCATAGAATTAAATAACGGAGTTGGGACCAATTAGCTTTTCCTATTTATGACATAATCAATGCTCGTGCCAAATTTCAAGTTTCTATTTGAGAAAATTGGATTCCGTACGTAAAATTTGGATGCTAATTCTTTTGCACATAGAATTGAATAATCGAGTTGGGACCCATTAGATTTTCCTATTTATGACATAATCAATGCTCGTGCCAAATTTCACGTTTCTAAGAAACTGGAAAGTGAGAAAAATACATTCCATACGTAAAATTTTGACGCTAATTCTTTTGCACATAGAATTGAATAATCGAGTTAGGACCCATTAGCTTTTCCTATTTATGACATAATCAATGCTCGTGCCAAATTTCACGTTTCTATGACACTGGAAAGTGAGAAAAATACATTCCGTACGGAAAATTTTGACGCTAATTCTTTTGCGCATAGAATTGAATAATCGAGTTGAGACCCATTAGTTTTTCCTATTTTGAACATATACAATGCCCTTGCCAAATTTTAAGTTTCTATGTGACAAAATTGGATTCTGTACGTAAAATTTGGACGCTAATTCTTTTGCGCATAGAATTGAATAATCGAGTTGGGACCCATTAGCTTTTCCTATTTATGACATAATCAATGTTCGTGCCAAATTTCAAGTTTCTATGTGAGAAAATTGGATTCCGTACGTAAAATTTGGAGGCTAATTCTTTTGCACATAGAATTGAATAATCGAGTTGGACCCATTAGCTTTTCCTATTTATAACATAATCAATGCTCGTGCCAAATTTCACGTTTCTATGACACTGGAAAGTGAGAAAACTACATTCCGTACGTTAAATTTTGACGCTAATACTTTTGCACATAGAATTGAATAATCGAGTTAGGACCCATTAGCTTTTCCTATTTATGACATAATCAATGCTCGTGCCAAATTTCACGTTTCTATGACACTGGAAAGTGAGAAAACTACATTCCGTACGGAAAATTTTGACGCTAATTCTTTTGCGCATAGAATTGAATAATCGAGTTGAGACCCATTAGTTTTCCCTTTTTAGAACATATACAATGCCCGTGCCAAATTTTAAGTTTCTATGTGAGAAAATTGGATTCTGTAAGTAAAATTTGGACGCTAATTCTTTTGCGCAAAGAATTGAATAATCGAGTTGGGACCCATTAGCTTTTCCTATTTATGACATAATCAATGCTCGTGCCAAATTTCAAGTTTCTATGTGAGAAAATTGGATTCCGTATGTAAAATTTGGAGGCTAATTCTTTTGCACATAGAGTTGAAAAATCGAGTCGGGACCCATTAGCTTTTCCTATTTATGACATAATCAATGCTCGTGCCAAATTTCAAGTTTCTATGTGAGAAAATTGGATTCCGTACGTAAAATTTGGAGGCTAATTCTTTTGCACATAGAATTGAATAATCGAGTTGGACCCATTAGTTTTTCCTTTTTAGAACATATTCAATGCCCGTGCCAAATTTTACGTTTCTATGTGAGAAAATTGGATTGTGCACGTAAAATTTGGACGCTAATTCTTTTGCGCATAGAATTGAATAATCGAGTTGGGACCCATTAGCTTTTCCTATTTATGACATAATCAATGCTCGTGCCAAATTTCACGTTTCTATGACACTGGAAAGTGAGAAAAATACATTCCGTACGTTAAATTTTGACGCTAATTCTTTTGCGCATAGAATTGAATAATCGAGTTGGGACCCATTAGTTTTTCCTATCTAGAACATATTCAATGCCCGTGCCAAATTTTACGTTTCTATGTGAGAAAATTGGATTGTGTACGTAAAATTTGGACGCTAATTCTTTTGCGCATAGAATTGAATAATCGAGTTGGGACCCATTAGCTTTTCCTATTTATGACATAATCAATGGCCGTGCCAATTTTCAAGTTTCTATGTGAGAAAATGGGATTCCGTACGTAAAATTTGGAGGTTAATTCTTTTGCACATAGAATTGAATAATCGAGTTGGGACCCATTAGCTTTTCCTATTCATGACATAATCAATGCTCGTGCCAAATTTCAAGTTTCTATGTGAAAAAATTGGATTCCGTACGTAAAATTTGAAGGCTAATTCTTTTGCACAAAGAATTGAATAATCGAGTTAGGACCTATTAGCTTTTCTTATTTATGACATAATCAATGCCCGTGCCAAATTTTAAGTTTCTATGTGAGAAAATTACATTCCGTACGTAACATTTGGACGCTAATTCTTTTGCGCATAGAATTAAATAACGGAGTTGGGACCCATTAGCTTTTCCTATTTATGACATAATCAATGCTCGTGCCAAATTTCAAGTTTCTATTTGAGAAAATTGGATTCCGTACGTAAAATTTGGATGCTAATTCTTTTACACATAGAATTGAATAATCGAGTTGGGACCCATTAGCTTTTCCTATTTATGACATAATCAATGCTCGTGCCAAATTTCACGTTTCTATGAAACTGGAAAGTGAGAAAAATACATTCCATACGTAAAATTTTGACGCTAATTCTTTTGCACATAGAATTGAATAATCGAGTTAGGACCCATTAGCTTTTCCTATTTATGACATAATCAATGCTCGTGCCAAATTTCACGTTTCTATGACACTGGAAAGTGAGAAAAATACATTCCGTACGGAAAATTTTGACGCTAATTCTTTTGCGCATAGAATTGAATAATCGAGTTGAGACCCATTAGTTTTTCCTATTTTGAACATATACAATGCCCTTGCCAAATTTTAAGTTTCTATGTGACAAAATTGGATTCTGTACGTAAAATTTGGACGCTAATTCTTTTGCGCATAGAATTGAATAATCGAGTTGGGACCCATTAGCTTTTCCTATTTATGACATAATCAATGTTCGTGCCAAATTTCAAGTTTCTATGTGAGAAAATTGGATTCCGTACGTAAAATTTGGAGGCTAATTCTTTTGCACATAGAATTGAATAATCGAGTTGGACCCATTAGCTTTTCCTATTTATAACATAATCAATGCTCGTGCCAAATTTCACGTTTCTATGACACTGGAAAGTGAGAAAACTACATTCCGTACGTTAAATTTTGACGCTAATACTTTTGCGCATAGAATTGAATAATCGAGTTGGGACCCATTAGTTTTTCCTATTTAGAACATATTCAATGCCCGTGCCAAATTTTACGTTTCTATGTGAGAACATTGGATTGTGTACGTAAAATTTGGACGCTAATTCTTTTGCGCATAGAATTGAATAATCGAGTTGGGACCCATTAGCTTTTCCTATTTATGACATAATCAATGCTCGTGCCAAATTTCAAGTTTCTATGTGAGAAAATTGGATTCCGTACGTAAAATTTGGAGGTTAATTCTTTTGCACATAGAATTGAATAATCGAGTTGGGACCCATTAGCTTTTCCTATTTATGACATAATCAATGCTCGTGCCAAATTTCAAGTTTCTATGTGAGAAAATTGGATTCCGTACGTAAAATTTGAAGGCTAATTCTTTTGCACATAGAATTGAATAATCGAGTTAGGACCCATTAGCTTTTCTTATTTATGACATAATCAATGCCCGTGCCAAATTTTAAGTTTCTATGTGAGAAAATTACATTCCGTACGTCACATTTGGACGCTAATTCTTTTGCGCATAGAATTAAATAACGGAGTTGGGACCCATTAGCTTTTCCTATTTATGACATAATCAATGCTCGTGCCAAATTTCAAGTTTCTATGTGAGAAAATTGGATTCCGTACGTAAAATTTGGATGCTAATTCTTTTGCACATAGAATTGAATAATCGAGTTGGGACCCATTAGCTTTTCCTATTTATGACATAATCAATGCTCGTGCCAAATTTCACGTTTCTATGACACTGGAAAGTGAGAAAAATACATTCCATACGTAAAATTTTGACGCTAATTCTTTTGCACATAGAATTGAATAATCGAGTTAGGACCCATTAGCTTTTCCTATTTATGACATAATCAATGCTCGTGCCAAATTTCACGTTTCTATGACACTGGAAAGTGAGAAAAATACATTCCGTACGGAAAATTTTGACGCTAATTCTTTTGCGCATAGAATTGAATAATCGAGTTGAGACCCATTAGTTTTTCCTATTTTGAACATATACAATGCCCTTGCCAAATTTTAAGTTTCTATGTGAGAAAATTGGATTCTGTACGTAAAATTTGGACGCTAATTCTTTTGCGCATAGAATTGAATAATCGAGTTGGGACCCATTAGCTTTTCCTATTTATGACATAATCAATGCTCGTGCCAAATTTCAAGTTTCTATGTGAGAAAATTGGATTCCGTACGTAAAATTTGGAGGCTAATTCTTTTGCACATAGAGTTGAAAAATCGAGTTGAGACCCATTAGCTTTTCCTATTTATGACATAATCAATGCTCGTGCCAAATTTCACGTTTCTATGACACTGGAAAGTGAGAAAAATACATTCCGTACGTTAAATTTTGACGCTAATTCTTTTGCGCATAGAATTGAATAATCGAGTTGGGACCCATTAGTTTTTCCTATTTAGAACATATTCAATGCCCGTGCCAAATTTTTCGTTTCTATGTGAGAAAATTGGATTGTGTACGTAAAATTTGGACGCTAATTCTTTTGCGCATAGAATTGAATAATCGAGTTGGGACCCATTAGCTTTTCCTATTTATGACATAATCAATGCTCGTGCCAAATTTCAAGTTTCTATGTGAGAAAATTGGATTCCGTGCGTAAAATTTGGAGGCTAATTCTTTTGCACATAGAATTGAATAATCGAGTTGGGACCCATTAGCTTTTCCTATTTATGACATAATCAATGCTCGTGCCAAATTTCAAGTTTCTATGTGAGAAAATTGGATTCCGTACATAAAATTTGGAGGCTAATTCTTTTGCACATAGAATTGAATAATCGAGTTGGACCCATTAGCTTTTCCTATTTATGACATAATCAATGCTCGTGCCAAATTTCACGTTTCTATGACACTGGAAAGTGAGAAAAATACATTCCGTACATTAAATTTTGACGCTAATTCTTTTGCGCATAGAATTGAATAATCGAGTTGGGACCCATTAATTTTTCCTATTTTGAACATATACAATGCCCGTGCCAAATTTTAAGTTTCTATGTGAGAAAATTGGATTGTGTACGTAAAATTTGGACGCTAATTCTTTTGCGCATAGAATTGAATAATCGAGTTGGGACCCATTAGTTTTTCCTATTTTGAACATATACAATGCCCGTGCCAAATTTTAAGTTTCTATGTGTGAAAATTGGATTCTGTACGTAAAATTTGGACGCTAATTCTTTTGCGCATAGAATTGAATAATCGAGTTGGGACCCATTAGCTTTTCCTATTTATGACATAATCAATGCTCGTGCCAAATTTCAAGTTTCTATGTGAGAAAATTGGATTCCGTACGTAAAATTTGGAGGCTAATTCTTTTGCACATAGAGTTGAAAAATCGAGTTGGGACCCATTAGCTTTTCCTATTTATGACATAATCAATGTTCGTGCCAAATTTCAAGTTTCTATGTGAGAAAATTGGATTTCGTACATAAAATTTGGAGGCTAATTCTTTTGCACATAGAATTGAATAATCGAGTTGGACCCATTAGCTTTTCCTATTTATAACATAATCAATGCTCGTGCCAAATTTCACGTTTCTATGACACTGGAAAGTGAGAAAAATACATTCCGTACGTTAAATTTTGACGCTAATTCTTTTGCGCATAGAATTGAATAATCGAGTTGGGACCCATTAATTTTTCCTATTTAGAACATATTCAATGCCCGTGCCAAATTTTACGTTTCTATGTGAGAAAATTGGATTGTGTACGTAAAATTTTGACGCTAATTCTTTTGCGCATAGAATTGAATAATCGAGTTGGGACCCATTAGCTTTTCCTATTTATGACATAATCAATGGTCGTGCCAAATTTCACGTTTCTATGTGAGAAAATTGGATTCCGTACGTAAAATTTGGAGGCTAATTCTTTCGCACATAGAGTTGAAAAATCGAGTTGGGAGCCATTAGCTTTTCCTATTTATGACATAATCAATGCTCGTGCCAAATTTCACGTTTCTATGTGAGAAAATTGGATTCCGTACGTAAAATTTGGAGGCTAATTCTTTTGCACATAGAATTGAATAATCGAGTTGGACCCATTAGCTTTTCCTATTTATAACATAATCAATGCTCGTGCCAAATTTCACGTTTCTATGACACTGGAAAGTGAGAAAAAAACATTCCGTACGTTAAATTTTGACGCTAATACTTTTGCGCATAGAATTGAATAATTGAGTTGGGACCCATTAGTTTTTCCTTTTTAGAAAATATTCAATGCCCGTGCCAAATTTTACGTTTCTATGTGAGAAAATTGGATTGTGTGCGTAAAATTTGGACGCTAATTCTTTTGCGCATAGAATTGAATAATCGAGTTGGGACCCATTAGCTTTTCCTATTTATGACATAATCAATGCTCGTGCCAAATTTCAAGTTTCTATGTGAGAAAATTGGATTCCGTACGAAAAATTTGGAGGTTAATTCTTTTGCACATAGAATTGAATAATCGAGTTGGGACCCATTAGCTTTTCCTATTTATGACATAATCAATGCTCGTGCCAAATTTCAAGTTTCTATGTGAGAAAATTGGATTCCGTACGTAAAATTTGAAGGCTAATTCTTTTGCACATAGAATTGAATAATCGAGTTAGGACCCATTAGCTTTTCTTATTTATGACATAATCAATGCCCGTGCCAAATTTTAAGTTTCTATGTGAGAAAATTACATTCCGTACGTAACATTTGGACGCTAATTCTTTTGCGCATAGAATTAAATAACGGAGTTGGGACCCATTAGCTTTTCCTATTTATGACATAATCAATGCTCGTGCCAAATTTCAAGTTTCTATGTGAGAAAATTGGATTCCGTACGTAAAATTTGGATGCTAATTCTTTTGCACATAGAATTGAATAATCGAGTTGGGACCCGTTAGCTTTTCCTATTTATGACATAATCAATGCTCGTGCCAAATTTCACGTTTCTATGACACTGGAAAGTGAGAAAAATACATTCCATACGTAAAATTTTGACGCTAATTCTTTTGCACATAGAATTGAATAATCGAGTTAGGACCCATTAGCTTTTCCTATTTATGACATAATCAATGCTCGTGCCAAATTTTACGTTTCTATGACACTGGAAAGTGAGAAAAATACGTTCCGTACGGAAAATTTTGACGCTAATTCTTTTGCGCATAGAATTGAATAATCGAGTTGAGACCCATTAGTTTTTCCTATTTTGAACATATACAATGCCCGTGCCAAATTTTAAGTTTCTATGTGAGAAAATTGGATTCTGTAAGTAAAATTTGGACGCTAATTCTTTTGCGCAAAGAATTGAATAATCGAGTTGGGACCCATTAGCTTTTCCTATTCATGACATAATCAATGCTCGTGCCAAATTTCAAGTTTCTATGTGAGAAAATTGGATTCCGTACGTAAAATTTGAAGGCTAATTCTTTTGCACATAGAATTGAATAATCGAGTTAGGACCCATTAGCTTTTCTTATTTATGACATAATCAATGCCCGTGCCAAATTTTAAGTTTCTATGTGAGAAAATTACATTCCGTACGTAACATTTGGACGCTAATTCTTTTGCGCATAGAATTAAATAACGGAGTTGGGACCAATTAGCTTTTCCTATTTATGACATAATCAATGCTCGTGCCAAATTTCAAGTTTCTATTTGAGAAAATTGGATTCCGTACGTAAAATTTGGATGCTAATTCTTTTGCACATAGAATTGAATAATCGAGTTGGGACCCATTAGATTTTCCTATTTATGACATAATCAATGCTCGTGCCAAATTTCACGTTTCTAAGAAACTGGAAAGTGAGAAAAATACATTCCATACGTAAAATTTTGACGCTAATTCTTTTGCACATAGAATTGAATAATCGAGTTAGGACCCATTAGCTTTTCCTATTTATGACATAATCAATGCTCGTGCCAAATTTCACGTTTCTATGACACTGGAAAGTGAGAAAAATACATTCCGTACGGAAAATTTTGACGCTAATTCTTTTGCGCATAGAATTGAATAATCGAGTTGAGACCCATTAGTTTTTCCTATTTTGAACATATACAATGCCCTTGCCAAATTTTAAGTTTCTATGTGACAAAATTGGATTCTGTACGTAAAATTTGGACGCTAATTCTTTTGCGCATAGAATTGAATAATCGAGTTGGGACCCATTAGCTTTTCCTATTTATGACATAATCAATGTTCGTGCCAAATTTCAAGTTTCTATGTGAGAAAATTGGATTCCGTACGTAAAATTTGGAGGCTAATTCTTTTGCACATAGAATTGAATAATCGAGTTGGACCCATTAGCTTTTCCTATTTATAACATAATCAATGCTCGTGCCAAATTTCACGTTTCTATGACACTGGAAAGTGAGAAAACTACATTCCGTACGTTAAATTTTGACGCTAATACTTTTGCACATAGAATTGAATAATCGAGTTAGGACCCATTAGCTTTTCCTATTTATGACATAATCAATGCTCGTGCCAAATTTCACGTTTCTATGACACTGGAAAGTGAGAAAACTACATTCCGTACGGAAAATTTTGACGCTAATTCTTTTGCGCATAGAATTGAATAATCGAGTTGAGACCCATTAGTTTTCCCTTTTTAGAACATATACAATGCCCGTGCCAAATTTTAAGTTTCTATGTGAGAAAATTGGATTCTGTAAGTAAAATTTGGACGCTAATTCTTTTGCGCAAAGAATTGAATAATCGAGTTGGGACCCATTAGCTTTTCCTATTTATGACATAATCAATGCTCGTGCCAAATTTCAAGTTTCTATGTGAGAAAATTGGATTCCGTATGTAAAATTTGGAGGCTAATTCTTTTGCACATAGAGTTGAAAAATCGAGTCGGGACCCATTAGCTTTTCCTATTTATGACATAATCAATGCTCGTGCCAAATTTCAAGTTTCTATGTGAGAAAATTGGATTCCGTACGTAAAATTTGGAGGCTAATTCTTTTGCACATAGAATTGAATAATCGAGTTGGACCCATTAGTTTTTCCTTTTTAGAACATATTCAATGCCCGTGCCAAATTTTACGTTTCTATGTGAGAAAATTGGATTGTGCACGTAAAATTTGGACGCTAATTCTTTTGCGCATAGAATTGAATAATCGAGTTGGGACCCATTAGCTTTTCCTATTTATGACATAATCAATGCTCGTGCCAAATTTCACGTTTCTATGACACTGGAAAGTGAGAAAAATACATTCCGTACGTTAAATTTTGACGCTAATTCTTTTGCGCATAGAATTGAATAATCGAGTTGAGACCCATTAGTTTTTCCTATCTAGAACATATTCAATGCCCGTGCCAAATTTTACGTTTCTATGTGAGAAAATTGGATTGTGTACGTAAAATTTGGACGCTAATTCTTTTGCGCATAGAATTGAATAATCGAGTTGGGACCCATTAGCTTTTCCTATTTATGACATAATCAATGGCCGTGCCAATTTTCAAGTTTCTATGTGAGAAAATGGGATTCCGTACGTAAAATTTGGAGGTTAATTCTTTTGCACATAGAATTGAATAATCGAGTTGGGACCCATTAGCTTTTCCTATTCATGACATAATCAATGCTCGTGCCAAATTTCAAGTTTCTATGTGAAAAAATTGGATTCCGTACGTAAAATTTGAAGGCTAATTCTTTTGCACAAAGAATTGAATAATCGAGTTAGGACCTATTAGCTTTTCTTATTTATGACATAATCAATGCCCGTGCCAAATTTTAAGTTTCTATGTGAGAAAATTACATTCCGTACGTAACATTTGGACGCTAATTCTTTTGCGCATAGAATTAAATAACGGAGTTGGGACCCATTAGCTTTTCCTATTTATGACATAATCAATGCTCGTGCCAAATTTCAAGTTTCTATTTGAGAAAATTGGATTCCGTACGTAAAATTTGGATGCTAATTCTTTTACACATAGAATTGAATAATCGAGTTGGGACCCATTAGCTTTTCCTATTTATGACATAATCAATGCTCGTGCCAAATTTCACGTTTCTATGAAACTGGAAAGTGAGAAAAATACATTCCATACGTAAAATTTTGACGCTAATTCTTTTGCACATAGAATTGAATAATCGAGTTAGGACCCATTAGCTTTTCCTATTTATGACATAATCAATGCTCGTGCCAAATTTCACGTTTCTATGACACTGGAAAGTGAGAAAAATACATTCCGTACGGAAAATTTTGACGCTAATTCTTTTGCGCATAGAATTGAATAATCGAGTTGAGACCCATTAGTTTTTCCTATTTTGAACATATACAATGCCCTTGCCAAATTTTAAGTTTCTATGTGACAAAATTGGATTCTGTACGTAAAATTTGGACGCTAATTCTTTTGCGCATAGAATTGAATAATCGAGTTGGGACCCATTAGCTTTTCCTATTTATGACATAATCAATGTTCGTGCCAAATTTCAAGTTTCTATGTGAGAAAATTGGATTCCGTACGTAAAATTTGGAGGCTAATTCTTTTGCACATAGAATTGAATAATCGAGTTGGACCCATTAGCTTTTCCTATTTATAACATAATCAATGCTCGTGCCAAATTTCACGTTTCTATGACACTGGAAAGTGAGAAAACTACATTCCGTACGTTAAATTTTGACGCTAATACTTTTGCGCATAGAATTGAATAATCGAGTTGGGACCCATTAGTTTTTCCTATTTAGAACATATTCAATGCCCGTGCCAAATTTTACGTTTCTATGTGAGAACATTGGATTGTGTACGTAAAATTTGGACGCTAATTCTTTTGCGCATAGAATTGAATAATCGAGTTGGGACCCATTAGCTTTTCCTATTTATGACATAATCAATGCTCGTGCCAAATTTCAAGTTTCTATGTGAGAAAATTGGATTCCGTACGTAAAATTTGGAGGTTAATTCTTTTGCACATAGAATTGAATAATCGAGTTGGGACCCATTAGCTTTTCCTATTTATGACATAATCAATGCTCGTGCCAAATTTCAAGTTTCTATGTGAGAAAATTGGATTCCGTACGTAAAATTTGAAGGCTAATTCTTTTGCACATAGAATTGAATAATCGAGTTAGGACCCATTAGCTTTTCTTATTTATGACATAATCAATGCCCGTGCCAAATTTTAAGTTTCTATGTGAGAAAATTACATTCCGTACGTCACATTTGGACGCTAATTCTTTTGCGCATAGAATTAAATAACGGAGTTGGGACCCATTAGCTTTTCCTATTTATGACATAATCAATGCTCGTGCCAAATTTCAAGTTTCTATGTGAGAAAATTGGATTCCGTACGTAAAATTTGGATGCTAATTCTTTTGCACATAGAATTGAATAATCGAGTTGGGACCCATTAGCTTTTCCTATTTATGACATAATCAATGCTCGTGCCAAATTTCACGTTTCTATGACACTGGAAAGTGAGAAAAATACATTCCATACGTAAAATTTTGACGCTAATTCTTTTGCACATAGAATTGAATAATCGAGTTAGGACCCATTAGCTTTTCCTATTTATGACATAATCAATGCTCGTGCCAAATTTCACGTTTCTATGACACTGGAAAGTGAGAAAAATACATTCCGTACGGAAAATTTTGACGCTAATTCTTTTGCGCATAGAATTGAATAATCGAGTTGAGACCCATTAGTTTTTCCTATTTTGAACATATACAATGCCCTTGCCAAATTTTAAGTTTCTATGTGAGAAAATTGGATTCTGTACGTAAAATTTGGACGCTAATTCTTTTGCGCATAGAATTGAATAATCGAGTTGGGACCCATTAGCTTTTCCTATTTATGACATAATCAATGCTCGTGCCAAATTTCAAGTTTCTATGTGAGAAAATTGGATTCCGTACGTAAAATTTGGAGGCTAATTCTTTTGCACATAGAGTTGAAAAATCGAGTTGAGACCCATTAGCTTTTCCTATTTATGACATAATCAATGCTCGTGCCAAATTTCACGTTTCTATGACACTGGAAAGTGAGAAAAATACATTCCGTACGTTAAATTTTGACGCTAATTCTTTTGCGCATAGAATTGAATAATCGAGTTGGGACCCATTAGTTTTTCCTATTTAGAACATATTCAATGCCCGTGCCAAATTTTTCGTTTCTATGTGAGAAAATTGGATTGTGTACGTAAAATTTGGACGCTAATTCTTTTGCGCATAGAATTGAATAATCGAGTTGGGACCCATTAGCTTTTCCTATTTATGACATAATCAATGCTCGTGCCAAATTTCAAGTTTCTATGTGAGAAAATTGGATTCCGTGCGTAAAATTTGGAGGCTAATTCTTTTGCACATAGAATTGAATAATCGAGTTGGGACCCATTAGCTTTTCCTATTTATGACATAATCAATGCTCGTGCCAAATTTCAAGTTTCTATGTGAGAAAATTGGATTCCGTACATAAAATTTGGAGGCTAATTCTTTTGCACATAGAATTGAATAATCGAGTTGGACCCATTAGCTTTTCCTATTTATGACATAATCAATGCTCGTGCCAAATTTCACGTTTCTATGACACTGGAAAGTGAGAAAAATACATTCCGTACATTAAATTTTGACGCTAATTCTTTTGCGCATAGAATTGAATAATCGAGTTGGGACCCATTAATTTTTCCTATTTTGAACATATACAATGCCCGTGCCAAATTTTAAGTTTCTATGTGAGAAAATTGGATTGTGTACGTAAAATTTGGACGCTAATTCTTTTGCGCATAGAATTGAATAATCGAGTTGGGACCCATTAGTTTTTCCTATTTTGAACATATACAATGCCCGTGCCAAATTTTAAGTTTCTATGTGTGAAAATTGGATTCTGTACGTAAAATTTGGACGCTAATTCTTTTGCGCATAGAATTGAATAATCGAGTTGGGACCCATTAGCTTTTCCTATTTATGACATAATCAATGCTCGTGCCAAATTTCAAGTTTCTATGTGAGAAAATTGGATTCCGTACGTAAAATTTGGAGGCTAATTCTTTTGCACATAGAGTTGAAAAATCGAGTTGGGACCCATTAGCTTTTCCTATTTATGACATAATCAATGTTCGTGCCAAATTTCAAGTTTCTATGTGAGAAAATTGGATTTCGTACATAAAATTTGGAGGCTAATTCTTTTGCACATAGAATTGAATAATCGAGTTGGACCCATTAGCTTTTCCTATTTATAACATAATCAATGCTCGTGCCAAATTTCACGTTTCTATGACACTGGAAAGTGAGAAAAATACATTCCGTACGTTAAATTTTGACGCTAATTCTTTTGCGCATAGAATTGAATAATCGAGTTGGGACCCATTAATTTTTCCTATTTAGAACATATTCAATGCCCGTGCCAAATTTTACGTTTCTATGTGAGAAAATTGGATTGTGTACGTAAAATTTTGACGCTAATTCTTTTGCGCATAGAATTGAATAATCGAGTTGGGACCCATTAGCTTTTCCTATTTATGACATAATCAATGGTCGTGCCAAATTTCACGTTTCTATGTGAGAAAATTGGATTCCGTACGTAAAATTTGGAGGCTAATTCTTTCGCACATAGAGTTGAAAAATCGAGTTGGGAGCCATTAGCTTTTCCTATTTATGACATAATCAATGCTCGTGCCAAATTTCACGTTTCTATGTGAGAAAATTGGATTCCGTACGTAAAATTTGGAGGCTAATTCTTTTGCACATAGAATTGAATAATCGAGTTGGACCCATTAGCTTTTCCTATTTATAACATAATCAATGCTCGTGCCAAATTTCACGTTTCTATGACACTGGAAAGTGAGAAAAAAACATTCCGTACGTTAAATTTTGACGCTAATACTTTTGCGCATAGAATTGAATAATTGAGTTGGGACCCATTAGTTTTTCCTTTTTAGAAAATATTCAATGCCCGTGCCAAATTTTACGTTTCTATGTGAGAAAATTGGATTGTGTACGTAAAATTTTGACGCTAATTCTTTTGCGCATAGAATTGAATAATCGAGTTGGGACCCATTAGCTTTTCCTATTTATGACATAATCAATGGTCGTGCCAAATTTCACGTTTCTATGTGAGAAAATTGGATTCCGTACGTAAAATTTGGAGGCTAATTCTTTCGCACATAGAGTTGAAAAATCGAGTTGGGAGCCATTAGCTTTTCCTATTTATGACATAATCAATGCTCGTGCCAAATTTCACGTTTCTATGTGAGAAAATTGGATTCCGTACGTAAAATTTGGAGGCTAATTCTTTTGCACATAGAATTGAATAATCGAGTTGGACCCATTAGCTTTTCCTATTTATAACATAATCAATGCTCGTGCCAAATTTCACGTTTCTATGACACTGGAAAGTGAGAAAAAAACATTCCGTACGTTAAATTTTGACGCTAATACTTTTGCGCATAGAATTGAATAATTGAGTTGGGACCCATTAGTTTTTCCTTTTTAGAAAATATTCAATGCCCGTGCCAAATTTTACGTTTCTATGTGAGAAAATTGGATTGTGTGCGTAAAATTTGGACGCTAATTCTTTTGCGCATAGAATTGAATAATCGAGTTGGGACCCATTAGCTTTTCCTATTTATGACATAATCAATGCTCGTGCCAAATTTCAAGTTTCTATGTGAGAAAATTGGATTCCGTACGAAAAATTTGGAGGTTAATTCTTTTGCACATAGAATTGAATAATCGAGTTGGGACCCATTAGCTTTTCCTATTTATGACATAATCAATGCTCGTGCCAAATTTCAAGTTTCTATGTGAGAAAATTGGATTCCGTACGTAAAATTTGAAGGCTAATTCTTTTGCACATAGAATTGAATAATCGAGTTAGGACCCATTAGCTTTTCTTATTTATGACATAATCAATGCCCGTGCCAAATTTTAAGTTTCTATGTGAGAAAATTACATTCCGTACGTAACATTTGGACGCTAATTCTTTTGCGCATAGAATTAAATAACGGAGTTGGGACCCATTAGCTTTTCCTATTTATGACATAATCAATGCTCGTGCCAAATTTCAAGTTTCTATGTGAGAAAATTGGATTCCGTACGTAAAATTTGGATGCTAATTCTTTTGCACATAGAATTGAATAATCGAGTTGGGACCCGTTAGCTTTTCCTATTTATGACATAATCAATGCTCGTGCCAAATTTCACGTTTCTATGACACTGGAAAGTGAGAAAAATACATTCCATACGTAAAATTTTGACGCTAATTCTTTTGCACATAGAATTGAATAATCGAGTTAGGACCCATTAGCTTTTCCTATTTATGACATAATCAATGCTCGTGCCAAATTTTACGTTTCTATGACACTGGAAAGTGAGAAAAATACATTCCGTACGGAAAATTTTGACGCTAATTCTTTTGCGCATAGAATTGAATAATCGAGTTGAGACCCATTAGTTTTTCCTATTTTGAACATATACAATGCCCGTGCCAAATTTTAACTTTCTATGTGAGAAAATTGGATTCTGTAAGTAAAATTTGGAGGCTAATTCTTTTGCGCAAAGAATTGAATAATCGAGTTGGGACCCATTAGCTTTTCCTATTTATGACATAATCAATGCTCGTGCCAAATTTCAAGTTTCTATGTGAGAAAATTGGATTCCGTATGTAAAATTTGGAGGCTAATTCTTTTGCACATAGAGTTGAAAAATCGAGTTGGGACCCATTAGCTTTTCCTATTTATGACATAATCAATGCTCGTGCCAAATTTCAAGTTTCTATGTGAGAAAATTGGATTCCGTACATAAAATTTGGAGGCTAATTCTTTTGCACATAGAATTGAATAATCGAGTTGGACCCATTAGCTTTTCCTATTTATAACATAATCAATGCTCGTGCCAAATTTCACGTTTCTATGACACTGGAAAGTGAGAAAAATACATTCCGTACGTTAAATTTTGACGCTAATACTTTTGCGCATAGAATTGAATAATCGAGTTGGGACCCATTAGTTTTTCCTTTTTAGAACATATTCAATGCCCGTGCCAAATTTTACGTTTCTATGTGAGAAAATTGGATTGTGTACGTAAAATTTGGACGCTAATTCTTTTGCGCATAGAATTGAATAATCGAGTTGGGACCCATTAGCTTTTCCTATTTATGACATAATCAATGCTCGTGCCAAATTTCAAGTTTCTATGTGAGAAAATTGGATTCCGTACGTAAAATTTGGAGGTCAATTCTTTTGCACATAGAATTGAATAACCCAGTTGGGACCCATTAGCTTTTCCTATTTATGACATAATCAATGCTCGTGCCAAATTTCAAGTTTCTATGTGAGAAAATTGGATTCCGTACGTAAAATTTGAAGGCTAATTCTTTTGCACATAGAATTGAATAATCGAGTTAGGACCCATTAGCTTTTCTTATTTATGACATAATCAATGCCCGTGCCAAATTTTAAGTTTCTATGTGAGAAAATTACATTCCGTACGTAACATTTGGACGCTAATTCTTTTGCGCATAGAATTAAATAACGGAGTTGGGACCCATTAGCTTTTCCTATTTATGACATAATCAATGCTCGTGCCAAATTTCAAGTTTCTATGTGAGAAAATTGGATTCCGTACGTAAAATTTGGATGCTAATTCTTTTGCACATAGAATTGAATAATCGAGTTGGGACCCATTAGCTTTTCCTATTTATGACATAATCAATGCTCGTGCCAAATTTCACGTTTCTATGACACTGGAAAGTGAGAAAAATACATTCCATACGTAAAATTTTGACGCTAATTCTTTTGCACATAGAATTGAATAATCGAGTTAGGACCCATTAGCTTTTCCTATTTATGACATAATCAATGCTCGTGCCAAATTTCACGTTTCTATGACACTGGAAAGTGAGAAAAATACATTCCTTACGGAAAATTTTGACGCTAATTCTTTTGCGCATAGAATTGAATAATCGAGTTGAGACCCATTAGTTTTTCCTATTTTGAACATATACAATGCCCGTGCCAAATTTCAAGTTTCTATGTGAGAAAATTGGATTCCGTACGTAAAATTTGGAGGCTAATTCTTTCGCACATAGAATTGAATAATCGAGTTGGACCCATTAGCTTTTCCTATTTATAACATAATCAATGCTCGTGCCAAATTTCACGTTTCTATGACACTGGAAAGTGAGAAAAAAACATTCCGTACGTAAAATTTTGACGCTAATACTTTTGCGCATAGAATTGAATAATCGAGTTGGGACCCATTAGTTTTTCCTTTTTAGAACATATTCAATGCCCGTGCCAAATTTTACGTTTCTATGTGAGAAAATTGGATTGTGTGCGTAAAATTTGGACGCTAATTCTTTTGCGCATAGAATTGAATAATCGAGTTGGGACCCATTAGCTTTTCCTATTTATGACATAATCAATGCTCGTGCCAAATTTCAAGTTTCTATGTGAGAAAATTGGATTCCGTACGTAAAATTTGGAGGTTAATTCTTTTGCACATAGAATTGAATAATCGAGTTGGGACCCATTAGCTTTTCCTATTTATGACATAATCAATGCTCGTGCCAAATTTCAAGTTTCTATGTGAGAAAATTGGATTCCGTACGTAAAATTTGAAGGCTAATTCTTTTGCACATAGAATTGAATAATCGAGTTAGGACCCATTAGCTTTTCTTATTTATGACATAATCAATGCCCGTGCCAAATTTTAAGTTTCTATGTGAGAAAATTACATTCCGTACGTAACATTTGGACGCTAATTCTTTTGCGCATAGAATTAAATAACGAAGTTGGGACCCATTAGCTTTTCCTATTTATGACATAATCAATGCTCGTGCCAAATTTCAAGTTTCTATGTGAGAAAATTGGATTCCGTACGTAAAATTTGGATGCTAATTCTTTTGCACATAGAATTGAATAATCGAGTTGGGACCCATTAGCTTTTCCTATTTATGACATAATCAATGCTCGTGCCAAATTTCACGTTTCTATGACACTGGAAAGTGAGAAAAATACATTCCATACGTAAAATTTTGACGCTAATTCTTTTGAACATAGAATTGAATAATCGAGTTAGGACCCATTAGCTTTTCCTATTTATGACATAATCAATGCTCGTGCCAAATTTTACGTTTCTATGACACTGGAAAGTGAGAAAAATACATTCCGTACGGAAAATTTTGACGCTAATTCTTTTGCGCATAGAATTGAATAATCGAGTTGAGACCCATTAGTTTTTCCTATTTTGAACATATACAATGCCCGTGCCAAATTTTAAGTTTCTATGTGAGAAAATTGGATTCTGTAAGTAAAATTTGGACGCTAATTCTTTTGCGCAAAGAATTGAATAATCGAGTTGGGACCCATTAGCTTTTCCTATTTATGACATAATCAATGCTCGTGCCAAATTTCAAGTTTCTATGTGAGAAAATTGGATTCCGTATGTAAAATTTGGAGGCTAATTCTTTTGCACATAGAGTTGAAAAATCGAGTTGGGACCCATTAGCTTTTCCTATTTATGACATAATCAATGCTCGTGCCAAATTTCAAGTTTCTATGTGAGAAAATTGGATTCCGTACATAAAATTTGGAGGCTAATTCTTTTGCACATAGAATTGAATAATCGAGTTGGACCCATTAGCTTTTCCTATTTATAACATAATCAATGCTCGTGCCAAATTTCACGTTTCTATGACACTGGAAAGTGAGAAAAATACATTCCGTACGTTAAATTTTGACGCTAATTCTTTTGCGCATAGAATTGAATAATCGAGTTGGGACCCATTAGTTTTTCCTATCTAGAACATATTCAATGCCCGTGCCAAATTTTACGTTTCTATGTGAGAAAATTGGATTGTGTACGTAAAATTTGGACGCTAATTCTTTTGCGCATAGAATTGAATAATCGAGTTGGGACCCATTAGCTTTTCCTATTTATGACGAAATTTGGCACGACCATTGATTATAAGTTTCTATGTGAGAAAATTGGATTCCGTACGTAAAATTTGGAGGTTAATTCTTTTGCACATAGAATTGAATAATCGAGTTGGGACCCATTAGCTTTTCCTATTTATGACATAATCAATGCTCGTGCCAAATTTCAAGTTTCTATGTGAGAAAATTGGATTCCGTACGTAAAATTTGAAGGCTAATTCTTTTGCACATAGAATTGAATAATCGAGTTAGGACCCATTAGCTTTTCTTATTTATGACATAATCAATGCTCGTGCCAAATTTCTAGTTTCTATGTGAGAAAATTGGATTCCGTACGTAAAATTTGAAGGCTAATTCTTTTGCACATAGAATTGAATAATCGAGTTAGGACCCATTAGCTTTTCTTATTTATGACATAATCAATGCCCGTGCCAAATTTTAAGTTTCTATGTGAGAAAATTACATTCCGTACGTAACATTTGGACGCTAATTCTTTTGCGCATAGAATTAAATAACGGAGTTGGGACCCATTAGCTTTTCCTATTTATGACATAATCAATGCTCGTGCCAAATTTCACGTTTCTATGACACTGGAAAGTGAGAAAAATACATTCCATACGTAAAATTTTGACGCTAATTCTTTTGCACATAGAATTGAATAATCGAGTTAGGACCCATTAGCTTTTCCTATTTATGACATAATCAATGCTCGTGCCAAATTTCACGTTTCTATGACACTGGAAAGTGAGAAAAATACATTCCTTACGGAAAATTTTGACGCTAATTCTTTTGCGCATAGAATTGAATAATCGAGTTGAGACCCATTAGTTTTTCCTATTTTGAACATATACAATGCCCGTGCCAAATTTCAAGTTTCTATGTGAGAAAATTGGATTCCGTACGTAAAATTTGGAGGCTAATTCTTTCGCACATAGAGTTGAAAAATCGAGTTGGGACCCATTAGCTTTTTCTATTTATGACATAATCAATGCTCGTGCCAAATTTCACGTTTCTATGTGAGAAAATTGGATTCCGTGCGTAAAATTTGGAGGCTAATTCTTTTGCACATAGAATTGAATAATCGAGTTGGGACCCATTAGCTTTTCCTATTTATGACATAATCAATGCTCGTGCCAAATTTCAAGTTTCTATGTGAGAAAATTGGATTCCGTACATAAAATTTGGAGGCTAATTCTTTTGCACATAGAATTGAATAATCGAGTTGGACCCATTAGCTTTTCCTATTTATGACATAATCAATGCTCGTGCCAAATTTCACGTTTCTATGACACTGGAAAGTGAGAAAAATACATTCCGTACGTTAAATTTTGACGCTAATTCTTTTGCGCATAGAATTGAATAATCGAGTTGGGACCCATTAGTTTTTCCTATTTAGAACATATTCAATGCCCGTGCCAAATTTTACGTTTCTATGTGAGAAAATTGGATTGTGCACCTAAAATTTGGACGCTAATTCTTTTGCGCATAGAATTGAATAATCGAGTTGGGACCCATTAGTTTTTCCTATTTATGACATAATCAATGGTCGTGCCAAATTTCAAGTTTCTATGTGAGAAAATTGGATTCCGTACGTAAAATTTGGAGGTCAATTCTTTTGCACATAGAATTGAATAACCCAGTTGGGACACATTAGCTTTTCCTATTTATGACATAATCAATGCTCGTGCCAAATTTCAAGTTTCTATGTGAGAAAATTGGATTCCGTACGTAAAATTTGAAGGCTAATTCTTTTGCACATAGAATTGAATAATCGAGTTAGGACCCATTAGCTTTTCTTATTTATGACATAATCAATGCCCGTGCCAAATTTTAAGTTTCTATGTGAGAAAATTACATTCCGTACGTAACATTTGGACGCTAATTCTTTTGCGCATAGAATTAAATAACGGAGTTGGGACCCATTAGCTTTTCCTATTTATGACATAATCAATGCTCGTGCCAAATTTCAAGTTTCTATGTGAGAAAATTGGATTCCGTACGTAAATTTTGAAGGCTAATTCTTTTGCGCATAGAATTGAATAATCGAGTTGGGACCAATTAGCTTTTCCTATTTATGACATAATCAATGCTCGTGCCAAATTTCAAGTTACTATGTGAGAAAATTGGATTCCGTACGTAAAATTTGAAGGATAATTCTTTTGCACATAGAATTGAATAATCGAGTTGGGACCCATTAGCTTTTCCTATCTATGACATAATCAATGCTCGTGCCAAATTTCACGTTTCTATGACACTGGAAAGTGAGAAAAATACATTCCGTACGGAAAATTTTGACGCTAATTCTTTTGCACATAGAATTAAATAACGGAGTTGGGATCCATTAGCTTTTCCTATTTATGACATAATCAATGCTCGTGCCAAATTTCAAGTTTCTATGTGAGAAAATTGGATTCCGTACGTAAAATTTGGATGCTAATTCTTTTGCACATAGAATTGAATAATCGAGTTGGGACCCATTAGCTTTTCCTATTTATGACATAATCAATGCTCGTGCCAAATTTCACGTTTCTATGACACTGGAAAGTGAGAAAAATACATTCCATACGTAAAATTTTGACGCTAATTCTTTTGCACATAGAATTGAATAATCGAGTTAGGACCCATTAGCTTTTCCTATTTATGACATAATCAATGCTCGTGCCAAATTTTACGTTTCTATGACACTGGAAAGTGAGAAAAATACATTCCGTACGGAAAATTTTGACGCTAATTCTTTTGCGCATAGAATTGAATAATCGAGTTGAGACCCATTAGTTTTTCCTATTTTGAACATATACAATGCCCGTGCCAAATTTTAAGTTTCTATGTGAGAAAATTGGATTCTGTAAGTAAAATTTGGACGCTAATTCTTTTGCGCAAAGAATTGAATAATCGAGTTGGGACCCATTAGCTTTTCCTATTCATGACATAATCAATGCTCGTGCCAAATTTCAAGTTTCTATGTGAGAAAATTGGATTCCGTACGTAAAATTTGAAGGCTAATTCTTTTGCACATAGAATTGAATAATCGAGTTAGGACCCATTAGCTTTTCTTATTTATGACATAATCAATGCCCGTGCCAAATTTTAAGTTTCTATGTGAGAAAATTACATTCCGTACGTAACATTTGGACGCTAATTCTTTTGCGCATAGAATTAAATAACGGAGTTGGGACCCATTAGCTTTTCCTATTTATGACATAATCAATGCTCGTGCCAAATTTCAAGTTTCTATTTGAGAAAATTGGATTCCGTACGTAAAATTTGGATGCTAATTCTTTTGCACATAGAATTGAATAATCGAGTTGGGACCCATTAGATTTTCCTATTTATGACATAATCAATGCTCGTGCCAAATTTCACGTTTCTAAGAAACTGGAAAGTGAGAAAAATACATTCCATACGTAAAATTTTGACGCTAATTCTTTTGCACATAGAATTGAATAATCGAGTTAGGACCCATTAGCTTTTCCTATTTATGACATAATCAATGCTCGTGCCAAATTTCACGTTTCTATGACACTGGAAAGTGAGAAAAATACATTCCGTACGGAAAATTTTGACGCTAATTCTTTTGCGCATAGAATTGAATAATCGAGTTGAGACCCATTAGTTTTTCCTATTTTGAACATATACAATGCCCTTGCCAAATTTTAAGTTTCTATGTGACAAAATTGGATTCTGTACGTAAAATTTGGACGCTAATTCTTTTGCGCATAGAATTGAATAATCGAGTTGGGACCCATTAGCTTTTCCTATTTATGACATAATCAATGTTCGTGCCAAATTTCAAGTTTCTATGTGAGAAAATTGGATTCCGTACGTAAAATTTGGAGGCTAATTCTTTTGCACATAGAATTGAATAATCGAGTTGGACCCATTAGCTTTTCCTATTTATAACATAATCAATGCTCGTGCCAAATTTCACGTTTCTATGACACTGGAAAGTGAGAAAACTACATTCCGTACGTTAAATTTTGACGCTAATACTTTTGCACATAGAATTGAATAATCGAGTTAGGACCCATTAGCTTTTCCTATTTATGACATAATCAATGCTCGTGCCAAATTTCACGTTTCTATGACACTGGAAAGTGAGAAAACTACATTCCGTACGGAAAATTTTGACGCTAATTCTTTTGCGCATAGAATTGAATAATCGAGTTGAGACCCATTAGTTTTTCCTATTTTGAACATATACAATGCCCGTGCCAAATTTTAAGTTTCTATGTGAGAAAATTGGATTCTGTAAGTAAAATTTGGACGCTAATTCTTTTGCGCAAAGAATTGAATAATCGAGTTGGGACCCATTAGCTTTTCCTATTTATGACATAATCAATGCTCGTGCCAAATTTCAAGTTTCTATGTGAGAAAATTGGATTCCGTATGTAAAATTTGGAGGCTAATTCTTTTGCACATAGAGTTGAAAAATCGAGTCGGGACCCATTAGCTTTTCCTATTTATGACATAATCAATGCTCGTGCCAAATTTCAAGTTTCTATGTGAGAAAATTGGATTCCGTACGTAAAATTTGGAGGCTAATTCTTTTGCACATAGAATTGAATAATCGAGTTGGACCCATTAGTTTTTCCTTTTTAGAACATATTCAATGCCCGTGCCAAATTTTACGTTTCTATGTGAGAAAATTGGATTGTGCACGTAAAATTTGGACGCTAATTCTTTTGCGCATAGAATTGAATAATCGAGTTGGGACCCATTAGCTTTTCCTATTTATGACATAATCAATGCTCGTGCCAAATTTCACGTTTCTATGACACTGGAAAGTGAGAAAAATACATTCCGTACGTTAAATTTTGACGCTAATTCTTTTGCGCATAGAATTGAATAATCGAGTTGGGACCCATTAGTTTTTCCTATCTAGAACATATTCAATGCCCGTGCCAAATTTTACGTTTCTATGTGAGAAAATTGGATTGTGTACGTAAAATTTGGACGCTAATTCTTTTGCGCATAGAATTGAATAATCGAGTTGGGACCCATTAGCTTTTCCTATTTATGACATAATCAATGGTCGTGCCAATTTTCAAGTTTCTATGTGAGAAAATGGGATTCCGTACGTAAAATTTGGAGGTTAATTCTTTTGCACATAGAATTGAATAATCGAGTTGGGACCCATTAGCTTTTCCTATTCATGACATAATCAATGCTCGTGCCAAATTTCAAGTTTCTATGTGAAAAAATTGGATTCCGTACGTAAAATTTGAAGGCTAATTCTTTTGCACAAAGAATTGAATAATCGAGTTAGGACCCATTAGCTTTTCTTATTTATGACATAATCAATGCCCGTGCCAAATTTTAAGTTTCTATGTGAGAAAATTACATTCCGTACGTAACATTTGGACGCTAATTCTTTTGCGCATAGAATTAAATAACGGAGTTGGGACCCATTAGCTTTTCCTATTTATGACATAATCAATGCTCGTGCCAAATTTCAAGTTTCTATTTGAGAAAATTGGATTCCGTACGTAAAATTTGGATGCTAATTCTTTTACACATAGAATTGAATAATCGAGTTGGGACCCATTAGCTTTTCCTATTTATGACATAATCAATGCTCGTGCCAAATTTCACGTTTCTATGAAACTGGAAAGTGAGAAAAATACATTCCATACGTAAAATTTTGACGCTAATTCTTTTGCACATAGAATTGAATAATCGAGTTGGGACCCATTAGCTTTTCCTATTTATGACATAATCAATGCTCGTGCCAAATTTCCCGTTTCTATGACACTGGAAAGTGAGAAAAATACATATCGTACGGAAAATTTTGACGCTAATTCTTTTGCGCATAGAATTGAATAATCGAGTTGAGACCCATTAGTTTTTTCTATTTTGAACATATACAATGCCCTTGCCAAATTTTAAGTTTCTATGTGACAAAATTGGATTCTGTACGTAAAATTTGGACGCTAATTCTTTTGCGCATAGAATTGAATAATCGAGTTGGGACCCATTAGATTTTCCTATTTATGACATAATCAATGTTCGTGCCAAATTTCAAGTTTCTATGTGAGAAAATTGGATTCCGTACGTAAAATTTGGAGGCTAATTCTTTTGCACATAGAATTGAATAATCGAGTTGGACCCATTAGCTTTTCCTATTTATAACATAATCAATGCTCGTGCCAAATTTCACGTTTCTATGACACTGGAAAGTGAGAAAACTACATTCCGTACGTTAAATTTTGACGCTAATACTTTTGCACATAGAATTGAATAATCGAGTTAGGACCCATTAGCTTTTCCTATTTATGACATAATCAATGCTCGTGCCAAATTTCACGTTTCTATGACACTGGAAAGTGAGAAAACTACATTCCGTACGGAAAATTTTGACGCTAATTCTTTTGCGCATAGAATTGAATAATCGAGTTGAGACCCATTAGTTTTTCCTATTTTGAACATATACAATGCCCGTGCCAAATTTTAAGTTTCTATGTGAGAAAATTGGATTCTGTAAGTAAAATTTGGACGCTAATTCTTTTGCGCAAAGAATTGAATAATCGAGTTGGGACCCATTAGCTTTTCCTATTTATGACATAATCAATGCTCGTGCCAAATTTCAAGTTTCTATGTGAGAAAATTGGATTCCGTATGTAAAATTTGGAGGCTAATTCTTTTGCACATAGAGTTGAAAAATCGAGTCGGGACCCATTAGCTTTTCCTATTTATGACATAATCAATGCTCGTGCCAAATTTCAAGTTTCTATGTGAGAAAATTGGATTCCGTACGTAAAATTTGGAGGCTAATTCTTTTGCACATAGAATTGAATAATCGAGTTGGACCCATTAGTTTTTCCTTTTTAGAACATATTCAATGCCCGTGCCAAATTTTACGTTTCTATGTGAGAAAATTGGATTGTGCACGTAAAATTTGGACGCTAATTCTTTTGCGCATAGAATTGAATAATCGAGTTGGGACCCATTAGCTTTTCCTATTTATGACATAATCAATGCTCGTGCCAAATTTCACGTTTCTATGACACTGGAAAGTGAGAAAAATACATTCCGTACGTTAAATTTTGACGCTAATTCTTTTGCGCATAGAATTGAATAATCGAGTTGGGACCCATTAGTTTTTCCTATCTAGAACATATTCAATGCCCGTGCCAAATTTTACGTTTCTATGTGAGAAAATTGGATTGTGTACGTAAAATTTGGACGCTAATTCTTTTGCGCATAGAATTGAATAATCGAGTTGGGACCCATTAGCTTTTCCTATTTATGACATAATCAATGGTCGTGCCAATTTTCAAGTTTCTATGTGAGAAAATGGGATTCCGTACGTAAAATTTGGAGGTTAATTCTTTTGCACATAGAATTGAATAATCGAGTTGGGACCCATTAGCTTTTCCTATTCATGACATAATCAATGCTCGTGCCAAATTTCAAGTTTCTATGTGAAAAAATTGGATTCCGTACGTAAAATTTGAAGGCTAATTCTTTTGCACAAAGAATTGAATAATCGAGTTAGGACCCATTAGCTTTTCTTATTTATGACATAATCAATGCCCGTGCCAAATTTTAAGTTTCTATGTGAGAAAATTACATTCCGTACGTAACATTTGGACGCTAATTCTTTTGCGCATAGAATTAAATAACGGAGTTGGGACCCATTAGCTTTTCCTATTTATGACATAATCAATGCTCGTGCCAAATTTCAAGTTTCTATTTGAGAAAATTGGATTCCGTACGTAAAATTTGGATGCTAATTCTTTTACACATAGAATTGAATAATCGAGTTGGGACCCATTAGCTTTTCCTATTTATGACATAATCAATGCTCGTGCCAAATTTCACGTTTCTATGAAACTGGAAAGTGAGAAAAATACATTCCATACGTAAAATTTTGACGCTAATTCTTTTGCACATAGAATTGAATAATCGAGTTGGGACCCATTAGCTTTTCCTATTTATGACATAATCAATGCTCGTGCCAAATTTCCCGTTTCTATGACACTGGAAAGTGAGAAAAATACATATCGTACGGAAAATTTTGACGCTAATTCTTTTGCGCATAGAATTGAATAATCGAGTTGAGACCCATTAGTTTTTTCTATTTTGAACATATACAATGCCCTTGCCAAATTTTAAGTTTCTATGTGACAAAATTGGATTCTGTACGTAAAATTTGGACGCTAATTCTTTTGCGCATAGAATTGAATAATCGAGTTGGGACCCATTAGCTTTTCCTATTTATGACATAATCAATGTTCGTGCCAAATTTCAAGTTTCTATGTGAGAAAATTGGATTCCGTACGTAAAATTTGGAGGCTAATTCTTTTGCACATAGAATTGAATAATCGAGTTGGACCCATTAGCTTTTCCTATTTATAACATAATCAATGCTCGTGCCAAATTTCACGTTTCTATGACACTGGAAAGTGAGAAAACTACATTCCGTACGTTAAATTTTGACGCTAATACTTTTGCGCATAGAATTGAATAATCGAGTTGGGACCCATTAGTTTTTCCTATTTAGAACATATTCAATGCCCGTGCCAAATTTTACGTTTCTATGTGAGAACATTGGATTGTGTACGTAAAATTTGGACGCTAATTCTTTTGCGCATAGAATTGAATAATCGAGTTGGGACCCATTAGCTTTTCCTATTTATGACATAATCAATGCTCGTGCCAAATTTCAAGTTTCTATGTGAGAAAATTGGATTCCGTACGTAAAATTTGGAGGTTAATTCTTTTGCACATAGAATTGAATAATCGAGTTGGGACCCATTAGCTTTTCCTATTTATGACATAATCAATGCTCGTGCCAAATTTCAAGTTTCTATGTGAGAAAATTGGATTCCGTACGTAAAATTTGAAGGCTAATTCTTTTGCACATAGAATTGAATAATCGAGTTAGGACCCATTAGCTTTTCTTATTTATGACATAATCAATGCCCGTGCCAAATTTTAAGTTTCTATGTGAGAAAATTACATTCCGTACGTCACATTTGGACGCTAATTCTTTTGCGCATAGAATTAAATAACGGAGTTGGGACCCATTAGCTTTTCCTATTTATGACATAATCAATGCTCGTGCCAAATTTCAAGTTTCTATGTGAGAAAATTGGATTCCGTACGTAAAATTTGGATGCTAATTCTTTTGCACATAGAATTGAATAATCGAGTTGGGACCCATTAGCTTTTCCTATTTATGACATAATCAATGCTCGTGCCAAATTTCACGTTTCTATGACACTGGAAAGTGAGAAAAATACATTCCATACGTAAAATTTTGACGCTAATTCTTTTGCACATAGAATTGAATAATCGAGTTAGGACCCATTAGCTTTTCCTATTTATGACATAATCAATGCTCGTGCCAAATTTCACGTTTCTATGACACTGGAAAGTGAGAAAAATACATTCCGTACGGAAAATTTTGACGCTAATTCTTTTGCGCATAGAATTGAATAATCGAGTTGAGACCCATTAGTTTTTCCTATTTTGAACATATACAATGCCCTTGCCAAATTTTAAGTTTCTATGTGAGAAAATTGGATTCTGTACGTAAAATTTGGACGCTAATTCTTTTGCGCATAGAATTGAATAATCGAGTTGGGACCCATTAGCTTTTCCTATTTATGACATAATCAATGCTCGTGCCAAATTTCAAGTTTCTATGTGAGAAAATTGGATTCCGTACGTAAAATTTGGAGGCTAATTCTTTTGCACATAGAGTTGAAAAATCGAGTTGAGACCCATTAGCTTTTCCTATTTATGACATAATCAATGCTCGTGCCAAATTTCACGTTTCTATGACACTGGAAAGTGAGAAAAATACATTCCGTACGTTAAATTTTGACGCTAATTCTTTTGCGCATAGAATTGAATAATCGAGTTGGGACCCATTAGTTTTTCCTATTTAGAACATATTCAATGCCCGTGCCAAATTTTTCGTTTCTATGTGAGAAAATTGGATTGTGTACGTAAAATTTGGACGCTAATTCTTTTGCGCATAGAATTGAATAATCGAGTTGGGACCCATTAGCTTTTCCTATTTATGACATAATCAATGCTCGTGCCAAATTTCAAGTTTCTATGTGAGAAAATTGGATTCCGTGCGTAAAATTTGGAGGCTAATTCTTTTGCACATAGAATTGAATAATCGAGTTGGGACCCATTAGCTTTTCCTATTTATGACATAATCAATGCTCGTGCCAAATTTCAAGTTTCTATGTGAGAAAATTGGATTCCGTACATAAAATTTGGAGGCTAATTCTTTTGCACATAGAATTGAATAATCGAGTTGGACCCATTAGCTTTTCCTATTTATGACATAATCAATGCTCGTGCCAAATTTCACGTTTCTATGACACTGGAAAGTGAGAAAAATACATTCCGTACATTAAATTTTGACGCTAATTCTTTTGCGCATAGAATTGAATAATCGAGTTGGGACCCATTAATTTTTCCTATTTTGAACATATACAATGCCCGTGCCAAATTTTAAGTTTCTATGTGAGAAAATTGGATTGTGTACGTAAAATTTGGACGCTAATTCTTTTGCGCATAGAATTGAATAATCGAGTTGGGACCCATTAGTTTTTCCTATTTTGAACATATACAATGCCCGTGCCAAATTTTAAGTTTCTATGTGTGAAAATTGGATTCTGTACGTAAAATTTTGGACGCTAATTCTTTTGCGCATAGAATTGAATAATCGAGTTGGGACCCATTAGCTTTTCCTATTTATGACATAATCAATGCTCGTGCCAAATTTCAAGTTTCTATGTGAGAAAATTGGATTCCGTACGTAAAATTTGGAGGCTAATTCTTTTGCACATAGAGTTGAAAAATCGAGTTGGGACCCATTAGCTTTTCCTATTTATGACATAATCAATGCTCGTGCCAAATTTCAAGTTTCTATGTGAGAAAATTGGATTTCGTACATAAAATTTGGAGGCTAATTCTTTTGCACATAGAATTGAATAATCGAGTTGGACCCATTAGCTTTTCCTATTTATAACATAATCAATGCTCGTGCCAAATTTCACGTTTCTATGACACTGGAAAGTGAGAAAAATACATTCCGTACGTTAAATTTTGACGCTAATTCTTTTGCGCATAGAATTGAATAATCGAGTTGGGACCCATTAATTTTTCCTATTTAGAACATATTCAATGCCCGTGCCAAATTTTACGTTTCTATGTGAGAAAATTGGATTGTGTACGTAAAATTTTGACGCTAATTCTTTTGCGCATAGAATTGAATAATCGAGTTGGGACCCATTAGCTTTTCCTATTTATGACATAATCAATGGTCGTGCCAAATTTCACGTTTCTATGTGAGAAAATTGGATTCCGTACGTAAAATTTGGAGGCTAATTCTTTCGCACATAGAGTTGAAAAATCGAGTTGGGAGCCATTAGCTTTTCCTATTTATGACATAATCAATGCTCGTGCCAAATTTCACGTTTCTATGTGAGAAAATTGGATTCCGTACGTAAAATTTGGAGGCTAATTCTTTTGCACATAGAATTGAATAATCGAGTTGGACCCATTAGCTTTTCCTATTTATAACATAATCAATGCTCGTGCCAAATTTCACGTTTCTATGACACTGGAAAGTGAGAAAAAAACATTCCGTACGTTAAATTTTGACGCTAATACTTTTGCGCATAGAATTGAATAATTGAGTTGGGACCCATTAGTTTTTCCTTTTTAGAAAATATTCAATGCCCGTGCCAAATTTTACGTTTCTATGTGAGAAAATTGGATTGTGTGCGTAAAATTTGGACGCTAATTCTTTTGCGCATAGAATTGAATAATCGAGTTGGGACCCATTAGCTTTTCCTATTTATGACATAATCAATGCTCGTGCCAAATTTCAAGTTTCTATGTGAGAAAATTGGATTCCGTACGAAAAATTTGGAGGTTAATTCTTTTGCACATAGAATTGAATAATCGAGTTGGGACCCATTAGCTTTTCCTATTTATGACATAATCAATGCTCGTGCCAAATTTCAAGTTTCTATGTGAGAAAATTGGATTCCGTACGTAAAATTTGAAGGCTAATTCTTTTGCACATAGAATTGAATAATCGAGTTAGGACCCATTAGCTTTTCTTATTTATGACATAATCAATGCCCGTGCCAAATTTTAAGTTTCTATGTGAGAAAATTACATTCCGTACGTAACATTTGGACGCTAATTCTTTTGCGCATAGAATTAAATAACGGAGTTGGGACCCATTAGCTTTTCCTATTTATGACATAATCAATGCTCGTGCCAAATTTCAAGTTTCTATGTGAGAAAATTGGATTCCGTACGTAAAATTTGGATGCTAATTCTTTTGCACATAGAATTGAATAATCGAGTTGGGACCCGTTAGCTTTTCCTATTTATGACATAATCAATGCTCGTGCCAAATTTCACGTTTCTATGACACTGGAAAGTGAGAAAAATACATTCCATACGTAAAATTTTGACGCTAATTCTTTTGCACATAGAATTGAATAATCGAGTTAGGACCCATTAGCTTTTCCTATTTATGACATAATCAATGCTCGTGCCAAATTTTACGTTTCTATGACACTGGAAAGTGAGAAAAATACATTCCGTACGGAAAATTTTGACGCTAATTCTTTTGCGCATAGAATTGAATAATCGAGTTGAGACCCATTAGTTTTTCCTATTTTGAACATATACAATGCCCGTGCCAAATTTTAAGTTTCTATGTGAGAAAATTGGATTCTGTAAGTAAAATTTGGACGCTAATTCTTTTGCGCAAAGAATTGAATAATCGAGTTGGGACCCATTAGCTTTTCCTATTTATGACATAATCAATGCTCGTGCCAAATTTCAAGTTTCTATGTGAGAAAATTGGATTCCGTATGTAAAATTTGGAGGCTAATTCTTTTGCACATAGAGTTGAAAAATCGAGTTGGGACCCATTAGCTTTTCCTATTTATGACATAATCAATGCTCGTGCCAAATTTCAAGTTTCTATGTGAGAAAATTGGATTCCGTACATAAAATTTGGAGGCTAATTCTTTTGCACATAGAATTGAATAATCGAGTTGGACCCATTAGCTTTTCCTATTTATAACATAATCAATGCTCGTGCCAAATTTCACGTTTCTATGACACTGGAAAGTGAGAAAAATACATTCCGTACGTTAAATTTTGACGCTAATACTTTTGCGCATAGAATTGAATAATCGAGTTGGGACCCATTAGTTTTTCCTTTTTAGAACATATTCAATGCCCGTGCCAAATTTTACGTTTCTATGTGAGAAAATTGGATTGTGTACGTAAAATTTGGACGCTAATTCTTTTGCGCATAGAATTGAATAATCGAGTTGGGACCCATTAGCTTTTCCTATTTATGACATAATCAATGCTCGTGCCAAATTTCAAGTTTCTATGTGAGAAAATTGGATTCCGTACGTAAAATTTGGAGGTCAATTCTTTTGCACATAGAATTGAATAACCCAGTTGGGACCCATTAGCTTTTCCTATTTATGACATAATCAATGCTCGTGCCAAATTTCAAGTTTCTATGTGAGAAAATTGGATTCCGTACGTAAAATTTGAAGGCTAATTCTTTTGCACATAGAATTGAATAATCGAGTTAGGACCCATTAGCTTTTCTTATTTATGACATAATCAATGCCCGTGCCAAATTTTAAGTTTCTATGTGAGAAAATTACATTCCGTACGTAACATTTGGACGCTAATTCTTTTGCGCATAGAATTAAATAACGGAGTTGGGACCCATTAGCTTTTCCTATTTATGACATAATCAATGCTCGTGCCAAATTTCACGTTTCTATGACACTGGAAAGTGAGAAAAATACATTCCATACGTAAAATTTTGACGCTAATTCTTTTGCACATAGAATTGAATAATCGAGTTAGGACCCATTAGCTTTTCCTATTTATGACATAATCAATGCTCGTGCCAAATTTCACGTTTCTATGACACTGGAAAGTGAGAAAAATACATTCCTTACGGAAAATTTTGACGCTAATTCTTTTGCGCATAGAATTGAATAATCGAGTTGAGACCCATTAGTTTTTCCTATTTTGAACATATACAATGCCCGTGCCAAATTTCAAGTTTCTATTTGAGAAAATTGGATTCCGTACGTAAAATTTGGAGGCTAATTCTTTCGCACATAGAGTTGAAAAATCGAGTTGGGACCCATTAGCTTTTCCTATTTATGACATAATCAATGCTCGTGCCAAATTTCACGTTTCTATGTGAGAAAATTGGATTCCGTACGTAAAATTTGGAGGCTAATTCTTTTGCACATAGAATTGAATAATCGAGTTGGACCCATTAGCTTTTCCTATTTATAACATAATCAATGCTCGTGCCAAATTTCACGTTTCTATGACACTGGAAAGTGAGAAAAAAACATTCCGTACGTTAAATTTTGACGCTAATACTTTTGCGCATAGAATTGAATAATCGAGTTGGGACCCATTAGTTTTTCCTTTTTAGAACATATTCAATGCCCGTGCCAAATTTTACGTTTCTATGTGAGAAAATTGGATTGTGTGCGTAAAATTTGGACGCTAATTCTTTTGCGCATAGAATTGAATAATCGAGTTGGGACCCATTAGCTTTTCCTATTTATGACATAATCAATGCTCGTGCCAAATTTCAAGTTTCTATGTGAGAAAATTGGATTCCGTACGTAAAATTTGGAGGTTAATTCTTTTGCACATAGAATTGAATAATCGAGTTGGGACCCATTAGCTTTTCCTATTTATGACATAATCAATGCTCGTGCCAAATTTCAAGTTTCTATGTGAGAAAATTGGATTCCGTACGTAAAATTTGAAGGCTAATTCTTTTGCACATAGAATTGAATAATCGAGTTAGGACCCATTAGCTTTTCTTATTTATGACATAATCAATGCCCGTGCCAAATTTTAAGTTTCTATGTGAGAAAATTACATTCCGTACGTAACATTTGGACGCTAATTCTTTTGCGCATAGAATTAAATAACGAAGTTGGGACCCATTAGCTTTTCCTATTTATGACATAATCAATGCTCGTGCCAAATTTCAAGTTTCTATGTGAGAAAATTGGATTCCGTACGTAAAATTTGGATGCTAATTCTTTTGCACATAGAATTGAATAATCGAGTTGGGACCCATTAGCTTTTCCTATTTATGACATAATCAATGCTCGTGCCAAATTTCACGTTTCTATGACACTGGAAAGTGAGAAAAATACATTCCATACGTAAAATTTTGACGCTAATTCTTTTGAACATAGAATTGAATAATCGAGTTAGGACCCATTAGCTTTTCCTATTTATGACATAATCAATGCTCGTGCCAAATTTTACGTTTCTATGACACTGGAAAGTGAGAAAAATACATTCCGTACGGAAAATTTTGACGCTAATTCTTTTGCGCATAGAATTGAATAATCGAGTTGAGACCCATTAGTTTTTCCTATTTTGAACATATACAATGCCCGTGCCAAATTTTAAGTTTCTATGTGAGAAAATTGGATTCTGTAAGTAAAATTTGGACGCTAATTCTTTTGCGCAAAGAATTGAATAATCGAGTTGGGACCCATTAGCTTTTCCTATTTATGACATAATCAATGCTCGTGCCAAATTTCAAGTTTCTATGTGAGAAAATTGGATTCCGTATGTAAAATTTGGAGGCTAATTCTTTTGCACATAGAGTTGAAAAATCGAGTTGGGACCCATTAGCTTTTCCTATTTATGACATAATCAATGCTCGTGCCAAATTTCAAGTTTCTATGTGAGAAAATTGGATTCCGTACATAAAATTTGGAGGCTAATTCTTTTGCACATAGAATTGAATAATCGAGTTGGACCCATTAGCTTTTCCTATTTATAACATAATCAATGCTCGTGCCAAATTTCACGTTTCTATGACACTGGAAAGTGAGAAAAATACATTCCGTACGTTAAATTTTGACGCTAATACTTTTGCGCATAGAATTGAATAATCGAGTTGGGACCCATTAGTTTTTCCTTTTTAGAACATATTCAATGCCCGTGCCAAATTTTACGTTTCTATGTGAGAAAATTGGATTGTGTACGTAAAATTTGGACGCTAATTCTTTTGCGCATAGAATTGAATAATCGAGTTGGGACCCATTAGCTTTTCCTATTTATGACATAATCAATGCTCGTGCCAAATTTCAAGTTTCTATGTGAGAAAATTGGATTCCGTACGTAAAATTTGGAGGTCAATTCTTTTGCACATAGAATTGAATAACCCAGTTGGGACCCATTAGCTTTTCCTATTTATGACATAATCAATGCTCGTGCCAAATTTCAAGTTTCTATGTGAGAAAATTGGATTCCGTACGTAAAATTTGAAGGCTAATTCTTTTGCACATAGAATTGAATAATCGAGTTAGGACCCATTAGCTTTTCTTATTTATGACATAATCAATGCCCGTGCCAAATTTTAAGTTTCTATGTGAGAAAATTACATTCCGTACGTAACATTTGGACGCTAATTCTTTTGCGCATAGAATTAAATAACGGAGTTGGGACCCATTAGCTTTTCCTATTTATGACATAATCAATGCTCGTGCCAAATTTCACGTTTCTATGACACTGGAAAGTGAGAAAAATACATTCCATACGTAAAATTTTGACGCTAATTCTTTTGCACATAGAATTGAATAATCGAGTTAGGACCCATTAGCTTTTCCTATTTATGACATAATCAATGCTCGTGCCAAATTTCACGTTTCTATGACACTGGAAAGTGAGAAAAATACATTCCTTACGGAAAATTTTGACGCTAATTCTTTTGCGCATAGAATTGAATAATCGAGTTGAGACCCATTAGTTTTTCCTATTTTGAACATATACAATGCCCGTGCCAAATTTCAAGTTTCTATTTGAGAAAATTGGATTCCGTACGTAAAATTTGGAGGCTAATTCTTTCGCACATAGAGTTGAAAAATCGAGTTGGGACCCATTAGCTTTTCCTATTTATGACATAATCAATGCTCGTGCCAAATTTCACGTTTCTATGTGAGAAAATTGGATTCCGTACGTAAAATTTGGAGGCTAATTCTTTTGCACATAGAATTGAATAATCGAGTTGGACCCATTAGCTTTTCCTATTTATAACATAATCAATGCTCGTGCCAAATTTCACGTTTCTATGACACTGGAAAGTGAGAAAAAAACATTCCGTACGTTAAATTTTGACGCTAATACTTTTGCGCATAGAATTGAATAATCGAGTTGGGACCCATTAGTTTTTCCTTTTTAGAACATATTCAATGCCCGTGCCAAATTTTACGTTTCTATGTGAGAAAATTGGATTGTGTGCGTAAAATTTGGACGCTAATTCTTTTGCGCATAGAATTGAATAATCGAGTTGGGACCCATTAGCTTTTCCTATTTATGACATAATCAATGCTCGTGCCAAATTTCAAGTTTCTATGTGAGAAAATTGGATTCCGTACGTAAAATTTGGAGGTTAATTCTTTTGCACATAGAATTGAATAATCGAGTTGGGACCCATTAGCTTTTCCTATTTATGACATAATCAATGCTCGTGCCAAATTTCAAGTTTCTATGTGAGAAAATTGGATTCCGTACGTAAAATTTGAAGGCTAATTCTTTTGCACATAGAATTGAATAATCGAGTTAGGACCCATTAGCTTTTCTTATTTATGACATAATCAATGCCCGTGCCAAATTTTAAGTTTCTATGTGAGAAAATTACATTCCGTACGTAACATTTGGACGCTAATTCTTTTGCGCATAGAATTAAATAACGAAGTTGGGACCCATTAGCTTTTCCTATTTATGACATAATCAATGCTCGTGCCAAATTTCAAGTTTCTATGTGAGAAAATTGGATTCCGTACGTAAAATTTGGATGCTAATTCTTTTGCACATAGAATTGAATAATCGAGTTGGGACCCATTAGCTTTTCCTATTTATGACATAATCAATGCTCGTGCCAAATTTCACGTTTCTATGACACTGGAAAGTGAGAAAAACACATTCCATACGTAAAATTTTGACGCTAATTCTTTTGAACATAGAATTGAATAATCGAGTTAGGACCCATTAGCTTTTCCTATTTATGACATAATCAATGCTCGTGCCAAATTTTACGTTTCTATGACACTGGAAAGTGAGAAAAATACATTCCGTACGGAAAATTTTGACGCTAATTCTTTTGCGCATAGAATTGAATAATCGAGTTGAGACCCATTAGTTTTTCCTATTTTGAACATATACAATGCCCGTGCCAAATTTTAAGTTTCTATGTGAGAAAATTGGATTCTGTAAGTAAAATTTGGACGCTAATTCTTTTGCGCAAAGAATTGAATAATCGAGTTGGGACCCATTAGCTTTTCCTATTTATGACATAATCAATGCTCGTGCCAAATTTCAAGTTTCTATGTGAGAAAATTGGATTCCGTATGTAAAATTTGGAGGCTAATTCTTTTGCACATAGAGTTGAAAAATCGAGTTGGGACCCATTAGCTTTTCCTATTTATGACATAATCAATGCTCGTGCCAAATTTCAAGTTTCTATGTGAGAAAATTGGATTCCGTACATAAAATTTGGAGGCTAATTCTTTTGCACATAGAATTGAATAATCGAGTTGGACCCATTAGCTTTTCCTATTTATAACATAATCAATGCTCGTGCCAAATTTCACGTTTCTATGACACTGGAAAGTGAGAAAAATACATTCCGTACGTTAAATTTTGACGCTAATTCTTTTGCGCATAGAATTGAATAATCGAGTTGGGACCCATTAGTTTTTCCTATCTAGAACATATTCAATGCCCGTGCCAAATTTTACGTTTCTATGTGAGAAAATTGGATTGTGTACGTAAAATTTGGACGCTAATTCTTTTGCGCATAGAATTGAATAATCGAGTTGGGACCCATTAGCTTTTCCTATTTATGACATAATCAATGGTCGTGCCAAATTTCAAGTTTCTATGTGAGAAAATTGGATTCCGTACGTAAAATTTGGAGGTTAATTCTTTTGCACATAGAATTGAATAATCGAGTTGGGACCCATTAGCTTTTCCTATTTATGACATAATCAATGCTCGTGCCAAATTTCAAGTTTCTATGTGAGAAAATTGGATTCCGTACGTAAAATTTGAAGGCTAATTCTTTTGCACATAGAATTGAATAATCGAGTTAGGACCCATTAGCTTTTCTTATTTATGACATAATCAATGCTCGTGCCAAATTTCAAGTTTCTATGTGAGAAAATTGGATTCCGTACGTAAAATTTGAAGGCTAATTCTTTTGCACATAGAATTGAATAATCGAGTTAGGACCCATTAGCTTTTCTTATTTATGACATAATCAATGCCCGTGCCAAATTTTAAGTTTCTATGTGAGAAAATTACATTCCGTACGTAACATTTGGACGCTAATTCTTTTGCGCATAGAATTAAATAACGGAGTTGGGACCCATTAGCTTTTCCTATTTATGACATAATCAATGCTCGTGCCAAATTTCACGTTTCTATGACACTGGAAAGTGAGAAAAATACATTCCATACGTAAAATTTTGACGCTAATTCTTTTGCACATAGAATTGAATAATCGAGTTAGGACCCATTAGCTTTTCCTATTTATGACATAATCAATGCTCGTGCCAAATTTCACGTTTCTATGACACTGGAAAGTGAGAAAAATACATTCCTTACGGAAAATTTTGACGCTAATTCTTTTGCGCATAGAATTGAATAATCGAGTTGAGACCCATTAGTTTTTCCTATTTTGAACATATACAATGCCCGTGCCAAATTTCAAGTTTCTATGTGAGAAAATTGGATTCCGTACGTAAAATTTGGAGGCTAATTCTTTCGCACATAGAGTTGAAAAATCGAGTTGGGACCCATTAGCTTTTCCTATTTATGACATAATCAATGCTCGTGCCAAATTTCACGTTTCTATGTGAGAAAATTGGATTCCGTACGTAAAATTTGGAGGCTAATTCTTTTGCACATAGAATTGAATAATCGAGTTGGACCCATTAGCTTTTCCTATTTATAACATAATCAATGCTCGTGCCAAATTTCACGTTTCTATGACACTGGAAAGTGAGAAAAAAACATTCCGTACGTTAAATTTTGACGCTAATACTTTTGCGCATAGAATTGAATAATCGAGTTGGGACCCATTAGTTTTTCCTTTTTAGAACATATTCAATGCCCGTGCCAAATTTTACGTTTCTATGTGAGAAAATTGGATTGTGTGCGTAAAATTTGGACGCTAATTCTTTTGCGCATAGAATTGAATAATCGAGTTGGGACCCATTAGCTTTTCCTATTTATGACATAATCAATGCTCGTGCCAAATTTCAAGTTTCTATGTGAGAAAATTGGATTCCGTACGTAAAATTTGGAGGTTAATTCTTTTGCACATAGAATTGAATAATCGAGTTGGGACCCATTAGCTTTTCCTATTTATGACATAATCAATGCTCGTGCCAAATTTCAAGTTTCTATGTGAGAAAATTGGATTCCGTACGTAAAATTTGAAGGCTAATTCTTTTGCACATAGAATTGAATAATCGAGTTAGGACCCATTAGCTTTTCTTATTTATGACATAATCAATGCCCGTGCCAAATTTTAAGTTTCTATGTGAGAAAATTACATTCCGTACGTAACATTTGGACGCTAATTCTTTTGCGCATAGAATTAAATAACGGAGTTGGGACCCATTAGCTTTTCCTATTTATGACATAATCAATGCTCGTGCCAAATTTCAAGTTTCTATGTGAGAAAATTGGATTCCGTACGTAAAATTTGGATGCTAATTCTTTTGCACATAGAATTGAATAATCGAGTTGGGACCCATTAGCTTTTCCTATTTATGACATAATCAATGCTCGTGCCAAATTTCACGTTTCTATGACACTGGAAAGTGAGAAAAATACATTCCATACGTAAAATTTTGACGCTAATTCTTTTGCACATAGAATTGAATAATCGAGTTAGGACCCATTAGCTTTTCCTATTTATGACATAATCAATGCTCGTGTCAAATTTCATGTTTCTATGACACTGGAAAGTGAGAAAAATACATTCCGTACGGAAAATTTTGACGCTAATTCTTTTGCGCATAGAATTGAATAATCGAGTTGAGACCCATTAGTTTTTCCTATTTTGAACATATACAATGCCCTTGCCAAATTTTAAGTTTCTATGTGAGAAAATTGGATTCTGTACGTAAAATTTGGACGCTAATTCTTTTGCGCATAGAATTGAATAATCGAGTTGGGACCCATTAGCTTTTCCTATTTATGACATAATCAATGCTCGTGCCAAATTTCAAGTTTCTATGTGAGAAAATTGGATTCCGTACGTAAAATTTGGAGGCTAATTCTTTTGCACATAGAGTTGAAAAATCGAGTTGAGACCCATTAGCCTTTCCTATTTATGACATAATCAATGCTCGTGCCAAATTTCACATTTCTATGACACTGGAAAGTGAGAAAAATACATTCCGTACGTTAAATTTTGACGCTAATTCTTTTGCGCATAGAATTGAATAATCGAGTTGGGACCCATTAGTTTTTCCTATTTAGAACATATTCAATGCCCGTGCCAAATTTTTCGTTTCTATGTGAGAAAATTGGATTGTGTACGTAAAATTTGGACGCTAATTCTTTTGCGCATAGAATTGAATAATCGAGTTGGGACCCATTAGCTTTTCCTATTTATGACATAATCAATGCTCGTGCCAAATTTCAAGTTTCTATGTGAGAAAATTGGATTCCGTGCGTAAAATTTGGAGGCTAATTCTTTTGCACATAGAATTGAATAATCGAGTTGGGACCCATTAGCTTTTCCTATTTATGACATAATCAATGCTCGTGCCAAATTTCAAGTTTCTATGTGAGAAAATTGGATTCCGTACATAAAATTTGGAGGCTAATTCTTTTGCACATAGAATTGAATAATCGAGTTGGACCCATTAGCTTTTCCTATTTATGACATAATCAATGCTCGTGCCAAATTTCACGTTTCTATGACACTGGAAAGTGAGAAAAATACATTCCGTACGTTAAATTTTGACGCTAATTCTTTTGCGCATAGAATTGAATAATCGAGTTGGGACCCATTAGTTTTTCCTATTTAGAACATATTCAATGCCCGTGCCAAATTTTACGTTTCTATGTGAGAAAATTGGATTGTGCACCTAAAATTTGGACGCTAATTCTTTTGCGCATAGAATTGAATAATCGAGTTGGGACCCATTAGTTTTTCCTATTTATGACATAATCAATGGTCGTGCCAAATTTCAAGTTTCTATGTGAGAAAATTGGATTCCGTACGTAAAATTTGGAGGTCAATTCTTTTGCACATAGAATTGAATAACCCAGTTGGGACACATTAGCTTTTCCTATTTATGACATAATCAATGCTCGTGCCAAATTTCAAGTTTCTATGTGAGAAAATTGGATTCCGTACGTAAAATTTGAAGGCTAATTCTTTTGCACATAGAATTGAATAATCGAGTTAGGACCCATTAGCTTTTCTTATTTATGACATAATCAATGCCCGTGCCAAATTTTAAGTTTCTATGTGAGAAAATTACATTCCGTACGTAACATTTGGACGCTAATTCTTTTGCGCATAGAATTAAATAACGGAGTTGGGACCCATTAGCTTTTCCTATTTATGACATAATCAATGCTCGTGCCAAATTTCAAGTTTCTATGTGAGAAAATTGGATTCCGTACGTAAATTTTGAAGGCTAATTCTTTTGCGCATAGAATTGAATAATCGAGTTGGGACCAATTAGCTTTTCCTATTTATGACATAATCAATGCTCGTGCCAAATTTCAAGTTACTATGTGAGAAAATTGGATTCCGTACGTAAAATTTGAAGGATAATTCTTTTGCACATAGAATTGAATAATCGAGTTGGGACCCATTAGCTTTTCCTATCTATGACATAATCAATGCTCGTGCCAAATTTCACGTTTCTATGACACTGGAAAGTGAGAAAAATACATTCCGTACGGAAAATTTTGACGCTAATTCTTTTGCACATAGAATTAAATAACGGAGTTGGGATCCATTAGCTTTTCCTATTTATGACATAATCAATGCTCGTGCCAAATTTCAAGTTTCTATGTGAGAAAATTGGATTCCGTACGTAAAATTTGGATGCTAATTCTTTTGCACATAGAATTGAATAATCGAGTTGGGACCCATTAGCTTTTCCTATTTATGACATAATCAATGCTCGTGCCAAATTTCACGTTTCTATGACACTGGAAAGTGAGAAAAATACATTCCATACGTATAATTTTGACGCTAATTCTTTTGCACATAGAATTGAATAATCGAGTTAGGACCCATTAGCTTTTCCTATTTATGACATAATCAATGCTCGTGCCAAATTTCACGTTTCTATGACACTGGAAGGTGAGAAAAATACATTCCGTACGGAAAATTTTGACGCTAATTCTTTTGCGCATAGAATTGAATAATCGAGTTGAGACCCATTAGTTTTTCCTATTTTGAACATATACAATGCCCGTGCCAAATTTCAAATTTCTATGTGAGAAAATTGGATTCCGTACGTAAAATTTGAGGCTAATTCTTTTGCACATAGAGTTGAAAAATCGAGTTGGGACCCATTAGCTTTTCCTATTTATGACATAATCAATGCTCGTGCCAAATTTCAAGTTTCTATGTGAGAAAATTGGATTCCGTACGTAAAATTTGGAGGCTAATTCTTTTGCACATAGAATTGAATAATCGAGTTGGGACCCATTAGCTTTTCCTATTTATGACATAATCAATGCTCGTGCCTAATTTCAAGTTTCTATGTGAGAAAATTGGATTCCGTGCGTAAAATTTGGAGGCTAATTCTTTTGCACATAGAATTGAATAATCGAGTTGGGACCCATTAGCTTTTCCTATTTATGACATAATCAATGCTCGTGCCAAATTTCAAGTTTCTATGTGAGAAAATTGGATTCCGTACATAAAATTTGGAGGCTAATTCTTTTGCACATAGAATTGAATAATCGAGTTGGACCCATTAGCTTTTCCTATTTATGACATAATCAATGCTCGTGCCAAATTTCACGTTTCTATGACACTGGAAAGTGAGAAAAATACATTCCGTACGTTAAATTTTGACGCTAATTCTTTTGCGCATAGAATTGAATAATCGAGTTGTGACCCATTAGTTTTTCCTATTTAGAACATATTCAATGCCCGTGCCAAATTTTACGTTTCTATGTGAGAAAATTGGATTGTGCACCTAAAATTTGGACGCTAATTCTTTTGCGCATAGAATTGAATAATCGAGTTGGGACCCATTAGTTTTTCCTATTTATGACATAATCAATGGTCGTGCCAAATTTCAAGTTTCTATGTGAGAAAATTGGATTCCGTACGTAAAATTTGGAGGTCAATTCTTTTGCACATAGAATTGAATAACCCAGTTGGGACACATTAGCTTTTCCTATTTATGACATAATCAATGCTCGTGCCAAATTTCAAGTTTCTATGTGAGAAAATTGGATTCCGTACGTAAAATTTGAAGGCTAATTCTTTTGCACATAGAATTGAATAATCGAGTTAGGACCCATTAGCTTTTCTTATTTATGACATAATCAATGCCCGTGCCAAATTTTAAGTTTCTATGTGAGAAAATTACATTCCGTACGTAACATTTGGACGCTAATTCTTTTGCGCATAGAATTAAATAACGGAGTTGGGACCCATTAGCTTTTCCTATTTATGACATAATCAATGCTCGTGCCAAATTTCAAGTTACTATGTGAGAAAATTGGATTCCGTACGTAAAATTTGAAGGATAATTCTTTTGCACATAGAATTGAATAATCGAGTTGGGACCCATTAGCTTTTCCTATCTATGACATAATCAATGCTCGTGCCAAATTTCACGTTTCTATGACACTGGAAAGTGAGAAAAATACATTCCGTACGGAAAATTTTGACACTAATTCTTTTGCACATAGAATTAAATAACGGAGTTGGGATCCATTAGCTTTTCCTATTTATGACATAATCAATGCTCGTGCCAAATTTCAAGTTTCTATGTGAGAAAATTGGATTCCGTACGTAAAATTTGGATGCTAATTCTTTTGCACATAGAATTGAATAATCGAGTTGGGACCCATTAGCTTTTCCTATTTATGACATAATCAATGCTCGTGCCAAATTTCACGTTTCTATGACACTGGAAAGTGAGAAAAATACATTCCATACGTATAATTTTGACGCTAATTCTTTTGCACATAGAATTGAATAATCGAGTTAGGACCCATTAGCTTTTCCTATTTATGACATAATCAATGCTCGTGCCAAATTTCACGTTTCTATGACACTGGAAGGTGAGAAAAATACATTCCGTACGGAAAATTTTGACGCTAATTCTTTTGCGCATAGAATTGAATAATCGAGTTGAGACCCATTAGTTTTTCCTATTTTGAACATATACAATGCCCGTGCCAAATTTCAAATTTCTATGTGAGAAAATTGGATTCCGTACGTAAAATTTGAGGCTAATTCTTTTGCACATAGAGTTGAAAAATCGAGTTGGGACCCATTAGCTTTTCCTATTTATGACATAATCAATGCTCGTGCCAAATTTCAAGTTTCTATGTGAGAAAATTGGATTCCGTACGTAAAATTTGGAGGCTAATTCTTTTGCACATAGAATTGAATAATCGAGTTGGGACCCATTAGCTTTTCCTATTTATGACATAATCAATGCTCGTGCCTAATTTCAAGTTTCTATGTGAGAAAATTGGATTCCGTGCGTAAAATTTGGAGGCTAATTCTTTTGCACATAGAATTGAATAATCGAGTTGGGACCCATTAGCTTTTCCTATTTATGACATAATCAATGCTCGTGCCAAATTTCAAGTTTCTATGTGAGAAAATTGGATTCCGTACATAAAATTTGGAGGCTAATTCTTTTGCACATAGAATTGAATAATCGAGTTGGACCCATTAGCTTTTCCTATTTATAACATAATCAATGCTCGTGCCAAATTTCACGTTTCTATGACACTGGAAAGTGAGAAAAAAACATTCCGTACGTTAAATTTTGACGCTAATACTTTTGCGCATAGAATTGAATAATCGAGTTGGGACCCATTAGTTTTTCCTTTTTAGAACATATTCAATGCCCGTGCCAAATTTTACGTTTCTATGTGAGAAAATTGGATTGTGTGCGTAAAATTTGGACGCTAATTCTTTTGCGCATAGAATTGAATAATCGAGTTGGGACCCATTAGCTTTTCCTATTTATGACATAATCAATGCTCGTGCCAAATTTCAAGTTTCTATGTGAGAAAATTGGATTCCGTACGTAAAATTTGGAGGTTAATTCTTTTGCACATAGAATTGAATAATCGAGTTGGGACCCATTAGCTTTTCCTATTTATGACATAATCAATGCTCGTGCCAAATTTCAAGTTTCTATGTGAGAAAATTGGATTCCGTACGTAAAATTTGAAGGCTAATTCTTTTGCACATAGAATTGAATAATCGAGTTAGGACCCATTAGCTTTTCTTATTTATGACATAATCAATGCCCGTGCCAAATTTTAAGTTTCTATGTGAGAAAATTACATTCCGTACGTAACATTTGGACGCTAATTCTTTTGCGCATAGAATTAAATAACGGAGTTGGGACCCATTAGCTTTTCCTATTTATGACATAATCAATGCTCGTGCCAAATTTCAAGTTTCTATGTGAGAAAATTGGATTCCGTACGTAAAATTTGGATGCTAATTCTTTTGCACATAGAATTGAATAATCGAGTTGGGACCCATTAGCTTTTCCTATTTATGACATAATCAATGCTCGTGCCAAATTTCACGTTTCTATGACACTGGAAAGTGAGAAAAATACATTCCATACGTAAAATTTTGACGCTAATTCTTTTGCACATAGAATTGAATTATCGAGTTAGGACCCATTAGCTTTTCCTATTTATGACATAATCAATGCTCGTGTCAAATTTCATGTTTCTATGACACTGGAAAGTGAGAAAAATACATTCCGTACGGAAAATTTTGACGCTAATTCTTTTGCGCATAGAATTGAATAATCGAGTTGAGACCCATTAGTTTTTCCTATTTTGAACATATACAATGCCCTTGCCAAATTTTAAGTTTCTATGTGAGAAAATTGGATTCTGTACGTAAAATTTGGACGCTAATTCTTTTGCGCATAGAATTGAATAATCGAGTTGGGACCCATTAGCTTTTCCTATTTATGACATAATCAATGCTCGTGCCAAATTTCAAGTTTCTATGTGAGAAAATTGGATTCCGTACGTAAAATTTGGAGGCTAATTCTTTTGCACATAGAGTTGAAAAATCGAGTTGAGACCCATTAGCCTTTCCTATTTATGACATAATCAATGCTCGTGCCAAATTTCACATTTCTATGACACTGGAAAGTGAGAAAAATACATTCCGTACGTTAAATTTTGACGCTAATTCTTTTGCGCATAGAATTGAATAATCGAGTTGGGACCCATTAGTTTTTCCTATTTAGAACATATTCAATGCCCGTGCCAAATTTTTCGTTTCTATGTGAGAAAATTGGATTGTGTACGTAAAATTTGGACGCTAATTCTTTTGCGCATAGAATTGAATAATCGAGTTGGGACCCATTAGCTTTTCCTATTTATGACATAATCAATGCTCGTGCCAAATTTCAAGTTTCTATGTGAGAAAATTGGATTCCGTGCGTAAAATTTGGAGGCTAATTCTTTTGCACATAGAATTGAATAATCGAGTTGGGACCCATTAGCTTTTCCTATTTATGACATAATCAATGCTCGTGCCAAATTTCAAGTTTCTATGTGAGAAAATTGGATTCCGTACATAAAATTTGGAGGCTAATTCTTTTGCACATAGAATTGAATAATCGAGTTGGACCCATTAGCTTTTCCTATTTATGACATAATCAATGCTCGTGCCAAATTTCACGTTTCTATGACACTGGAAAGTGAGAAAAATACATTCCGTACGTTAAATTTTGACGCTAATTCTTTTGCGCATAGAATTGAATAATCGAGTTGGGACCCATTAGTTTTTCCTATTTAGAACATATTCAATGCCCGTGCCAAATTTTACGTTTCTATGTGAGAAAATTGGATTGTGCACCTAAAATTTGGACGCTAATTCTTTTGCGCATAGAATTGAATAATCGAGTTGGGACCCATTAGTTTTTCCTATTTATGACATAATCAATGGTCGTGCCAAATTTCAAGTTTCTATGTGAGAAAATTGGATTCCGTACGTAAAATTTGGAGGTCAATTCTTTTGCACATAGAATTGAATAACCCAGTTGGGACACATTAGCTTTTCCTATTTATGACATAATCAATGCTCGTGCCAAATTTCAAGTTTCTATGTGAGAAAATTGGATTCCGTACGTAAAATTTGAAGGCTAATTCTTTTGCACATAGAATTGAATAATCGAGTTAGGACCCATTAGCTTTTCTTATTTATGACATAATCAATGCCCGTGCCAAATTTTAAGTTTCTATGTGAGAAAATTACATTCCGTACGTAACATTTGGACGCTAATTCTTTTGCGCATAGAATTAAATAACGGAGTTGGGACCCATTAGCTTTTCCTATTTATGACATAATCAATGCTCGTGCCAAATTTCAAGTTTCTATGTGAGAAAATTGGATTCCGTACGTAAATTTTGAAGGCTAATTCTTTTGCGCATAGAATTGAATAATCGAGTTGGGACCAATTAGCTTTTCCTATTTATGACATAATCAATGCTCGTGCCAAATTTCAAGTTACTATGTGAGAAAATTGGATTCCGTACGTAAAATTTGAAGGATAATTCTTTTGCACATAGAATTGAATAATCGAGTTGGGACCCATTAGCTTTTCCTATCTATGACATAATCAATGCTCGTGCCAAATTTCACGTTTCTATGACACTGGAAAGTGAGAAAAATACATTCCGTACGGAAAATTTTGACGCTAATTCTTTTGCACATAGAATTAAATAACGGAGTTGGGATCCATTAGCTTTTCCTATTTATGACATAATCAATGCTCGTGCCAAATTTCAAGTTTCTATGTGAGAAAATTGGATTCCGTACGTAAAATTTGGATGCTAATTCTTTTGCACATAGAATTGAATAATCGAGTTGGGACCCATTAGCTTTTCCTATTTATGACATAATCAATGCTCGTGCCAAATTTCACGTTTCTATGACACTGGAAAGTGAGAAAAATACATTCCATACGTATAATTTTGACGCTAATTCTTTTGCACATAGAATTGAATAATCGAGTTAGGACCCATTAGCTTTTCCTATTTATGACATAATCAATGCTCGTGCCAAATTTCACGTTTCTATGACACTGGAAGGTGAGAAAAATACATTCCGTACGGAAAATTTTGACGCTAATTCTTTTGCGCATAGAATTGAATAATCGAGTTGAGACCCATTAGTTTTTCCTATTTTGAACATATACAATGCCCGTGCCAAATTTCAAATTTCCTTGTGAGAAAATTGGATTCCGTACGTAAAATTTGAGGCTAATTCTTTTGCACATAGAGTTGAAAAATCGAGTTGGGACCCATTAGCTTTTCCTATTTATGACATAATCAATGCTCGTGCCAAATTTCAAGTTTCTATGTGAGAAAATTGGATTCCGTACGTAAAATTTGGAGGCTAATTCTTTTGCACATAGAATTGAATAATCGAGTTGGGACCCATTAGCTTTTCCTATTTATGACATAATCAATGCTCGTGCCTAATTTCAAGTTTCTATGTGAGAAAATTGGATTCCGTGCGTAAAATTTGGAGGCTAATTCTTTTGCACATAGAATTGAATAATCGAGTTGGGACCCATTAGCTTTTCCTATTTATGACATAATCAATGCTCGTGCCAAATTTCAAGTTTCTATGTGAGAAAATTGGATTCCGTACATAAAATTTGGAGGCTAATTCTTTTGCACATAGAATTGAATAATCGAGTTGGACCCATTAGCTTTTCCTATTTATGACATAATCAATGCTCGTGCCAAATTTCACGTTTCTATGACACTGGAAAGTGAGAAAAATACATTCCGTACGTTAAATTTTGACGCTAATTCTTTTGCGCATAGAATTGAATAATGGAGTTGGGACCCATTAGTTTTTCCTATTTAGAACATATTCAATGCCCGTGCCAAATTTTACGTTTCTATGTGAGAAAATTGGATTGTGCACCTAAAATTTGGACGCTAATTCTTTTGCGCATAGAATTGAATAATCGAGTTGGGACCCATTAGTTTTTCCTATTTATGACATAATCAATGGTCGTGCCAAATTTCAAGTTTCTATGTGAGAAAATTGGATTCCGTACGTAAAATTTGGAGGTCAATTCTTTTGCACATAGAATTGAATAACCCAGTTGGGACACATTAGCTTTTCCTATTTATGACATAATCAATGCTCGTGCCAAATTTCAAGTTTCTATGTGAGAAAATTGGATTCCGTACGTAAAATTTGAAGGCTAATTCTTTTGCACATAGAATTGAATAATCGAGTTAGGACCCATTAGCTTTTCTTATTTATGACATAATCAATGCCCGTGCCAAATTTTAAGTTTCTATGTGAGAAAATTACATTCCGTACGTAACATTTGGACGCTAATTCTTTTGCGCATAGAATTAAATAACGGAGTTGGGACCCATTAGCTTTTCCTATTTATGACATAATCAATGCTCGTGCCAAATTTCAAGTTTCTATGTGAGAAAATTGGATTCCGTACGTAAATTTTGAAGGCTAATTCTTTTGCGCATAGAATTGAATAATCGAGTTGGGACCAATTAGCTTTTCCTATTTATGACATAATCAATGCTCGTGCCAAATTTCAAGTTACTATGTGAGAAAATTGGATTCCGTACGTAAAATTTGAAGGATAATTCTTTTGCACATAGAATTGAATAATCGAGTTGGGACCCATTAGCTTTTCCTATTTATGACATAATCAATGCTCGTGCCAAATTTCAAGTTTCTATGTGAGAAAATTGGATTCCGTACATAAAATTTGGATGCTAATTCTTTTGCACATAGAATTGAATAATCGAGTTGGGACCCATTAGCTTTTCCTATTTATGACATAATCAATGCTCGTGCCAAATTTCACGTTTCTATGACACTGGAAAGTGAGAAAAATACATTCCGTACGGAAAATTTTGACGCTAATTCTTTTGCACATAGAATTAAATAACGGAGTTGGGATCCATTAGCTTTTCCTATTTATGACATAATCAATGCTCGTGCCAAATTTCAAGTTTCTATGTGAGAAAATTGGATTCCGTACATAAAATTTGGATGCTAATTCTTTTGCACATAGAATTGAATAATCGAGTTGGGACCCATTAGCTTTTCCTATTTATGACATAATCAATGCTCGTGCCAAATTTCACGTTTCTATGACACTGGAAAGTGAGAAAAATACATTCCATACGTATAATTTTGACGCTAATTCTTTTGCACATAGAATTGAATAATCGAGTTAGGACCCATTAGCTTTTCCTATTTATGACATAATCAATGCTCGTGCCAAATTTCACGTTTCTATGACACTGGAAGGTGAGAAAAATACATTCCGTACGGAAAATTTTGACGCTAATTCTTTTGCGCATAGAATTGAATAATCGAGTTGAGACCCATTAGTTTTTCCTATTTTGAACATATACAATGCCCGTGCCAAATTTCAAATTTCTATGTGAGAAAATTGGATTCCGTACGTAAAATTTGAGGCTAATTCTTTTGCACATAGAGTTGAAAAATCGAGTTGGGACCCATTAGCTTTTCCTATTTATGACATAATCAATGCTCGTGCCAAATTTCAAGTTTCTATGTGAGAAAATTGGATTCCGTACGTAAAATTTGGAGGCTAATTCTTTTGCACATAGAATTGAATAATCGAGTTGGGACCCATTAGCTTTTCCTATTTATGACATAATCAATGCTCGTGCCTAATTTCAAGTTTCTATGTGAGAAAATTGGATTCCGTACATAAAATTTGGAGGCTAATTCTTTTGCACATAGAATTGAATAATCGAGTTGGACCCATTAGTTTTTCCTATTTAGAACATATTCAATGCCTGTGCCAAATTTTAAGTTTCTATGTGAGAAAATTGGATTGTGTACGTAAAATTTGGACGCTAATTCTTTTGCGCATAAAATTGAATAATCGAGTTGGGACCCATTAGCTTTTCCTATTTATGACATAATCAATGCTCGTGCCAAATTTCACGTTTCTATGACACTGGAAAGTGAGAAAAATACATTCCGTACGGAAAATTTTGACGCTAATTCTTTTGCGCATAGAATTGAATAATCGAGTTGAGACCCATTAGTTTTTCCTATTTTGAACATAAACAATACCCGTGCCAAATTTTAAGTTTCTATGTGAGAAAATTGGATTCTGTACGTAAAATTTGGACGCTAATTCTTTTGCGCATAGAATTGAATAATCGAGTTGGGACCCTTTAGCTTTTCCTATTTATGACATAATCAATGCTCGTGCCAAATTTCAAGTTTCTATCTGAGAAAATTGGATTCCGTACGTAAAATTTGGAGGCTAATTCTTTTGCACATAGTTTTGAAAAATCGAGTCGGGACCCATTAGCTTTTCCTATTTATGACATAATCAATGCTCGTGCCAAATTTCAAGTTTCTATGTGAGAAAATTGGATTCCGTACGTAAAATTTGGAGGCTAATTCTTTTGCACATAGAGTTGAAAAATCCAGTTGGGACCCATTAGCTTTTCCTATTTATGACATAATCAATGCTCGTGCCAAATTTTAAGTTTCTATGTGAGAAAATTACATTCCATATGTAAAACTTGGACGCTAATTCTTTTGTGCCTTGAATTAAATATCAGAGTTGGGACCCTTTAGCTTTTCCTATTTATGACATAATCAATGCCCGTGCCAAATTTCAAATTTCTATGTGAGAAAATTGGATTCCGTACATAAAATTTGGAGGCTAATTCTTTTGCACAAAGAATTGAAAAATCGAGTTGGGACCCATTAGCTTTTCCTATTTATGACATAATCAATGCCCATGCCAAATTTTAAGTTTCTATGTGAGATAATTACATTCCGTACATAAAACTTGGACGCTAATTCTTTAGTGCCTAGAATTAAATAACGGAGTTGGGACCCATTAGCTTTTCCTATTTATGACATAATCAATGCCCGTGCCAAATTTCAAGTTTCAATGTGAGAAAAATTTGATTCTGTATGTAAAATTTAGACGCTATTTCTTTTGCACATAGAATTGAATAATCTAGTTAGGACCCATTAGCTTTTCCTATTTATGACATAATCAATGCCCGTGCCAAATTTTAAGTTTCTATGTGAGAAAATTACATTCCATACATAAAACTTGGACGCTAATTCTTTTGTGCCTAGAATTAAATAACGGAGTTGGGACTCTTTAGCTTTTCCTATTTATGACATAATCAATGCCCGTGCCAAATTTCAAGTTTCTATGTGAGAAAATTGGATTCCGTACGTAAAATTTGGAGGCTAATTCTTTTGCACATAGAGTTGAAAAATCGAGTTAGGACCCATTAGCTTTTCCTATTTATGACATAATCAATGCTCGTGCCAAATTTCAAGTTTCTATGTGAGAAAATTGGATTCCGTACGTAAAATTTGGAGGCTAATTCTTTTGCACATAGAGTTGAAAAATCGAGTTGGGACCCATTAGCTTTTCCTATTTATGACATAATCAATGCTCGTGCCAAATTTCAAGTTTCTATGTGAGAAAATTGGATTCCGTACATAAAATTTGGAGGCTAATTCTTTTTCACATAGAATTGAATAATCGAGTTGGACCCATTAGCTTTTCCTATTAATGACATAATCAATGCTCGTGCCAAATTTCACGTTTCTATGACACTGGAAAGTGAGAAAAATACATTCCGTACGTTAAATTTTGACGCTAATTCTTTTGCGCATAGAATTGAATAATCGAGTTGGGACCCATTAGTTTTTCCTATTTAGAACATATTCAATGCCCGTGCCAAATTTTACGTTTCTATGTGAGAAAATTGGATTGTGTACGTAAAAATTGGACACTAATTCTTTTGCGCATAGAATTGAATAATCGAGTTGGGACCCATTAGCTTTTCCTATTTATGACATAATCAATGCTCGTGCCAAATTTCAAGTTTCTATGTGAGAAAATTGGATTCCACATGTAAAATTTGGAGGCTAATTCTTTTGCACATAGAATTGAATAATCGAGTTGGGACCCATTAGCTTTTCCTAGTCATGACATAATCAATGCTCGTGCCAAATTTCAAGTTTCTATGTGAGAAAATTGGATTCCGTACGTAAAATTTGAAGGCTAATTCTTTTGCACATAGAATTGAATAATCGAGTTAGGACCCATTAGCTTTTCTTATTTATGACATAATCAATGCCCGTGCCAAATTTCACGTTTCTATGTGAGAAAATTACATTCCGTACGTAACTTTTGGACGCTAATTCTTTTGCGCATAGAATTAAATAACGGAGTTGGGATCCATTAGCTTTTCCTATTTATGACATAATCAATGCTCGTGCCAAATTTCATGTTTCTATGTGAGAAAGTTGGATTCCGTACGTAAAATTTGGATGCTAATTCTTTTGCACATAGAATTGAATAATCGAGTTAGGACCCATTAGCTTTTCCTATTTATGACATAATCAATGCTCGTGCCAAATTTCACGTTTCTATGACACTGGAAAGTGAGAAAAATACATTCCGTACGGAAAATTTTGACGCTAATTCTTTTGCGCATAGAATTGAATAAACGAGTTGAGACCCATTAGTTTTTCCTATTTTGAACAAAAAACAATGCCCGTGCCAAATTTTAAGTTTCTATGTGAGAAAATTGGATTCTGTACGTAAAATTTGGACGCTAATTCTTTTGCGCATAGAATTGAATAATCGAGTTGGGACCCTTTAGCTTTTCCTATTTATGACATAATCAATGCTCGTGCCAAATTTCAAGTTTCTATGTGAGAAAATTGGATTCCGTACGTAAAATTTGGAGGCTAATTCTTTTGCACATAGAGTTGAAAAATCGAGTTGGGACCCATTAGCTTTTCCTATTTATGACATAATCAATGCTCGTGCCAAATTTCAAGTTTCTATGTGAGAAAATTGGATTCCGTACGTAAAATTTGGAGGCTAATTCTTTTGCACATAGAGTTGAAAAATCGAGTTGGGACCCATTAGCTTTTCCTATTTATGACATAATCAATGCTCGTGCCAAATTTTAAGTTTCTATGTGAGAAAATTACATTCCATATGTAAAACTTGGACGCTAATTCTTTTGTGCCTTGAATTAAATATCAGAGTTGGGACCCTTTAGCTTTTCCTATTTATGACATAATCAATCCCCGTGCCAAATTTCAAGTTTCTATGTGAGAAAATTGGATTCCGTACATAAAATTTGGAGGCTAATTCTTTTGCACAAAGAATTGAAAAATCGAGTTGGGACCCATTAGCTTTTCCTATTTATGACATAATCAATGCCCATGCCAATTTTTAAGTTTCTATGTGAGATAATTACATTCCGTACATAAAACTTGGACGCTAATTCTTTAGTGCCTAGAATTAAATAACGGAGTTGGGACCCATTAGCTTTTCCTATTTATGACATAATCAATGCCCGTGCCAAATTTCAAGTTTCAATGTGAGAAAATTGGATTCTGTATGTAAAATTTAGACGCTATTTCTTTTGCACATAGAATTGAATAATCTAGTTAGGACCCATTAGCTTTTCCTATTTATGACATAATCAATGCCCGTGCCAAATTTCAAGTTTCTATGTGAGAAAATTGGATTCCGTACGTAAAATTTGGAGGCTAATTCTTTTGCACATAGAGTTGAAAAATCGAGTTGGGACCCATTAGCTTTTCCTATTTATGACATAATCAATGCTCGTGCCAAATTTCAAGTTTCTATGTGAGAAAATTGGATTCCGTACGTAAAATTTGGAGGCTAATTCTTTTGCACATAGAGTTGAAAAATCGAGTTGGGACCCATTAGCTTTTCCTATTTATGACATAATCAATGCTCGTGCCAAATTTCAAGTTTCTATGTGAGAAAATTGGATTCCGTACATAAAATTTGGAGGCTAATTCTTTTTCACATAGAATTGAATAATCGAGTTGGACCCATTAGCTTTTCCTATTAATGACATAATCAATGCTCGTGCCAAATTTCACGTTTCTATGACACTGGAAAGTGAGAAAAATACATTCCGTACGTTAAATTTTGACGCTAATTCTTTTGCGCATAGAATTGAATAATCGAGTTGGGACCCATTAGTTTTTCCTATTTAGAACATATTCAATGCCCGTGCCAAATTTTACGTTTCTATGTGAGAAAATTGGATTGTGTACGTAAAAATTGGACGCTAATTCTTTTGCACATAGAATTGAATAATCGAGTTGGGACCCATTAGCTTTTCCTATATATGACATAATCAATGCTCGTGCCAAATTTCACGTTTCTATGACACTGGAAAGTGAGAAAAATACATTCCATACGTATAATTTTGACGCTAATTCTTTTGCACATAGAATTGAATAATCGAGTTAGGACCCATTAGCTTTTCCTATTTATGACATAATCAATGCTCGTGCCAAATTTCACGTTTCTATGACACTGGAAAGTGAGAAAAATACATTCCGTACGGAAAATTTTGACGCTAATTCTTTTGCGCATAGAATTGAATAATCGAGTTGAGACCCATTAGTTTTTCCTATTTTGAACATATACAATGCCCGTGCCAAATTTTAAGATTCTATGTGAGAAAATTGGATTCTGTACGTAAAATTTGGACGCTAATTCTTTTGCGCATAGAATTGAATAATCGAGTTGGGACCCATTAGCTTTTCCTATTTATGACATAATCAATGCTCGTGCCAAATTTCAAGTTTCTATGTGATAAAATTGGATTCCGTACGTAAAATTTGGAGGCTAATTCTTTTGCACATAGAATTGAATAATCGAGTTGGGACCCATTAGCTTTTCCTATTTATGACATAATCAATGCTCGTGCCTAATTTCAAGTTTCTATGTGAGAAAATTGGATTCCGTACGTAAAATTTGGAGGCTAATTCTTTTGCACATAGAGTTGAAAAATCGAGTTGGGACCCATTAGCTTTTCCTATTTATGACATAATCAATGCTCGTGCCAAATTTCAAGTTTCTATGTGAGAAAATTGGATTCCGTACGTAAAATTTGGAGGCTAATTCTTTTGCACATAGAGTTGAAAAATCGAGTTGGGACCCATTAGCTTTTCCTATTTATGACATAATCAATGCTCGTGCCAAATTTCAAGTTTCTATGTGAGAAAATTGGATTCCGTACATAAAATTTGGAGGCTAATTCTTTTTCACATAGAATTGAATAATCGAGTTGGACCCATTAGCTTTTCCTATTAATGACATAATCAATGCTCGTGCCAAATTTCACGTTTCTATGACACTGGAAAGTGAGAAAAATACATTCCGTACGTTAAATTTTGACGCTAATTCTTTTGCGCATAGAATTGAATAATCGAGTTGGGACCCATTAGTTTTTCCTATTTAGAACATATTCAATGCCCGTGCCAAATTTTACGTTTCTATGTGAGAAAATTGGATTGTGTACGTAAAAATTGGACGCTAATTCTTTTGCACATAGAATTGAATAATCGAGTTGGGACCCATTAGCTTTTCCTATATATGACATAATCAATGCTCGTGCCAAATTTCACGTTTCTATGACACTGGAAAGTGAGAAAAATACATTCCATACGTATAATTTTGACGCTAATTCTTTTGCACATAGAATTGAATAATCGAGTTAGGACCCATTAGCTTTTCCTATTTATGACATAATCAATGCTCGTGCCAAATTTCACGTTTCTATGACACTGGAAAGTGAGAAAAATACATTCCGTACGGAAAATTTTGACGCTAATTCTTTTGCGCATAGAATTGAATAATCGAGTTGAGACCCATTAGTTTTTCCTATTTTGAACATATACAATGCCCGTGCCAAATTTTAAGATTCTATGTGAGAAAATTGGATTCTGTACGTAAAATTTGGACGCTAATTCTTTTGCACATAGAATTGAATAATCGAGTTGGACCCATTAGTTTTTCCTATTTAGAACATATTCAATGCCTGTGCCAAATTTTAAGTTTCTATGTGAGAAAATTGGATTGTGTACGTAAAATTTGGACGCTAATTCTTTTGCGCATAGAATTGAATAATCGAGTTGGGACCCATTAGCTTTTCCTATTTATGACATATTCAATGCTCGTGCCAAATTTCACGTTTCTATGACACTGGAAAGTGAGAAAAATACATTCCGTACGGAAAATTTTGACGCTAATTCTTTTGCGCATAGAATTGAATAATCGAGTTGAGACCCATTAGTTTTTCCTATTTTGAACATAAACAATGCCCGTGCCAAATTTTAAGTTTCTATGTGAGAAAATTGGATTCTGTACGTAAAATTTGGACGCTAATTCTTTTGCGCATAGAATTGAATAATCGAGTTGGGACCCTTTAGCTTTTCCTATTTATGACATAATCAATGCTCGTGCCAAATTTCAAGTTTCTATGTGAGAAAATTGGATTCCGTACGTAAAATTTGGAGGCTAATTCTTTTGCACATAGAGTTGAAAAATCGAGTTGGGACCCATTAGCTTTTCCTATTTATGACATAATCAATGCTCGTGCCAAATTTCAAGTTTCTATGTGAGAAAATTGGATTCCGTACGTAAAATTTGGAGGCTAATTCTTTTGCACATAGAGTTGAAAAATCGAGTTGGGACCCATTAGCTTTTCCTATTTATGACTTAATCAATGCTCGTGCCAAATTTTAAGTTTCTATGTGAGAAAATTACATTCCATATGTAAAACTTGGACGCTAATTCTTTTGTGCCTAGAATTAAATATCAGAGTTGGGACCCTTTAGCTTTTCCTATTTATGACATAATCAATGCCCGTGCCAAATTTCAAGTTTCTATGTGAGAAAATTGGATTCCGTACATAAAATTTGGAGGCTAATTCCTTTGCACAAAGAATTGAATAATCTAGTTAGGACCCATTAGCTTTTCCTATTTATGACATAATCAATGCCCGTGCCAAATTTCAAGTTTCTATGTGAGAAAATTGGATTCCGTACGTAAAATTTGGAGGCTAATTCTTTTGCACATAGAGTTGAAAAATCGAGTTGGGACCCATTAGCTTTTCCTATTTATGACATAATCAATGCTCGTGCCAAATTTCAAGTTTCTATGTGAGAAAATTGGATTCCACATGTAAAATTTGGAGGCTAATTCTTTTGCACATAGAGTTGAAAAATCGAGTTGGGACCCATTAGCTTTTCCTAGTCATGACATAATCAATGCTCGTGCCAAATTTCAAGTTTCTATGTGAGAAAATTGGATTCCGTACGTAAAATTTGAAGGCTAATTCTTTTGCACATAGAATTGAATAATCGAGTTAGGACCCATTAGCTTTTCTTATTTATGACATAATCAATGCCCGTGCCAAATTTCACGTTTCTATGTGAGAAAATTACATTCCGTACGTAACTTTTGGACGCTAATTCTTTTGCGCATAGAATTAAATAACGGAGTTGGGATCCATTAGCTTTTCCTATTTATGACATAATCAATGCTCGTGCCAAACTTCACAATTCTATGACACTGGAAAGTGAGAAAAATACATTCCATACGCATAATTTTGACGCTAATTCTTTTGCACATAGAATTGAATAATCGAGTTAGGACCCATTAGCTTTTCCTATTTATGACATAATCAATGCTTGTGCCAAATTTCACGTTTCTATGACACTGGAAAGTGAGAAAAATACATTCCGTACGTAACATTTGGACGCTAATTCTTTTGCGCATAGAATTAAATAACGGAGTTGGGATCCATTAGCTTTTCCTATTTATGACATAATCAATGCTCGTGCCAAATTTCATGTTTCTATGTGAGAAAATTGGATTCCGTACGTAAAATTTGGATGCGAATTCTTTGCACATAGAATTGAATAATCGAGTTGGACCCATTAGCTTTTCCTATTTATGACATAATCAATGCTCGTGCCAAATTTCACGTTTCTATGACACTGGAAAGTGCGAAAAATACATTCCGTACGTTAAATTTTGACGCTAATTCTTTTGCGCATAGAATTGAATAATCGAGTTGGGACCCATTAGTTTTTCCTATTTAGAACATATTCAATGCCCGTGCCAAATTTTACGTTTCTATGTGAGAAAATTGGATTGTGTACGTAAAATTTGGACGCTAATTCTTTTGCGCATAGAATTGAATAATCGAGTTGGGACCCATTAGCTTTTCCTATTTATGACATAATCAATGCTCGTGCCAAATTTCAAGTTTCTATGTGAGAAAATTGGATTCCGTACGTAAAATTTGAAGGCTAATTCTTTTGCACATAGAATTGAATAATCGAGTTAGGACCCATTAGCTTTTCTTATTTATGACATAATCAATGCCCGTGCCAAATTTTAAGTTTCTATGTGAGAAAATTACATTCCGTACGTAACATTTGGACGCTAATTCTTTTGCGCATAGAATTAAATAACGGAGTTGGGACCCATTAGCTTTTCCTATTTATGACATAATCAATGCTCGTGCCAAATTTCAAGTTTCTATGTGAGAAAATTGGATTCCGTACGTAAAATTTGGATGCTAATTCTTTTGCACATAGAATTGAATAATCGAGTTGGGACCCATTAGCTTTTCCTATTTATGACATAATCAATGCTCGTGCCAAATTTCACGTTTCTATGACACTGGAAAGTGAGAAAAATACATTCCATACGTAAAATTTTGACGCTAATTCTTTTGCACATAGAATTGAATAATCGAGTTAGGACCCATTAGCTTTTCCTATTTATGACATAATCAATGCTCGTGTCAAATTTCATGTTTCTATGACACTGGAAAGTGAGAAAAATACATTCCGTACGGAAAATTTTGACGCTAATTCTTTTGCGCATAGAATTGAATAATCGAGTTGAGACCCATTAGTTTTTCCTATTTTGAACATATACAATGCCCTTGCCAAATTTTAAGTTTCTATGTGAGAAAATTGGATTCTGTACGTAAAATTTGGACGCTAATTCTTTTGCGCATAGAATTGAATAATCGAGTTGGGACCCATTAGCTTTTCCTATTTATGACATAATCAATGCTCGTGCCAAATTTCAAGTTTCTATGTGAGAAAATTGGATTCCGTACGTAAAATTTGGAGGCTAATTCTTTTGCACATAGTGTTGAAAAATCGAGTTGAGACCCATTAGCCTTTCCTATTTATGACATAATCAATGCTCGTGCCAAATTTCACATTTCTATGACACTGGAAAGTGAGAAAAATACATTCCGTACGTTAAATTTTGACGCTAATTCTTTTGCGCATAGAATTGAATAATCGAGTTGGGACCCATTAGTTTTTCCTATTTAGAACATATTCAATGCCCGTGCCAAATTTTTCGTTTCTATGTGAGAAAATTGGATTGTGTACGTAAAATTTGGACGCTAATTCTTTTGCGCATAGAATTGAATAATCGAGTTGGGACCCATTAGCTTTTCCTATTTATGACATAATCAATGCTCGTGCCAAATTTCAAGTTTCTATGTGAGAAAATTGGATTCCGTGCGTAAAATTTGGAGGCTAATTCTTTTGCACATAGAATTGAATAATCGAGTTGGGACCCATTAGCTTTTCCTATTTATGACATAATCAATGCTCGTGCCAAATTTCAAGTTTCTATGTGAGAAAATTGGATTCCGTACATAAAATTTGGAGGCTAATTCTTTTGCACATAGAATTGAATAATCGAGTTGGACCCATTAGCTTTTCCTATTTATGACATAATCAATGCTCGTGCCAAATTTCACGTTTCTATGACACTGGAAAGTGAGAAAAATACATTCCGTACGTTAAATTTTGACGCTAATTCTTTTGCGCATAGAATTGAATAATCGAGTTGGGACCCATTAGTTTTTCCTATTTAGAACATATTCAATGCCCGTGCCAAATTTTACTTTTCTATGTGAGAAAATTGGATTGTGCACCTAAAATTTGGACGCTAATTCTTTTGCGCATAGAATTGAATAATCGAGTTGGGACCCATTAGTTTTTCCTATTTATGACATAATCAATGGTCGTGCCAAATTTCAAGTTTCTATGTGAGAAAATTGGATTCCGTACGTAAAATTTGGAGGTCAATTCTTTTGCACATAGAATTGAATAACCCAGTTGGGACACATTAGCTTTTCCTATTTATGACATAATCAATGCTCGTGCCAAATTTCAAGTTTCTATGTGAGAAAATTGGATTCCGTACGTAAAATTTGAAGGCTAATTCTTTTGCACATAGAATTGAATAATCGAGTTAGGACCCATTAGCTTTTCTTATTTATGACATAATCAATGCCCGTGCCAAATTTTAAGTTTCTATGTGAGAAAATTACATTCCGTACGTAACATTTGGACGCTAATTCTTTTGCGCATAGAATTAAATAACGGAGTTGGGACCCATTAGCTTTTCCTATTTATGACATAATCAATGCTCGTGCCAAATTTCAAGTTTCTATGTGAGAAAATTGGATTCCGTACGTAAATTTTGAAGGCTAATTCTTTTGCGCATAGAATTGAATAATCGAGTTGGGACCAATTAGCTTTTCCTATTTATGACATAATCAATGCTCGTGCCAAATTTCAAGTTACTATGTGAGAAAATTGGATTCCGTACGTAAAATTTGAAGGATAATTCTTTTGCACATAGAATTGAATAATCGAGTTGGGACCCATTAGCTTTTCCTATTTATGACATAATCAATGCTCGTGCCAAATTTCACGTTTCTATGACACTGGAAAGTGAGAAAAATACATTCCGTACGGAAAATTTTGACGCTAATTCTTTTGCACATAGAATTAAATAACGGAGTTGGGATCCATTAGCTTTTCCTATTTATGACATAATCAATGCTCGTGCCAAATTTCAAGTTTCTATGTGAGAAAATTGGATTCCGTACGTAAAATTTGGATGCTAATTCTTTTGCACATAGAATTGAATAATCGAGTTGGGACCCATTAGCTTTTCCTATTTATGACATAATCAATGCTCGTGCCAAATTTCACGTTTCTATGACACTGGAAAGTGAGAAAAATACATTCCATACGTATAATTTTGACGCTAATTCTTTTGCACATAGAATTGAATAATCGAGTTAGGACCCATTAGCTTTTCCTATTTATGACATAATCAATGCTCGTGCCAAATTTCACGTTTCTATGACACTGGAAGGTGAGAAAAATACATTCCGTACGGAAAATTTTGACGCTAATTCTTTTGCGCATAGAATTGAATAATCGAGTTGAGACCCATTAGTTTTTCCTATTTTGAACATATACAATGCCCGTGCCAAATTTCAAATTTCTATGTGAGAAAATTGGATTCCGTACGTAAAATTTGAGGCTAATTCTTTTGCACATAGAGTTGAAAAATCGAGTTGGGACCCATTAGCTTTTCCTATTTATGACATAATCAATGCTCGTGCCAAATTTCAAGTTTCTATGTGAGAAAATTGGATTCCGTACGTAAAATTTGGAGGCTAATTCTTTTGCACATAGAATTGAATAATCGAGTTGGGACCCATTAGCTTTTCCTATTTATGACATAATCAATGCTCGTGCCTAATTTCAAGTTTCTATGTGAGAAAATTGGATTCCGTACATAAAATTTGGAGGCTAATTCTTTTGCACATAGAATTGAATAATCGAGTTGGACCCATTAGTTTTTCCTATTTAGAACATATTCAATGCCTGTGCCAAATTTTAAGTTTCTATGTGAGAAAATTGGATTGTGTACGTAAAATTTGGACGCTAATTCTTTTGCGCATAAAATTGAATAATCGAGTTGGGACCCATTAGCTTTTCCTATTTATGACATAATCAATGCTCGTGCCAAATTTCACGTTTCTATGACACTGGAAAGTGAGAAAAATACATTCCGTACGGAAAATTTTGACGCTAATTCTTTTGCGCATAGAATTGAATAATCGAGTTGAGACCCATTAGTTTTTCCTATTTTGAACATAAACAATGCCCGTGCCAAATTTTAAGTTTCTATGTGAGAAAATTGGATTCTGTACGTAAAATTTGGACGCTAATTCTTTTGCGCATAGAATTGAATAATCGAGTTGGGACCCTTTAGCTTTTCCTATTTATGACATAATCAATGCTCGTGCCAAATTTCAAGTTTCTATCTGAGAAAATTGGATTCCGTACGTAAAATTTGGAGGCTAATTCTTTTGCACATAGTGTTGAAAAATCGAGTCGGGACCCATTAGCTTTTCCTATTTATGACATAATCAATGCTCGTGCCAAATTTCAAGTTTCTATGTGAGAAAATTGGATTCCGTACGTAAAATTTGGAGGCTAATTCTTTTGCACATAGAGTTGAAAAATCCAGTTGGGACCCATTAGCTTTTCCTATTTATGACATAATCAATGCTCGTGCCAAATTTTAAGTTTCTATGTGAGAAAATTACATTCCATATGTAAAACTTGGACGCTAATTCTTTTGTGCCTTGAATTAAATATCAGAGTTGGGACCCTTTAGGTTTTCCTATTTATGACATAATCAATGCCCATGCCAAATTTTAAGTTTCTATGTGAGATAATTACATTCCGTACATAAAACTTGGACGCTAATTCTTTAGTGCCTAGAATTAAATAACGGAGTTGGGACCCATTAGCTTTTCCTATTTATGACATAATCAATGCCCGTGCCAAATTTCAAGTTTCAATGTGAGAAAAATTTGATTCTGTATGTAAAATTTAGACGCTATTTCTTTTGCACATAGAATTGAATAATCTAGTTAGGACCCATTAGCTTTTCCTATTTATGACATAATCAATGCCCGTGCCAAATTTTAAGTTTCTATGTGAGAAAATTACATTCCATACATAAAACTTGGACGCTAATTCTTTAGTGCCTAGAATTAAATAACGGAGTTGGGACCCATTAGCTTTTCCTATTTATGACATAATCAATGCCCGTGCCAAATTTCAAGTTTCAATGTGAGAAAATTGGATTCTGTATGTAAAATTTAGACGCTATTTCTTTTGCACATAGAATTGAATAATCTAGTTAGGACCCATTAGCTTTTCCTATTTATGACATAATCAATGCCCGTGCCAAATTTCAAGTTTCTATGTGAGAAAATTGGATTCCGTACGTAAAATTTGGAGGCTAATTCTTTTGCACATAGAGTTGAAAAATCGAGTTGGGACCCATTAGCTTTTCCTATTTATGACATAATCAATGCTCGTGCCAAATTTCAAGTTTCTATGTGAGAAAATTGGATTCCGTACGTAAAATTTGGAGGCTAATTCTTTTGCACATAGAGTTGAAAAATCGAGTTGGGACCCATTAGCTTTTCCTATTTATGACATAATCAATGCTCGTGCCAAATTTCAAGTTTCTATGTGAGAAAATTGGATTCCGTACATAAAATTTGGAGGCTAATTCTTTTTCACATAGAATTGAATAATCGAGTTGGACCCATTAGCTTTTCCTATTAATGACATAATCAATGCTCGTGCCAAATTTCACGTTTCTATGACACTGGAAAGTGAGAAAAATACATTCCGTACGTTAAATTTTGACGCTAATTCTTTTGCGCATAGAATTGAATAATCGAGTTGGGACCCATTAGTTTTTCCTATTTAGAACATATTCAATGCCCGTGCCAAATTTTACGTTTCTATGTGAGAAAATTGGATTGTGTACGTAAAAATTGGACGCTAATTCTTTTGCACATAGAATTGAATAATCGAGTTGGGACCCATTAGCTTTTCCTATATATGACATAATCAATGCTCGTGCCAAATTTCACGTTTCTATGACACTGGAAAGTGAGAAAAATACATTCCATACGTATAATTTTGACGCTAATTCTTTTGCACATAGAATTGAATAATCGAGTTAGGACCCATTAGCTTTTCCTATTTATGACATAATCAATGCTCGTGCCAAATTTCACGTTTCTATGACACTGGAAAGTGAGAAAAATACATTCCGTACGGAAAATTTTGACGCTAATTCTTTTGCGCATAGAATTGAATAATCGAGTTGAGACCCATTAGTTTTTCCTATTTTGAACATATACAATGCCCGTGCCAAATTTTAAGATTCTATGTGAGAAAATTGGATTCAGTACGTAAAATTTGGACGCTAATTCTTTTGCGCATAGAATTGAATAATCGAGTTGGGACCCATTAGCTTTTCCTATTTATGACATAATCAATGCTCGAGCCAAATTTCAAGTTTCTATGTGAGAAAATTGGATTCCGTACGTAAAATTTGGAGGCTAATTCTTTTGCACATAGAGTTGAAAAATCGAGTTGGGACCCATTAGCTTTTCCTATTTATGACATAATCAATGCTCGTGCCAAATTTCAAGTTTCTATGTGATAAAATTGGATTCCGTACGTAAAATTTGGAGGCTAATTCTTTTGCACATAGAATTGAATAATCGAGTTGGGACCCATTAGCTTTTCCTATTTATGACATAATCAATGCTCGTGCCTAATTTCAAGTTTCTATGTGAGAAAATTGGATTCCGTACGTAAAATTTGGAGGCTAATTCTTTTGCACATAGAATTGAATAATCGAGTTGGACCCATTAGTTTTTCCTATTTAGAACATATTCAATGCCTGTGCCAAATTTTAAGTTTCTATGTGAGAAAATTGGATTGTGTACGTAAAATTTGGACGCTAATTCTTTTGCGCATAGAATTGAATAATCGAGTTGGGACCCATTAGCTTTTCCTATTTATGACATATTCAATGCTCGTGCCAAATTTCACGTTTCTATGACACTGGAAAGTGAGAAAAATACATTCCGTACGGAAAATTTTGACGCTAATTCTTTTGCGCATAGAATTGAATAATCGAGTTGAGACCCATTAGTTTTTCCTATTTTGAACATAAACAATGCCCGTGCCAAATTTTAAGTTTCTATGTGAGAAAATTGGATTCTGTACGTAAAATTTGGACGCTAATTCTTTTGCGCATAGAATTGAATAATCGAGTTGGGACCCTTTAGCTTTTCCTATTTATGACATAATCAATGCTCGTGCCAAATTTCAAGTTTCTATGTGAGAAAATTGGATTCCGTACGTAAAATTTGGAGGCTAATTCTTTTGCACATAGAGTTGAAAAATCGAGTTGGGACCCATTAGCTTTTCCTATTTATGACATAATCAATGCTCGTGCCAAATTTCAAGTTTCTATGTGAGAAAATTGGATTCCGTACGTAAAATTTGGAGGCTAATTCTTTTGCACATAGAGTTGAAAAATCGAGTTGGGACCCATTAGCTTTTCCTATTTATGACTTAATCAATGCTCGTGCCAAATTTTAAGTTTCTATGTGAGAAAATTACATTCCATATGTAAAACTTGGACGCTAATTCTTTTGTGCCTAGAATTAAATATCAGAGTTGGGACCCTTTAGCTTTTCCTATTTATGACATAATCAATGCCCGTGCCAAATTTCAAGTTTCTATGTGAGAAAATTGGATTCCGTACATAAAATTTGGAGGCTAATTCCTTTGCACAAAGAATTGAATAATCTAGTTAGGACCCATTAGCTTTTCCTATTTATGACATAATCAATGCCCGTGCCAAATTTCAAGTTTCTATGTGAGAAAATTGGATTCCGTACGTAAAATTTGGAGGCTAATTCTTTTGCACATAGAGTTGAAAAATCGAGTTGGGACCCATTAGCTTTTCCTATTTATGACATAATCAATGCTCGTGCCAAATTTCAAGTTTCTATGTGAGAAAATTGGATTCCGTACGTAAAATTTGGAGGCTAATTCTTTTGCACATAGAGTTGAAAAATCGAGTTGGGACCCATTAGCTTTTCCTATTTATGACATAATCAATGCTCGTGCCAAATTTCAAGTTTCTATGTGAGAAAATTGGATTCCGTACATAAAATTTGGAGGCTAATTCTTTTTCACATAGAATTGAATAATCGAGTTGGACCCATTAGCTTTTCCTATTTATGACATAATCAATGCTCGTGCCAAATTTCAAGTTTCTATGTGAGAAAATTGGATTCCGTACGTAAAATTTGGAGGCTAATTCTTTTGCACATAGAGTTGAAAAATCGAGTTGGGACCCATTAGCTTTTCCTATTTATGACATAATCAATGCTCGTGCCAAATTTCAAGTTTCTATGTGAGAAAATTGGATTCCGTACATAAAATTTGGAGGCTAATTCTTTTTCACATAGAATTGAATAATCGAGTTGGACCCATTAGCTTTTCCTATTAATGACATAATCAATGCTCGTGCCAAATTTCACGTTTCTATGACACTGGAAAGTGAGAAAAATACATTCCGTACGTTAAATTTTGACGCTAATTCTTTTGCGCATAGAATTGAATAATCGAGTTGGGACTCATTAGTTTTTCCTATTTAGAACATATTCAATGCCCGTGCCAAATTTTACGTTTCTATGTGAGAAAATTGGATTGTGTACGTAAAATTTGGACGCTAATTCTTTTGCGCATAGAATTGAACAATCGAGTTGGGACCCATTAGCTTTTCCTATTTATGACATAATCAATGCTCGTGCCAAATTTCAAGTTTCTATGTGAGAAAATTGGATTCCACACGTAAAATTTGGAGGCCAATTCTTTTGCACATAGAATTGAATAATCGAGTTGGGACCCATTAGCTTTTCCTATTCATGACATAATCAATGCTCGTGCCAAATTTCAAGTTTCTATGTGAGAAAATTATATTCCGTACGTAAAATGTGAAGGCTAATTCTTTTGCACATAGAATTGAATAATCGAGTTAGGACCCATTAGCTTTTCTTATTTATGACATAATCAATGCCCGTGCCAAATTTCACGTTTCTATGTGAGAAAATTACATTCCGTACGTAACATTTGGACGCTAATTCTTTTGCGCATAGAATTAAATAACGGAGTTGGGATCCATTAGCTTTTCCTATTTATGACAGAAACATGAAATTTGGCACGAGCATTGATTATATGTGAGAAAATTGGATTCCGTACGTAAAATTTGGATGCTAATTCTTTTGCACATAGAATTGAATAATCGAGTTGGGACCCATTAGCTTTTCCTATTTATGACATAATCAATGCTCGTGCCAAATTTCACGTTTCTATGACACTGGAAAGTGAGAAAAATACATTCCATACGTATAATTTTGACGCTAATTCTTTTGCACATAGAATTGAATAATCGAGTTAGGACCCATTAGCTTTTCCTATTTATGACATAATCAATGCTCGTGCCAAATTTCACGTTTCTATGACACTGGAAAGTGAGAAAAATACATTCCGTACGTAACATTTGGACGCTAATTCTTTTGCGCATAGAATTAAATAACGGAGTTGGGATCCATTAGCTTTTCCTATTTATGACATAATCAATGCTCGTGCCAAATTTCATGTTTCTATGTGAGAAAATTGGATTCCGTACATAAAATTTGGATGCTAATTCTTTTGCACATAGAATTGAATAATCGAGTTGGACCCATTAGCTTTTCCTATTTATGACATAATCAATGCTCGTGCCAAATTTCACGTTTCTATGACACTGGAAAGTGAGAAAAATACATTCCGTACGTTAAATTTTGACGCTAATTCTTTTGCGCATAGAATTGAATAATCGAGTTGGGACCCATTAGTTTTTCCTATTTAGAACATATTCAATGCCCGTGCCAAATTTTACGTTTCTATGTGAGAAAATTGGATTGTGTACGTAAAATTTGGACGCTAATTCTTTTGCGCATAGAATTGAATAATCGAGTTGGGACCCATTAGCTTTTCCTATTTATGACAATCAATGCTCGTGCCAAATTTCAAGTTTCTATGTGAGAAAATTGGATTCCACACGTAAAATTTGGAGGCTAATTCTTTTGCACATAGAATTGAATAATCGAGTTGGGACCCATTAGCTTTTCCTATTCATGACATAATCAATGCTCGTGCCAAATTTCAAGTTTCTATGTGAGAAAATTGGATTCCGTACGTAAAATTTGAAGGCTAATTCTTTTGCACATAGAATTGAATAATCGAGTTAGGACCCATTAGCTTTTCTTATTTATGACATAATCAATGCCCGTGCCAAATTTCACGTTTCTATGTGAGAAAATTACATTCCGTACGTAACATTTGGACGCTAATTCTTTTGCGCATAGAATTAAATAACGGAGTTGGGATCCATTAGCTTTTCCTATTTATGACATAATCAATGCTCGTGCCAAATTTCATGTTTCTATGTGAGAAAATTGGATTCCGTACGTAAAATTTGGATGCTAATTCTTTTGCACATAGAATTGAATAATCGAGTTGGGACCCATTAGCTTTTCCTATATATGACATAATCAATGCTCGTGCCAAATTTCACGTTTCTATGACACTGGAAAGTGAGAAAAATACATTCCATACGTATAATTTTGACGCTAATTCTTTTGCACATAGAATTGAATAATCGAGTAAGAACCCATTAGCTTTTCCTATTTATGACATAATCAATGCTCGTGCCAAATTTTACGTTTCTATGACACTGGAAAGTGAGAAAAATACATTCCGTACGCAAAATTTTGACGCTAATTCTTTTGCGCATAGAATTGAATAATCGAGTTGAGACCCATTAGTTTTTCCTATTTTGAACATATACAATGCCCGTGCCAAATTTTAAGTTTCTATGTGAGAAAATTGGATTCTGTACATAAAATTTGGACGCTAATTCTTTTGCGCATAGAATTGAATAATCGAGTTGGGACCCATTAGCTTTTCCTATTTATGACATAATCAATGCTCGTGCCAAATTTCAAGTTTCTATGTGAGAAAATTGGATTCCGTACGTAAAATTTGGAGGCTAATTCTTTTGCACATAGAATTGAATAATCGAGTTGGGACCCATTAGTTTTTCCTTTTTAGAACATATTCAATGCCTGTGCCAAATTTTAAGTTTCTATGTGAGAAAATTGGATTGTGTACGTAAAATTTGGACGCTAATTCTTTTGCACATAGAATTGAATAATCGAGTTGGGACCCATTAGCTTTTCCTATTTATGACATAATCAATGCTTGTGCCAAATTTCACGTTTCTATGACACTGGAAAGTGAGAAAAATACATTCCGTACGGAAAATTTTGACGCTAATTCTTTTGCGCATAGAATTGAATAATCGAGTTGAGACCCATTAGTTTTTCCTATTTTGAACATAAACAATGCCCGTGCCAAATTTTAAGTTTCTATGTGAGAAAATTGGATTCTGTACGTAAAATTTGGACGCTAATTCTTTTGCGCATAGAATTGAATAATCGAGTTGGGACCCTTTAGCTTTTCCTATTTATGACATAATCAATGCTCGTGCCAAATTTCAAGTTTCTATGTGAGAAAATTGGATTCCGTACGTAAAATTTGGAGGCTAATTCTTTTGCACATAGTGGTGAAAAATCGAGTTGGGACCCATTAGCTTTTCCTATTTATGACATAATCAATGCTCGTGCCAAATTTTAAGTTTCTATGTGAGAAAATTACATTCCATATGTAAAACTTGGACGCTAATTCTTTTGTGCCTAGAATTAAATATCAGAGTTGGGACCCTTTAGCTTTTCCTATTTATGACATAATCAATGCCCGTGCCAAATTTCAAGTTTCTATGTGAGAAAATTGGATTCCGTACATAAAATTTGGAAGCTAATTCTTTAGTCCCTAGAATTAAATAACGGAGTTGGGACCCATTAGCTTTTCCTATTTATGACATAATCAATGCCCGTGCCAAATTTCAAGTTTCTATGTGAGAAAATTGGATTCTGTATGTAAAATTTAGACGCTATTTCTTTTGCACATAGAATTGAATAATCTAGTTAGGACCCATTAGCTTTTCCTATTTATGACATAATCAATGCCCGTGCCAAATTTTAAGTTTCTATGTGAGAAAATTAAATTCCATACATAAAACTTGGACGCTAATTCTTTTGTGCCTAGAATTAAATAACGGAGTTGGGACCCTTTAGCTTTTCCTATTTATGACATAATCAATGCCCGTGCCAAATTTCAAGTTTCTATGTGAGAAAATTGGATTCCGTACATAAAATTTGGAGGCTAATTCTTTTGCACATAGAGTTGAAAAATCGAGTTGGGACCCATTAGCTTTTCCTATTTATGACATAATCAATGCTCGTGCCAAATTTCAAGTTTCTATGTGAGAAAATTGGATTCCGTACGTAAAATTTGGAGGCTAATTCTTTTGCACATAGAGTTGAAAAATCGAGTTGGGACCCATTAGCTTTTCCTATTTATGACATAATCAATGCTCGTGCCAAATTTCAAGTTTCTATGTGAGAAAATTGGATTCCGTACATAAAATTTGGAGGCTAATTCTTTTGCACATAGAATTGAATAATCGAGTTGGACCCATTAGCTTTTCCTATTTATGACATAATCAATGCTCGTGCCAAATTTCACGTTTCTATGACACTGGAAAGTGAGAAAAATACATTCCATACGTATAATTTTGACGCTAATTCTTTTGCACATAGAATTGAATAATCGAGTTAGGACCCATTAGCTTTTCCTATTTATGACATAATCAATGCTCGTTCAAAATTTCACATTTCTATGACACTGGAAAGTGAGAAAAATACATTCCGTACATAACATTTGGACGCTAATTCTTTTGCGCATAGAATTAAATAACGGAGTTGGGATCCATTAGTTTTTCCTATTTATGACAGAAACATGAAATTTGGCACGAGCATTGATTATATGTGAGAAAATTGGATTCCGTACGTAAAATTTGGATGCTAATTCTTTTGCACATAGAATTGAATTATCGAGTTGGACCCATTAGCTTTTCCTATTTATGACATAATCAATGCTCGTGCCAAATTTCACGTTTCTATGACACTGGAAAGTGAGAAAAATACATTCCGTACGTTAAATTTTGACGCTAATTCTTTTGCGCATAGAATTGAATAATCGAGTTGGGACCCATTAGTTTTTCCTATTTAGAACATATTCAATGCCCGTGCCAAATTTTACGTTTCTATGTGAGAAAATTGGATTGTGTACGTAAAATTTGGACGCTAATTCTTTTGCGCATAGAATTGAATAATCGAGTTGGGACCCATTAGCTTTTCCTATTTATGACATAATCAATGCTCGTGCCAAATTTCAAGTTTCTATGTGAGAAAATTGGATTCCACACGTAAAATTTGGAGGCTAATTCTTTTGCACGTAGAATTGAATAATCGAGTTGGGACCCATTAGCTTTTCCTATTCATGACATAATCAATGCTCGTGCCAAATTTCAAGTTTCTATGTGAGAAAATTGGATTCCGAACGTAAAATTTGAAGGCTAATTCTTTTGCACATAGAATTGAATAATCGAGTTAGGACCCATTAGCTTTTCTTATTTATGACATAATCAATGCCCGTGCCAAATTTCACGTTTCTATGTGAGAAAATTACATTCCGTACGTAACATTTGGACGCTAATTCTTTTGCGCATAGAAATAAATAATGGAGTTGGGATCCATTAGCTTTTCCTATTTATGACATAATCAATGCTCGTGCCAAATTTCACGTTTCTATGACACTGGAAAGTGAGAAAAATACATTCCGTACGGAAAATTTTGACGCTAATTCTTTTGCGCATAGAATTGAATAATCGAGTTGAGACCCATTAGTTTTTCCTATTTTGAACATAAACAATGCCCGTGCCAAATTTTAAGTTTCTATGTGAGAAAATTGGATTCTGTACGTAAAATTTGGACGCTAATTCTTTTGCGCATAGAATTGAATAATCGAGTTGGGACCCTTTAGCTTTTCCTATTTATGACATAATCAATGCTCGTGCCAAATTTCAAGTTTCTATGTGAGAAAATTGGATTCCGTACGTAAAATTTGGAGGCTAATTCTTTTGCACATAGAGTTGAAAAATCGAGTTGGGACCCATTAGCTTTTCCTATTTATGACATAATCAATGCTCGTGCCAAATTTCAAGTTTCTATGTGAGAAAATTGGATTCCGTACGTAAAATTTGGAGGCTAATTCTTTTGCACATAGAGTTGAAAAATCGAGTTGGGACCCATTAGCTTTTCCTATTTATGACTTAATCAATGCTCGTGCCAAATTTCAAGTTTCTATGTGAGAAAATTACATTCCATATGTAAAACTTGGACGCTAATTCTTTTGTGCCTAGAATTAAATATCAGAGTTGGGACCCTTTAGCTTTTCCTATTTATGACATAATCAATGCCCGTGCCAAATTTCAAGTTTCTATGTGAGAAAATTGGATTCCGTACATAAAATTTGGAGGCTAATTCCTTTGCACAAAGAATTGAAAAATCGAGTTGGGACCCATTAGCTTTTCCTATTTATGACATAATCAATGCCCATGCCGAATTTTAAGTTTCTATGTGAGATAATTACATTCCGTACATAAAACTTGGACGCTAATTCTTTTGTGCCTAGAATTAAATATCAGAGTTGGGACCCTTTAGCTTTTCCTATTTATGACATAATCAATGCCCGTGCCAAATTTCAAGTTTCTATGTGAGAAAATTGGATTCCGTACATAAAATTTAGAGGCTAATTCCTTCGCACAAAGAATTGAAAAATCGAGTTGGGACCCATTAGCTTTTCCTATTTATGACATAATCAATGCCCATGCCAAATTTTAAGTTTCTATGTGAGATAATTACATTCCGTACATAAAACTTGGACGCTAATTCTTTAGTGCCTAGAATTAAATAACGGAGTTGGGACCCATTAGCTTTTCCTATTTATGACATAATCAATGCCCGTGCCAAATTTCAAGTTTCAATGTGAGAAAATTGGATTCTGTATGTAAAATTTAGACGCTATTTTCTTTTGCACATAGAATTGAATAATCTAGTTAGGACCCATTAGCTTTTCCTATTTATGACATAATCAATGCCCGTGCCAAATTTTAAGTTTCTATGTGAGAAAATTACATTCCATACATAAAACTTGGACGCTGATTCTTTTGTGCCTAGAATTAAAAAGCGGAGTTGGGACTCTTTAGCTTTTCCTATTTATGACATAATCAATGCCCGTGCCAAATTTCAAGTTTCTATGTGAGAAAATTGGATTCCATACATAAAATTTGGAGACTAATTCTTTTGCACATAGAGTTGAAAAATCGAGTTGGGACCCATTAGCTTTTCCTATTTATGACATAATCAATGCTCGTGCAAAATTTCAAGTTTCTATGTGAGAAAATTGGATTCCGTACGTAAAATTTGGAGGCTAATTCTTTTGCACATAGAGTTGAAAAATCGAGTTGGGACCCATTAGCTTTTCCTATTTATGACATAATCAATGCCCGTGCCAAATTTCAAGTTTCTATGTGAGAAAATTGGATTCCGTACATAAAATTTGGAGGCTAATTCTTTTGCACATAGAGTTGAAAAATCGAGTTGGGACCCATTAGCTTTTCCTATTTATGACATAATCAATGCTCGTGCCAAATTTCAAGTTTCTATGTGAGAAAATTGGATTCCGTACGTAAAATTTGGAGGCTAATTCTTTTGCACATAGAGTTGAAAAATCGAGTTGGGACCCATTAGCTTTTCCTATTTATGACATAATCAATGCTCGTGCCAAATTTCAAGTTTCTATGTGAGAAAATTGGATTCCGTACATAAAATTTGGAAGCTAATTCTTTTGCACATAGAATTGAATAATCGAGTTGGACCCATTAGCTTTTCCTATTTATGACATAATCAATGCTCGTGCCAAATTTCACGTTTCTATGACATTGGAAAGTGAGAAAAATACATTCCGTACGTTAAATATTGACGCTAATTCTTTTGCGCATAGAATTGAATAATCGAGTTGGGACCCATTAGTTTGTCCTATTTAGAACATATTCAATGCCCGTGCCAAATTTTACGTTTCTATGTGAGAAAATTGGATTGTGTACGTAAAATTTGGACGCTAATTCTTTTGCGCATAGAATTGAATAATCGAGTTGGGACCCATTAGCTTTTCCTATTTATGACATAATCAATGCTCGTGCCAAATTTCAAGTTTCTATGTGAGAAAATTGGATTCCACACGTAAAATTTGGAGGCTAATTCTTTTGCACGTAGAATTGAATAATCGAGTTGGGACCCATTAGCTTTTCCTATTCATGACATAATCAATGCTCGTGCCAAATTTCAAGTTTCTATGTGAGAAAATTGGATTCCGAACGTAAAATTTGAAGGCTAATTCTTTTGCACATAGAATTGAATAATCGAGTTAGGACCCATTAGCTTTTCTTATTTATGACATAATCAATGCCCGTGCCAAATTTCACGTTTCTATGTGAGAAAATTACATTCCGTACGTAACATTTGGACGCTAATTCTTTTGCGCATAGAATTAAATAACGGAGTTGGGATCCATTAGCTTTTCCTATTTATGACATAATCAATGCTCGTGCCAAATTTCATGTTTCTATGTGAGAAAATTGGATTCCGTACGTAAAATTTGGATGCTAATTCTTTTGCACATAGAATTGAATAATCGAGTTGGGACCCATTAGCTTTTCCTATTTATGACATAATCAATGCTCGTGCCAAATTTCACGTTTCTATGACACTGGAAAGTGAGAAAAATACATTCCATACGTATAATTTTGACGCTAATTCTTTTGCACATAGAATTGAATAATCGAGTTAGGACCCATTAGCTTGTCCTATTTATGACATAATCAATGCTCGTGCCAAATTTCACGTTTCTATGACACTGGAAAGTGAGAAAAATACTTTCCGTACGGAAAATTTTGACGCTAATTCTTTTGCGCATAGAATTGAATAATCGAGTTGGGACCCATTAGCTTTTCCTATTTATGACATAATCAATGCTCGAGCCAAATTTCAAGTTTCTATGTGAGAAAATTGGATTCCGTACGTAAAATTTGGAGGCTAATTCTTTTGCACATAGAGTTGAAAAATCGAGTTGGGACCCATTAGCTTTTCCTATTTATGACATAATCAATGCTCGTGCCAAATTTCAAGTTTCTATGTGAGAAAATTGGATTCCGTACGTAAAATTTGGAGGCTAACTCTTTTGCACATAGAATTGAATAATCGAGTTGGGACCCATTAGCTTTTCCTATTTATGACATAATCAATGCTCGTGCCAAATTTCAAGTTTCTATGTGAGAAAATTGGATTCCGTACATAAAATTTGGAGGCTAATTCTTTTGCACAAAGAATTGAAAAATCGAGTTGGGACCCATTAGCTTTTCCTATTTATGACATAATCAATGCCCATGCCAAATTTTAAGTTTCTATGTGAGATAATTACATTCCGTACATAAAACTTGGACGCTAATTCTTTAGTGCCTAGAATTAAATAACGGAGTTGGGACCCATTAGCTTTTCCTATTTATGACATAATCAATGCCCGTGCCAAATTTCAAGTTTCAATGTGAGAAAATTGGATTCTGTATGTAAAATTTAGACGCTATTTCTTTTGCACATAGAATTGAATAATCTAGTTAGGACCCATTAGCTTTTCCTATTTATGACATAATCAATGCCCGTGCCAAATTTTAAGTTTCTATGTGAGAAAATTACATTCCATACATAAAACTTGGACGCTAATTCTTTTGTGCCTAGAATTAAATAACGGAGTTGGGACTCTTTAGCTTTTCCTATTTATGACATAATCAATGCTCGTGCCAAATTTCAAGTTTCTATGTGAGAAAATTGGATTCCGTACATAAAATTTGGAGGCTAATTCTTTTGCACATAGAGTTGAAAAATCGAGTTGGGACCCATTAGCTTTTCCTATTTATGACATAATCAATGCTCGTGCCAAATTTCAAGTTTCTATGTGAGAAAATTGGATTCCGTACGTAAAATTTGGAGGCTAATTCTTTTGCACATAGAATTGAATAATCGAGTTGGACCCATTAGCTTTTCCTATTTATGACATAATCAATGCCCGTGCCAAATTTCAAGTTTCTATGTGAGAAAATTGGATTCCGTACATAAAATTTGGAGGCTAATTCTTTTGCACATAGAATTGAAAAATCGAGTTGGGACCCATTAGCTTTTCCTATTTATGACATAATCAATGCCCATGCCAAATTTTAAGTTTCTATGTGAGAAAATTACATTCCGTACGTAAAACTTGGACGCTAATTCTTTAGTGCCTAGAATTAAATAACGGAGTTGGGACCCATTAGCTTTTCCTATTTATGACATAATCAATGCCCGTGCCAAATTTCAAGTTTCTATGTGAGAAAATTGGATTCCGTACGTAAAATTTGGAGGCTATTTCTTTTGCACATAGAGTTGAAAAATCGAGTTGGGACCCATTAGCTTTTCCTATTTATGACATAATCAATGCTCTTGCCAAATTTCAAGTTTCTATGTGAGAAAATTGGATTCCGTACGTAAAATTTGGAGGCTAATTCTTTTGCACATAGAATTGAATAATCGAGTTGGGACCCATTAGCTTTTCCTATTTATGACATAATCAATGCTCGTGCGAAATTTCAAGTTTCTATGTGAGAAAATTGGATTCCGTACGTAAAATTTGGATGCTAATTCTTTTGCACATAGAATTGAATAATCGAGTTGGGACCCATTAGCTTGTCCTATTTATGACATAATCAATGCTCGTGCCAAATTTCACGTTTCTATGACACTGGAAAGTGAGAAAAATACATTCCGTACGTTAAATTTTGATGCTAATTCTTTTGCGCATAGAATTGAATAATCGAGTTGGGACCCATTAGCTTTTCCTATTTATGACATAATCAATGCTCGTGCCAAATTTCAAGTTTCTATGTGAGAAAATTGGATTCCGTACGTAAAATTTGGAGGCTAATTCTTTTGCACATAGAATTGAATAATCGAGTTGGGACCCATTAGCTTTTCCTATTTATGACATAATCAATGCTCGTGCCAAATTTCAAGTTTCTACGTGAGAAAATTGGATTCCGTACGTAAAATTTGAAGGCTAATTCTTTTGCACATAGAATTGAATAATCAAGTTAGGACCCATTAGCTTTTCTTATTTATGACATAATCAATGCCCGTGCCAAATTTTAAGTTACTATGTAAGAAAATTACATTCCGTACGTAACATTTGGACGCTAATTCTTTTGCGCATAGAATTAAATAACGGAGTTGGGACCCATTAGCTTTTCCTATTTATGACATAATCAATGCCCGTGCCAAATTTCAAGTTTCTATGTGAGAAAATTGGATTCCGTACATAAAATTTGGAGGCTAATTCTTTTGCACATAGAATTGAAAAATCGAGTTGGGACCCATTAGCTTTTCCTATTTATGACATAATCAATGCCCGTGCCAAATTTTACGTTTCTATGTGAGAAAATTACATTCCGTACGTAAAACTTGGACGCTAATTCTTTAGTGCCTAGAATTAAATAACGGAGTTGGGACCCATTAGCTTTTCATATTTATGACATAATCAATGCTCGTGCCAAATTTCAAGTTTCTATGTGAGAAAATTGGATTCCGTACGTAAAATTTGGAGGCTAATTCTTTTGCACATAGAATTGAATAATCGAGTTGGGACGCATTAGCTTTTCCTATTTATGACATAATCAATGCTCGTGCCAAAAATTTCACGTTTCTATGACACTGGAAAGTGAGAAAAATACATTCCGTACGGAAAATTTTGACGCTCATTCTTTTGCGCATAGAATTGAATAATCGAGTTGAGACCCATTAGTTTTTCCTATTTTGAACATATACAATGCCCGTGCCAAATTTTAAATTTCTATGTGAGAAAATTGGATTCCGTACGTAAAATTTGGAGGCTAATTCTTTGCACATAGAGTTGAAAAATCGAGTTGGGACCCATTAGCTTTTCCTATTTATGACATAATCAATGCTCGTGCCAAATTTCAAGTTTCTATGTGAGAAAATTGGATTCCGTACGTAAAATTTGGAGGCTAATCCTTTTGCACATAGAGTTGAAAAATCGAGTTGGGACCCATTAGCTTTTCCTATTTATGACATAATCAATGCTCGTGCCAAATTTTAAGTTTCTATGTGAGAAAATTACATTCCATACGTAAAACTTGGACGCTAATTCTTTTGTGCCTAGAATTAAATATCAGAGTTGGGACCCTTTAGCTTTTCCTATTTATGACATAATCAATGCCCGTGCCAAATTTCAAGTTTCTATGTGAGAAAATTCGATTCCGTACGTAAAATTTGGAGACTAATTCTTTTGCACATAGAGTTGAAAAATCGAGTTGGGACCCATTAGCTTTTCCTATTTATGACATAATCAATGCTCTTGCCAAATTTCAAGTTTCTATGTGAGAAAATTGGATTCCGTACGTAAAATTTGGAGGCTAATTCTTTTGCACATAGAATTGAATAATCGAGTTGGGACGCATTAGCTTTTCCTATTTATGACATAATCAATGCTCGTGCCAAAAATTTCACGTTTCTATGACACTGGAAAGTGAGAAAAATACATTCCATACGTAAAATTTTGACGCTAATTCTTTTGCACATAGAATTGAATAATCGAGTTAGGCCCCATTAGCTTTTCCTATTTGTGACATAATCAATGCTCGTGCCAAATTTCACGTTTCTATGACACTGGAAAGTGAGAAAAATACATTCCGTACGGAAAATTTTGACGCTCATTCTTTTGCGCATAGAATTGAATAATCGAGTTGAGACCCATTAGTTTTTCCTATTTTGAACATATACAATGCCCGTGCCAAATTTTAAGTTTCTATGTGAGAAAATTGGATTCTATACGTAAAATTTGGATGCTAATTCTTTTGCGCATAGAATTGAATAATCGAGTTGGGACCCATTAGCTTTTCCTATTTATGACATAATCAATGCTCGTGCCAAATTTCAAGTTTCTATGTGAGAAAATTGGATTCCGTACGTAAAATTTGGAGGCTAATTCTTTTGCACATAGAATTGAATAATCAAGTTGGACCCATTAGCTTTTCCTATTTATGACATAATCAATGCTCGTGCCAAATTTCACGTTTCTATGACACTGGAAAGTGAGAAAAATACATTCCGTACGTAAAAGTTTGATGCTAATTCTTTTGCGCATAGAATTGAATAATCGAGTTGTGACCCATTCGTTTTTCCTATTTAGAACATATTCAATGCCTGTGCCAAATTTTAAGTTTCTATGTGAGAAAATTGGATTGTGTACATAAAATTTGGATGCTAATTCTTTTGCGCATAGAATTGAATAATCGAGTTGGGACCCATTAGCTTTTCCTATTTATGACATAATCAATGCTCGTGCCAAATTTCACGTTTCTATGACACTGGAAAGTGAGAAAAATACATTCCGTACGGAAAATTTTGACGCTAATTCTTTTGCGCATAGAATTGAATAATCGAGTTGAGACCCATTAGTTTTTCCTATTTTGAACATATACAATGCACGTGCCAAATTTTAAGTTTCTATGTGAGAAAATTACATTCCATACGTAAAACTTGGACGCTAATTCTTTTGTGCCTAGAATTAAATATCAGAGTTGGGACCCTTTAGCTTTTCCTATTTATGACATAATCAATGCCCGTGCCAAATTTCAAGTTTCTATGTGAGAAAATTGGATTCCGTACATAAAATTTCGAGGCTAATTCTTTTGCACATAGAATTGAAAAATCGAGTTGGGACCCATTAGCTTTTCCTATTTATGACATAATCAATGCCCATGCCAAATTTTAAGTTTCTATGTGAGAAAATTACATTCCGTACGTAAAACTTGGACGCTAATTCTTTAGTGCCTAGAATTAAATAACGGAGTTGGGACCCATTAGCTTTTCCTATTTATGACATAATCAATGCCCGTGCCAAATTTCAAGTTTCTATGTGAGAAAATTGGATTCCGTACGTAAAATTTGGAGGCTAATTCTTTTGCACATAGAATTGAATAATCGAGTTGGGACCCATTAGCTTTTCCTATTTATGACATAATCAATGCTCGTGCGAAATTTCACGTTTCTATGACACTGGAAAGTGAGAAAAATACATTCCATACGTAAAATTTTGACGCTAATTCTTTTGCACATAGAATTGAATAATCGATTTAGGACCCATTAGCTTTTCCTATTTATGACATAATCGATGCTCGTGCCAAATTTCACGTTTCTATGACACTGGAAAGTGGGAAAAATACATTCCGTACGTTAAATTTTGACGCTAATTCTTTTGCGCATAGAATTGAATAATCGAGTTGGGACCCATTAGTTTTTCCTATCTAGAACATATTCAATGCCCGTGCCAAATTTTAAGTTTCTATGTGAGAAAATTACATTCCATACGTAAAACTTGGACGCTAATTCTTTTGTGCCTAGAATTAAATATCAGAGTTGGGACCCTTTAGCTTTTCCTATTAATACATAATCAATGCCCGTGCCAAATTTCTAGTTTCTATGTGAGAAAATTGGATTCCGTACATAAAATTTGGAGGCTAATTCTTTTGCACATAGAATTGAAAAATCGAGTTGGGACCCATTAGCTTTTCCTATTTATGACAATCAATGCCCGTGCCAAATTTTAAGTTTCTATGTGAGAAAATTACATTCCGTACGTAACATTTGGACGCTAATTCTTTTGCGCATAGAATTAAATAACGGAGTTGGGACCCATTAGCTTTTCCTATTTATGACATAATCAATGCCCGTGCCAAATTTCAAGTTTCTATGTGAGAAAATTGGATTCCGTACATAAAATTTGGAGGCTAATTCTTTTGCACATAGAATTGAAAAATCGAGTTGGGACCCATTAGCTTTTCCTATTTATGACATAATCAATGCTCTTGCCAAATTTCAAGTTTCTATGTGAGAAAATTGGATTCCGTACGTAAAATTTGGAGGCTAATTCTTTTGCACATAGAATTGAATAATCGAGTTGGGACCCATTAGCTTTTCCTATTTATGACATAATCAATGCTCGTGCGAAATTTCACGTTTCTATGACACTGGAAAGTGAGAAAAATACATTCCATACGTAAAATTTTGATGCTAATTCTTTTGCACATAGAATTGAATAATCGATTTAGGACCCATTAGCTTTTCCTATTTATGACATAATCGATGCTCGTGCCAAATTTCACGTTTCTATGACACTGGAAAGTGGGAAAAATACATTCCGTACGGAAAATTTTGACGCTAATTCTTTTGCGCATAGAATTGAATAATCGAGTTGAGACCCATTAGTTTTTCCTATTTTGAACATTTACAATGCCCGTGCCAAATTTTAAGTTTCAATGTGAGAAAATTGGATTCTGTACGTAAAATTTGGACGCTAATTCTTTTGCGCATAGAACTGAATAATCGAGTTGGGACCCATTAGCTTTTCCTATTTATGACATATTCAAAGCTCGTGCCAAATTTCAAGTTTCTATGTGAGAAAATTGGATTCCGTACGTAAAATTTGGAGGCTAATTCTTTCGCACATAGAATTGAATAATCGAGTTGGGACCCATTAGCTTTTCCTATTTATGACATAATCAATGCTCGTGCCAAATTTCAAGTTTCTATGTGAGAAAATTGGATTCCGTACATAATATTTGGAGGCTAATTCTTTTGCACATAGAATTGAATAATCGAGTTGGACCCATTAGCTTTTTCTATTTATAACATAATCAATGCTCGTGCTAAATTTCACGTTTCTATGACACTGGAAAGTGAGAAAAATACATTCCGTACGTTAAATTTTGACGCTAATACTTTTGCGCATAGAATTGAATAATCGAGTTGGGACCCATTAGTTTTTCCTATTTAGAACATATTCAATGCCCGTGCCAAATTTTACGTTTCTATGTGAGAAAATTGGATTGTGTACGTAAAATTTGGACGCTAATTCTTTTGCGCATAGAATTGAAAAATCGAGTTGGGACCCATTAGCTTTTCCTATTTATGACATAATCAATGCTCGTGCCAAATTTCAAGTTTCTATGACACTGGAAAGTGAGAAAAATACATTCCGTACGGAAAATTTTGACGCTAATTCTTTTGCGCATAGAATTGAATAATCGAGTTGAGACCCATTAGTTTTTCCTATTTTGAACATATACAATGCCCGTGCCAAATTTTACGTTTCTATGTGAGAAAATTGGATTCTGTACGTAAAATTTGGACGCTAATTCTTTTGCGCATAGAATTGAATAATCGAGTTGGGACCCATTAGCTTTTCCTATTTATGACATAATCAATGCTCGTGCCAAATTTCAAGTTTCTATGTGAGAAAATTGGATTCCGTACGTAAAATTTGGAGGCTAATTCTTTTGCACATAGAGTTGAAAAATCGATTTGGGACCCATTAGCTTTTCCTATTTATGACATAATCAATGCTCGTGCCAAATTTCAAGTTTCTATGTGAGAAAATTGGATTCCGTACGTAAAATTTGGATGCTAATTCTTTTGCACATAGAATTGAATAATCGAGTTGGGACCCATTAGCTTGTCCTATTTATGACATAATCAATGCTCGTGCCAAATTTCACGTTTCTTTGACACTGGAAAGTGAGAAAAATACATTCCGTACGTTAAATTTTGATGCTAATTCTTTTGCGCATAGAATTGAATAATCGAGTTGGGACCCATTAGCTTTTCCTATTTATGACATAATCAATGCTCGTGCCAAATTTCAAGTTTCTATGTGAGAAAATTGGATTCCGTACGTAAAATTTGGAGGCTAATTCTTTTGCACATAGAATTGAATAATCGAGTTGGGACCCATTAGCTTTTCCTATTTATGACATAATCAATGCTCGTGCCAAATTTCAAGTTTCTACATGAGAAAATTGGATTCCGTACGTAAAATTTGAAGGCTAATTCTTTTGCACATAGAATTGAATAATCAAGTTAGGACCCATTAGCTTTTCTTATTTATGACATAATCAATGCCCGTGCCAAATTTTAAGTTTCTATGTGAGAAAATTACATTCCGTACGTAACATTTGGACGCTAATTCTTTTGCGCATAGAATTAAATAACGGAGTTGGGACCCATTAGCTTTTCCTATTTATGACATAATCAATGCCCGTGCCAAATTTCAAGTTTCTATGTGAGAAAATTGGATTCCGTACATAAAATTTGGAGGCTAATTCTTTTGCACATAGAATTGAAAAATCGAGTTGGGACCCAGTAGCTTTTCCTATTTATGACATAATCAATGCCCGTGCCAAATTTTACGTTTCTATGTGAGAAAATTACATTCCGTACGTAAAACTTGGACGCTAATTCTTTAGTGCCTAGAATTAAATAACGGAGTTGGGACCCATTAGCTTTTCATATTTTTGACATAATCAATGCTCGTGCCAAATTTCAAGTTTCTATGTGAGAAAATTGGATTCCGTACGTAAAATTTGGAGGCTAATTCTTTTGCACATAGAATTGAATAATCGAGTTGGGACGCATTAGCTTTTCCTATTTATGACATAATCAATGCTCGTGACAAAAATTTCACGTTTCTATGACACTGGAAAGTGAGAAAAATACATTCCGTACGGAAAATTTTGACGCTCATTCTTTTGCGCATAGAATTGAATAATCGAGTTGAGACCCATTAGTTTTTCCTATTTTGAACATATACAATGCCCGTGCCAAATTTTAAGTTTCTATGTGAGAAAATTGGATTCTGTACGTAAAATTTGGACGCTAATTCTTTTGCGCATAGAATTGAATAATCGAGTTGGGACCCATTAGCTTTTCCTATTTATGACATAATCAATGCTCGTGCCAAATTTCAAGTTTCTATGTGAGAAAATTGGATTCCGTACGTAAAATTTGGAGGCTAATTCTTTGCACATAGAGTTGAAAAATCGAGTTGGGACCCATTAGCTTTTCCTATTTATGACATAATCAATGCTCGTGCCAAATTTCAAGTTTCTATGTGAGAAAATTGGATTCCGTACGTAAAATTTGGAGACTAATTCTTTTGCACATAGAGTTGAAAAATCGAGTTGGGACCCATTAGCTTTTCCTATTTATGACATAATCAATGCTCTTGCCAAATTTCAAGTTTCTATGTGAGAAAATTGGATTCCGTACGTAAAATTTGGAGGCTAATTCTTTTGCACATAGAATTGAATAATCGAGTTGGGACCCATTAGCTTTTCCTATTTATGACATAATCAATGCTCGTGCCAAATTTCACGTTTCTATGACACTGGAAAGTGAGAAAAATACATTCCATACGTAAAATTTTGACGCTAATTCTTTTGCACATAGAATTGAATAATCGATTTAGGACCCATTAGCTTTTCCTATTTATGACATAATCGATGCTCGTGCCAAATTTCACGTTTCTATGACACTGGAAAGTGGGAAAAATACATTCCGTACGGAAAATTTTGACGCTAATTCTTTTGCGCATAGAATTGAATAATCGAGTTGAGACCCATTAGTTTTTCCTATTTTGAACATATACAATGCCCGTGCCAAATTTTAAGTTTCTATGTGAGAAAATTGGATTCTGTACGTAAAATTTGGACGCTAATTCTTTTGCGCATAGAATTGAATAATCGAGTTGGGACCCATTAGCTTTTCCTATTTATGACATAATCAATGCTCGTGCCAAATTTCAAGTTTCTATGTGAGAAAATTGGATTCCGTACGTAAAATTTGGAGGCTAATTCTTTGCACATAGAGTTGAAAAATCGATTTGGGACCCATTAGCTTTTCCTATTTATGACATAATCAATGCTCGTGCCAAATTTCAAGTTTCTATGTGAGAAAATTGGATTCCGTACGTAAAATTTGAAGGCTAATTCTTTTGCACATAGAATTGAATAATCGAGTTAGGACCCATTAGCTTTTCTTATTTATGACATAATCAATGCTCGTGCCAAATTTTAAGTTTCTATGTGAGAAAATTACATTCCGTACGTAACATTTGGACGCTAATTCTTTTGCGCATAGAATTAAATAACGGAGTTGGGACCCATTAGCTTTTCCTATTTATGACATAATCAATGCTCGTGCCAAATTTCAAGTTTCTATGTGAGAAAATTGGATTCCGTACGTAAAATTTGGATGCTAATTCTTTTGCACATAGAATTGAATAATCGAGTTGGGACCCATTAGCTTGTCCTATTTATGACATAATCAATGCTCGTGCCAAATTTCACGTTTCTATGACACTGGAAAGTGAGAAAAATACATTCCGTACGTTAAATTTTGATGCTAATTCTTTTGCGCATAGAATTGAATAATCGAGTTGGGACCCATTAGCTTTTCCTATTTATGACATAATCAATGCTCGTGCCAAATTTCAAGTTTCTATGTGAGAAAATTGGATTCCGTACGTAAAATTTGGAGGCTAATTCTTTTGCACATGGAATTGAATAATCGAGTTGGGACCCATTAGCTTTTCCTATTTATGACATAATCAATGCTCGTGCCAAATTTCAAGTTTCTACGTGAGAAAATTGGATTCCGTACGTAAAATTTGAAGGCTAATTCTTTTGCACATAGAATTGAATAATCAAGTTAGGACCCATTAGCTTTTCTTATTTATGACATAATCAATGCCCGTGCCAAATTTTAAGTTTCTATGTGAGAAAATTACATTCCGTACGTAACATTTGGACGCTAATTCTTTTGCGCATAGAATTAAATAACGGAGTTGGGACCCATTAGCTTTTCCTATTTATGACATAATCAATGCCCGTGCCAAATTTCAAGTTTCTATGTGAGAAAATTGGATTCCGTACATAAAATTTGGAGGCTAATTCTTTTGCACATAGAATTGAAAAATCGAGTTGGGACCCATTAGCTTTTCCTATTTATGACATAATCAATGCCCGTGCCAAATTTTACGTTTCTATGTGAGAAAATTACATTCCGTACGTAAAACTTGGACGCTAATTCTTTAGTGCCTAGAATTAAATAACGGAGTTGGGACCCATTAGCTTTTCATATTTATGACATAATCAATGCTCGTGCCAAATTTCAAGTTTCTATGTGAGAAAATTGGATTCCGTACGTAAAATTTGGAGGCTAATTCTTTTGCACATAGAATTGAATAATCGAGTTGGGACGCATTAGCTTTTCCTATTTATGACATAATCAATGCTCGTGCCAAAAATTTCACGTTTCTATGACACTGGAAAGTGAGAAAAATACATTCCGTACGGAAAATTTTGACGCTCATTCTTTTGCGCATAGAATTGAATAATCGAGTTGAGACCCATTAGTTTTTCCTATTTTGAACATATACAATGCCCGTGCCAAATTTTAAGTTTCTATGTGAGAAAATTGGATTCCGTACGTAAAATTTGGAGGCTAATCCTTTGCACATAGAGTTGAAAAATCGAGTTGGGACCCATTAGCTTTTCCTATTTATGACATAATCAATGCTCGTGCCAAATTTCAAGTTTCTATGTGAGAAAATTGGATTCCGTACGTAAAATTTGGAGGCTAATCCTTTTGCACATAGAGTTGAAAAATCGAGTTGGGACCCATTAGCTTTTCCTATTTATGACATAATCAATGCTCGTGCCAAATTTTAAGTTTCTATGTGAGAAAATTACATTCCATACGTAAAACTTGGACGCTAATTCTTTTGTGCCTAGAATTAAATATCAGAGTTGGGACCCTTTAGCTTTTCCTATTTATGACATAATCAATGCCCGTGCCAAATTTCAAGTTTCTATGTGAGAAAATTCGATTCCGTACGTAAAATTTGGAGACTAATTCTTTTGCACATAGAGTTGAAAAATCGAGTTGGGACCCATTAGCTTTTCCTATTTATGACATAATCAATGCTCGTGCCAAAAATTTCACGTTTCTATGACACTGGAAAGTGAGAAAAATACATTCCATACGTAAAATTTTGACGCTAATTCTTTTGCACATAGAATTGAATAATCGAGTTAGGCCCCATTAGCTTTTCCTATTTGTGACATAATCAATGCTCGTGCCAAATTTCACGTTTCTATGACACTGGAAAGTGAGAAAAATACATTCCGTACGGAAAATTTTGACGCTCATTCTTTTGCGCATAGAATTGAATAATCGAGTTGAGACCCATTAGTTTTTCCTATTTTGAACATATACAATGCCCGTGCCAAATTTTAAGTTTCTATGTGAGAAAATTGGATTCTATACGTAAAATTTGGATGCTAATTCTTTTGCGCATAGAATTGAATAATCGAGTTGGGACCCATTAGCTTTTCCTATTTATGACATAATCAATCCTCGTGCCAAATTTCAAGTTTCTATGTGAGAAAATTGGATTCCGTACGTAAAATTTGGAGGCTAATTCTTTTGCACATAGAATTGAATAATCGAGTTGGACCCATTAGCTTTTCCTATTTATGACATAATCAATGCTCGTGCCAAATTTCACGTTTCTATGACACTGGAAAGTGAGAAAAATACATTCCGTACGTAAAAGTTTGATGCTAATTCTTTTGCGCATAGAATTGAATAATCGAGTTGAGACCCATTAGTTTTTCCTATTTTGAACATATACAATGCACGTGCCAAATTTTAAGTTTCTATGTGAGAAAATTACATTCCATATGTAAAACTTGGACGCTAATTCTTTTGTGCCTAGAATTAAATATCAGAGTTGGGACCCTTTAGCTTTTCCTATTTATGACATAATCAATGCCCGTGCCAAATTTCAAGTTTCTATGTGAGAAAATTGGATTCCGTACATAAAATTTGGAGGCTAATTCTTTTGCACATAGAATTGAAAAATCGAGTTGGGACCCATTAGCTTTTCCTATTTATGACATAATCAATGCCCATGCCAAATTTTAAGTTTCTATGTGAGAAAATTACATTCCGTACGTAAAACTTGGACGCTAATTCTTTAGTGCCTAGAATTAAATAACGGAGTTGGGACCCATTAGCTTTTCCTATTTATGACATAATCAATGCTCTTGCCAAATTTCAAGTTTCTATGTGAGAAAATTGGATTCCGTACGTAAAATTTGGAGGCTAATTCTTTTGCACATAGAATTGAATAATCGAGTTGGGACCCATTAGCTTTTCCTATTTATGACATAATCAATGCTCGTGCGAAATTTCACGTTTCTATGACACTGGAAAGTGAGAAAAATACATTCCATACGTAAAATTTTGACGCTAATTCTTTTGCACATAGAATTGAATAATCGATTTAGGACCCATTAGCTTTTCCTATTTATGACATAATCGATGCTCGTGCCAAATTTCACGTTTCTATGACACTGGAAAGTGGGAAAAATACATTCCGTACGTTAAATTTTGACGCTAATTCTTTTGCGCATAGAATTGAATAATCGAGTTGGGACCCATTAGTTTTTCCTATCTAGAACATATTCAATGCCCGTGCCAAATTTTACGTTTCTATGTGAGAAAATTGGATTCCGTACGTAAAATTTGGAGTTTAATTCTTTTGCACATAGAATTGAATAATCGAGTTAGGACCCATTAGCTTTTCTTATTTATGACATAATCAATGCCGTGCCAAATTTTAAGTTTCTATGTGAGAAAATTACATTCCGTACGTAACATTTGGACGCTAATTCTTTTGCGCATAGAATTAAATAACGGAGTTGGGACCCATTAGCTTTTCCTATTTAAGACATAATCAATGCTCGTGCCAAATTTCAAGTTTCTATTTGAGAAAATTGGATTCCGTACGTAAAATTTGGATGCTAATTCTTTTGCACATAGAATTGAATAATCGAGTTGGGACCCATTAGCTTTTCCTATTTATGACATAATCAATGCTCGTGCCAAATTTCACGTTTCTATGACACTGGAAAGTGAAAAAAATACATTCCATACGTAAAATTTTGACGCTAATTCTTTTGCACATAGAATTGAATAATCGAGTTAGGACCCATTAGCTTTTCCTATTTATGACATAATCAATGCTCGTGCCAAATTTCACGTTTCTATGACACTGGAAAGTGAGAAAAATACATTCCGTACGGAAAATTTTGACGCTAATTCTTTTGCGCATAGAATTGAATAATCGAGTTGAGACCCATTAGTTTTTCCTATTTTGAACATATACAATGCCCGTGCCAAATTTCAAGTTTCTATGTGAGAAAATTGGATTCCGTACGTAAAATTTGGAGGCTAATTCTTTCGCACATAGAGTTGAAAAATCGAGTTGGGACCCATTAGCTTTTCCTATTTATGACATAATCAATGCTCGTGCCAAATTTCACGTTTCTATGTGAGAAAATTGGATTCCGTACGTAAAATTTGGAGGCTAATTCTTTTGCACATAGAATTGAATAATCGAGTTGGACCCATTAGCTTTTTCCTATTTATAACATAATCAATGCTCGTGCCAAATTTCACGTTTCTATGACACTGGAAAGTGAGAAAAAAACATTCCGTACGTTAAATTTTGACGCTAATACTTTTGCGCATAGAATTGAATAATCGAGTTGGGACCCATTAGTTTTTCCTTTTTAGAACATATTCAATGCCCGTGCCAAATTTTACGTTTCTATGTGAGAAAATTGGATTGTGTGCGTAAAATTTGGACGCTAATTCTTTTGCGCATAGAATTGAATAATCGAGTTGGGACCCATTAGCTTTTCCTATTTATGACATAATCAATGCTCGTGCCAAATTTCAAGTTTCTATGTGAGAAAATTGGATTCCGTACGTAAAATTTGGATGCTAATTCTTTTGCACATAGAATTGAATAATCGAGTTGGGACCCATTAGCTTTTCCTATTTATGACATAATCAATGCTCGTGCCAAATTTCACGTTTCTATGACACTGGAAAGTGAGAAAAATACATTCCATACGTAAAATTTTGACGCTAATTCTTTTGCACATAGAATTGAATAATCGAGTTAGGACCCATTAGCTTTTCCTATTTATGACATAATCAATGCTCGTGCCAAATTTTACGTTTCTATGACACTGGAAAGTGAGAAAAATACATTCCGTACGGAAAATTTTGACGCTAATTCTTTTGCGCATAGAATTGAATAATCGAGTTGAGACCCATTAGTTTTTCCTATTTTGAACATATACAATGCCCGTGCCAAATTTTAAGTTTCTATGTGAGAAAATTGGATTCTGTAAGTAAAATTTGGACGCTAATTCTTTTGCGCAAAGAATTGAATAATCGAGTTGGGACCCATTAGCTTTTCCTATTCATGACATAATCAATGCTCGTGCCAAATTTCAAGTTTCTATGTGAGAAAATTGGATTCCGTACGTAAAATTTGAAGGCTAATTCTTTTGCACATAGAATTGAATAATCGAGTTAGGACCCATTAGCTTTTCTTATTTATGACATAATCAATGCCCGTGCCAAATTTTAAGTTTCTATGTGAGAAAATTACATTCCGTACGTAACATTTGGACACTAATTCTTTTGCGCATAGAATTAAATAACGGAGTTGGGACCCATTAGCTTTTCCTATTTATGACATAATCAATGCTCGTGCCAAATTTCAAGTTTCTATTTGAGAAAATTGGATTCCGTACGTAAAATTTGGATGCTAATTCTTTTGCACATAGAATTGAATAATCGAGTTGGGACCCATTAGATTTTCCTATTTATGACATAATCAATGCTCGTGCCAAATTTCACGTTTCTAAGAAACTGGAAAGTGAGAAAAATACATTCCATACGTAAAATTTTGACGCTAATTCTTTTGCACATAGAATTGAATAATCGAGTTAGGACCCATTAGCTTTTCCTATTTATGACATAATCAATGCTCGTGCCAAATTTCACGTTTCTATGACACTGGAAAGTGAGAAAAATACATTCCGTACGGAAAATTTTGACGCTAATTCTTTTGCGCATAGAATTGAATAATCGAGTTGAGACCCATTAGTTTTTCCTATTTTGAACATATGCAATGCCCTTGCCAAATTTTAAGTTTCTATGTGACAAAATTGGATTCTGTACGTAAAATTTGGACGCTAATTCTTTTGCGCATAGAATTGAATAATCGAGTTGGGACCCATTAGCTTTTCCTATTTATGACATAATCAATGTTCGTGCCAAATTTCAAGTTTCTATATGAGAAAATTGGATTCCGTACGTAAAATTTGGAGGCTAATTCTTTTGCACATAGAATTGAATAATCGAGTTGGACCCATTAGCTTTTCCTATTTATAACATAATCAATGCTCGTGCCAAATTTCACGTTTCTATGACACTGGAAAGTGAGAAAACTACATTCCGTACGTTAAATTTTGACGCTAATACTTTTGCACATAGAATTGAATAATCGAGTTAGGACCCATTAGCTTTTCCTATTTATGACATAATCAATGCTCGTGCCAAATTTCACGTTTCTATGACACTGGAAAGTGAGAAAAATACATTCCGTACGGAAAATTTTGACGCTAATTCTTTTGCGCATAGAATTGAATAATCGAGTTGAGACCCATTAGTTTTTCCTATTTTGAACATATACAATGCCCGTGCCAAATTTTAAGTTTCTATGTGAGAAAATTGGATTCTGTAAGTAAAATTTGGACGCTAATTCTTTTGCGCAAAGAATTGAATAATCGAGTTGGGACCCATTAGCTTTTCCTATTTATGACATAATCAATGCTCGTGCCAAATTTCAAGTTTCTATGTGAGAAAATTGGATTCCGTATGTAAAATTTGGAGGCTAATTCTTTTGCACATAGAGTTGAAAAATCGAGTCGGGACCCATTAGCTTTTCCTATTTATGACATAATCAATGCTCGTGCCAAATTTCAAGTTTCTATGTGAGAAAATTGGATTCCGTACGTAAAATTTGGAGGCTAATTCTTTTGCACATAGAATTGAATAATCGAGTTGGACCCATTAGTTTTTCCTTTTTAGAACATATTCAATGCCCGTGCCAAATTTTACGTTTCTATGTGAGAAAATTGGATTGTGCACGTAAAATTTGGACGCTAATTCTTTTGCGCATAGAATTGAATAATCGAGTTGGGACCCATTAGCTTTTCCTATTTATGACATAATCAATGCTCGTGCCAAATTTCACGTTTCTATGACACTGGAAAGTGAGAAAAATACATTCCGTACGTTAAATTTTGACGCTAATTCTTTTGCGCATAGAATTGAATAATCGAGTTGGGACCCATTAGTTTTTCCTATCTAGAACATATTCAATGCCCGTGCCAAATTTTACGTTTCTATGTGAGAAAATTGGATTGTGTACGTAAAATTTGGACGCTAATTCTTTTGCGCATAGAATTGAATAATCGAGTTGGGACCCATTAGCTTTTCCTATTTATGACATAATCAATGGTCGTGCCAATTTTCAAGTTTCTATGTGAGAAAATGGGATTCCGTACGTAAAATTTGGAGGTTAATTCTTTTGCACATAGAATTGAATAATCGAGTTGGGACCCATTAGCTTTTCCTATTCATGACATAATCAATGCTCGTGCCAAATTTCAAGTTTCTATGTGAAAAAATTGGATTCCGTACGTAAAATTTGAAGGCTAATTCTTTTGCACAAAGAATTGAATAATCGAGTTAGGACCCATTAGCTTTTCTTATTTATGACATAATCAATGCCCGTGCCAAATTTTAAGTTTCTATGTGAGAAAATTACATTCCGTACGTAACATTTGGACGCTAATTCTTTTGCGCATAGAATTAAATAACGGAGTTGGGACCCATTAGCTTTTCCTATTTATGACATAATCAATGCTCGTGCCAAATTTCAAGTTTCTATTTGAGAAAATTGGATTCCGTACGTAAAATTTGGATGCTAATTCTTTTACACATAGAATTGAATAATCGAGTTGGGACCCATTAGCTTTTCCTATTTATGACATAATCAATGCTCGTGCCAAATTTCACGTTTCTATGAAACTGGAAAGTGAGAAAAATACATTCCATACGTAAAATTTTGACGCTAATTCTTTTGCACATAGAATTGAATAATCGAGTTAGGACCCATTAGCTTTTCCTATTTATGACATAATCAATGCTCGTGCCAAATTTCACGTTTCTATGACACTGGAAAGTGAGAAAAATACATTCCGTACGGAAAATTTTGACGCTAATTCTTTTGCGCATAGAATTGAATAATCGAGTTGAGACCCATTAGTTTTTCCTATTTTGAACATATACAATGCCCTTGCCAAATTTTAAGTTTCTATGTGACAAAATTGGATTCTGTACGTAAAATTTGGACGCTAATTCTTTTGCGCATAGAATTGAATAATCGAGTTGGGACCCATTAGCTTTTCCTATTTATGACATAATCAATGTTCGTGCCAAATTTCAAGTTTCTATGTGAGAAAATTGGATTCCGTACTTAAAATTTGGAGGCTAATTCTTTTGCACATAGAATTGAATAATCGAGTTGGACCCATTAGCTTTTCCTATTTATAACATAATCAATGCTCGTGCCAAATTTCACGTTTCTATGACACTGGAAAGTGAGAAAACTACATTCCGTACGTTAAATTTTGACGCTAATACTTTTGCGCATAGAATTGAATAATCGAGTTGGGACCCATTAGTTTTTCCTATTTAGAACATATTCAATGCCCGTGCCAAATTTTACGTTTCTATGTGAGAACATTGGATTGTGTACGTAAAATTTGGACGCTAATTCTTTTGCGCATAGAATTGAATAATCGAGTTGGGACCCATTAGCTTTTCCTATTTATGACATAATCAATGCTCGTGCCAAATTTCAAGTTTCTATGTGAGAAAATTGGATTCCGTACGTAAAATTTGGAGGTTAATTCTTTTGCACATAGAATTGAATAATCGAGTTGGGACCCATTAGCTTTTCCTATTTATGACATAATCAATGCTCGTGCCAAATTTCAAGTTTCTATGTGAGAAAATTGGATTCCGTACGTAAAATTTGAAGGCTAATTCTTTTGCACATAGAATTGAATAATCGAGTTAGGACCCATTAGCTTTTCTTATTTATGACATAATCAATGCCCGTGCCAAATTTTAAGTTTCTATGTGAGAAAATTACATTCCGTACGTCACATTTGGACGCTAATTCTTTTGCGCATAGAATTAAATAACGGAGTTGGGACCCATTAGCTTTTCCTATTTATGACATAATCAATGCTCGTGCCAAATTTCAAGTTTCTATGTGAGAAAATTGGATTCCGTACGTAAAATTTGGATGCTAATTCTTTTGCACATAGAATTGAATAATCGAGTTGGGACCCATTAGCTTTTCCTATTTATGACATAATCAATGCTCGTGCCAAATTTCACGTTTCTATGACACTGGAAAGTGAGAAAAATACATTCCATACGTAAAATTTTGACGCTAATTCTTTTGCACATAGAATTGAATAATCGAGTTAGGACCCATTAGCTTTTCCTATTTATGACATAATCAATGCTCGTGCCAAATTTCACGTTTCTATGACACTGGAAAGTGAGAAAAATACATTCCGTACGGAAAATTTTGACGCTAATTCTTTTGCGCATAGAATTGAATAATCGAGTTGAGACCCATTAGTTTTTCCTATTTTGAACATATACAATGCCCTTGCCAAATTTTAAGTTTCTATGTGAGAAAATTGGATTCTGTACGTAAAATTTGGACGCTAATTCTTTTGCGCATAGAATTGAATAATCGAGTTGGGACCCATTAGCTTTTCCTATTTATGACATAATCAATGCTCGTGCCAAATTTCAAGTTTCTATGTGAGAAAATTGGATTCCGTACGTAAAATTTGGAGGCTAATTCTTTTGCACATAGAGTTGAAAAATCGAGTTGAGACCCATTAGCTTTTCCTATTTATGACATAATCAATGCTCGTGCCAAATTTCACGTTTCTATGACACTGGAAAGTGAGAAAAATACATTCCGTACGTTAAATTTTGACGCTAATTCTTTTGCGCATAGAATTGAATAATCGAGTTGGGACCCATTAGTTTTTCCTATTTAGAACATATTCAATGCCCGTGCCAAATTTTTCGTTTCTATGTGAGAAAATTGGATTGTGTACGTAAAATTTGGACGCTAATTCTTTTGCGCATAGAATTGAATAATCGAGTTGGGACCCATTAGCTTTTCCTATTTATGACATAATCAATGTTCGTGCCAAATTTCAAGTTTCTATGTGAGAAAATTGGATTCCGTACGTAAAATTTGGAGGCTAATTCTTTTGCACATAGAATTGAATAATCGAGTTGGACCCATTAGCTTTTCCTATTTATAACATAATCAATGCTCGTGCCAAATTTCACGTTTCTATGACACTGGAAAGTGAGAAAACTACATTCCGTACGTTAAATTTTGACGCTAATACTTTTGCGCATAGAATTGAATAATCGAGTTGGGACCCATTAGTTTTTCCTATTTAGAACATATTCAATGCCCGTGCCAAATTTTACGTTTCTATGTGAGAACATTGGATTGTGTACGTAAAATTTGGACGCTAATTCTTTTGCGCATAGAATTGAATAATCGAGTTGGGACCCATTAGCTTTTCCTATTTATGACATAATCAATGCTCGTGCCAAATTTCAAGTTTCTATGTGAGAAAATTGGATTCCGTACGTAAAATTTGGAGGTTAATTCTTTTGCACATAGAATTGAATAATCGAGTTGGGACCCATTAGCTTTTCCTATTTATGACATAATCAATGCTCGTGCCAAATTTCAAGTTTCTATGTGAGAAAATTGGATTCCGTACGTAAAATTTGAAGGCTAATTCTTTTGCACATAGAATTGAATAATCGAGTTAGGACCCATTAGCTTTTCTTATTTATGACATAATCAATGCCCGTGCCAAATTTTAAGTTTCTATGTGAGAAAATTACATTCCGTACGTCACATTTGGACGCTAATTCTTTTGCGCATAGAATTAAATAACGGAGTTGGGACCCATTAGCTTTTCCTATTTATGACATAATCAATGCTCGTGCCAAATTTCAAGTTTCTATGTGAGAAAATTGGATTCCGTACGTAAAATTTGGAGGCTAATTCTTTTGCACATAGAATTGAATAATCGAGTTGGGACGCATTAGCTTTTCCTATTTATGACATAATCAATGCTCGTGCCAAAAATTTCACGTTTCTATGACACTGGAAAGTGAGAAAAATACATTCCGTACGGAAAATTTTGACGCTCATTCTTTTGCGCATAGAATTGAATAATCGAGTTGAGACCCATTAGTTTTTCCTATTTTGAACATATACAATGCCCGTGCCAAATTTTAAATTTCTATGTGAGAAAATTGGATTCCGTACGTAAAATTTGGAGGCTAATTCTTTGCACATAGAGTTGAAAGATCGAGTTGGGACCCATTAGCTTTTCCTATTTATGACATAATCAATGCTCGTGCCAAATTTCAAGTTTCTATGTGA